>NW_008751671.1:1354825-1381234 GCF_000715545.1 Opisthorchis viverrini
TTCCCAACATCCGCCTGGTATGTAGGTCACTCACGACGCTTAATCGAAGTCGCTTTTTAGTTTAAAAGCTTAAAATGGAATTCCAATATTAGTGCACACAAGTGTCGGGTATCAACCGCATTCCAAGTTGCAGTTGTTACAGTAGTCATTTGCGATGAATGGATGGTGGATGGGGCAAACAAGCATTGAAAACTTTGGCCTACATCAATTCTGTCAAACCAATACGAACGAGAGTTTTGGTTGGAATATCACTGTCGAATTTCTTACGTGGAGTCAGTATATGCGGAAAAGTCGACAATCTACGGAAGTTGTTATATCTTGCCTATGGGAAGTGCACACCTCGTGAACTCTGGGGGGGAGGCGAACCACAATCTTCCAGGACGAAGCTGATTTGTCGAGTCGAGGGTGGCTGATCGGTGGTATGATAAACAAGATAGAGCGCTGTGTGTTCCTCCATGGCACGTGAACCGACACTTGAACTGGGTCTCCCAGTGAACTCACGATAGTCCAGTGGTTAAGGTACGAGGTTCCTGACCGGAACGTCCGTGGTTCACATCCGGCATCTTGAGTGCTCCTGTCTAGACTTGGTACCTCAGCCATCCTGCTTTTTTTCGGGTAACATTGCAGCTACGCACCGAAAGGGTATTACGAGTGGACGCTTATCTTATCTTTATATTTCTCATAGAGAGGTCAATGCCACTTGACAGGATAGCTGCTGATGTAGTCGTGATTACTGCTTAAGGCCTTATGAGATTCTCGTCTGACCACTGCTAGAGCTTTCAGGGGAATAATATGAAAACCAACGTAACCAGCTCTCCTATCGTGGGTGAGTTGTTTCCACTAAAGCTGGCATCTCTGCATTACTGCAATTCTTTGTATCATCCCATGTCCATTATCTGATGAGATCGAGCGCTTAGCAGCAGATGCAGTCGATTTTCGACAGACTATCTGGTGTCACGGCAGCGTCACGGCTGAGAGGTTGACAATATCCGCTCGTCTTGATGGAAATAGCGTTCGACTGTCACTAACTGACTTCCATTTATTTCTCGATAGCATTGTGATAAGCCAGGATAGGGCTGCAGAAACTTGACAATTGTGTGATGAAGCCTAGGGAACTCTGACGGAAAACAAGTAGAAATCACGGCGCGATAAGGAGAGCAAACAACCAATGTCACTAAGTTCGGAGGTCACAAAGTGGCGTGTACAACGGTATTGCCGGGTTCGATTGAGTTGGTCAAATGAGAGAGCGCCTGTCTTAGGAAGCAGATTGGACTGGTCCGCAAAAGTCCATCTCGATAAACCACGAGCTGTTAAGCCGACTTATCGACCACACTGGACTGTACTGCATTAGAGGACGCGGACAGCGAGGCATAGATGACTAACTACAGAAGCTGCGGTCTTCAAGAGATGGATTCGATAAGATATGTTCATTTTTAGATTACGAACCACAGGAAGAGTCGATATCAGGTGAACAAACAAACGGACCACTATACTTTGTCAGTGAAATGTGATAGTCCATTTGAAGTGAGTCGATGTCGGAGTTTTTACCATGGATGATTTGCCGAATTCCTGCAATGATCAGAAAGTTCGCCCCACCTAAACAGTACGCATCAATAAGATACAAGAAAACGGGTATAAACGGAACCAACACACATTTATACGTACACGCCAACAGACAGTTAGGCACTTGAATTACCCAAATCTACGCAGAAGTTTATGCCAATTCTAAAAAACCGTCTTTCTCTGGCAAACCAGATGACTTGAAAAGGTCAGTGAATAAGAAAGATCTGGCATTCAGGCAAAGAATCACGTATTACAGTTGGTCGAACTATGTGCCAAGCGAATGTCGGACGAACGAACGGATCGATCTTTTGCGTGGTCCGTCGGTCGGCAGTTGAATGAAGTGGTATTCAGTGTCGAGCGTGTGGAGCGAACAAACATGCAACTTCGCTAAAGTTTTATCCAATCCAGCCACAAGTGAATGAAAACAGATTGTGGAATACGTCGCCGTGCTCCTCCAGCGATGGAGTGAGTTATGCATATGGTTTTCTTATCATCACAGAAATCCCCTGGGAGTTAACGTAATCAAAACCGCTGGTGACAACACTTTTTTTACAAGCCAGACAACCTTGGTAAAATGAAGGGAAAAGCGTTCAGCTGTAGCGCCCTTTTGATACCTAACTGCCATGCTACCAAAAGGAAACACGAGGGCTGGGATACTACTAGGTTGTCCAAGCCCAGATAGAGGAAGTCCAGAGACAGAGGTCGGATTCGAACGGCGGACCTTCCGGTCAGTGAATCCGCGCTCTAACGACTGAGCCATCTCGTCCGGTCTCGGTAAAGTGAAACTGATAGTTTGCTTTGCCATATACTCTATTATTCAAGTGAAATGAAGACTATAGGATTAATATGACACACCCAGAAACATATCACATGACTTACCGATTAAACGAATTGTACGAATTTTCGTAGACTACAGAGCCCCCACAACCCCCGCCCACCTGGCTGCCGGGAGACGTAGTAACGAGTGTGGAGTCAACTTGATCTGGCTGTTTTTGTTGGTGGTGCTGAAGTGCCGCCCCACTCGTAAGAAGGCCTAATTTAGACAGATCGCTCATCGGCATGGATACAGGATGTTGTTGGTAGATTGGGTGTTGTTGCGTGTTTTGATCAGACCGGNTAGAGCGAGACAGCAGGAATAATGCTTGGGTCAGTTCGACGTCCACCCAACGTTCCAAATCCGTAAGGACTAGCCTGAATTGAAGCCGGTTGGATAAGGCCTGCAGCAAGAAGCTGTTGTTGCTGCTGTTGATGTTGTAATAACGCCGCTTGTTGTTGAAGCTGTAACAGCTGAGATGCGTCTGTAGTGGCTAGACGGGCGGAAAGAACGGGAAATCAAAGGTTGGCTTGCGAAGCAAATTAATGGGGAAAAACCCACATAAATCATCCACCGAGTGATAAATTTCAAATTACCAGACATGGAGGCAGTGCATAACGTCTCAAATATTCTGTAAAAAAGATTATGTCCAGAAACATGAACCTGCAGCTTAAGACAAGCGCTCTCAGTTAGATTTCTATAAAACTATTTATCTTTGGATGAGTTAACCCGGCTCCCTAGACAGACCATTGTTTTTTCCAGGGATTTGAATTTTCCACACCCCAAAGAAATTCATGACCTGACCAACATTTTCAAAGACTACAAAACAATCCTGAACGACGTAGTTCAGGTTCCGCAAACTTAAGTTAAACCGTTGGAAAACGGGTTAACACTGGAAAAAAGATTCATAATTCCGAAGGGAGATATGTATACTATGAGATTTAGATTCAGTTGACAACCATCTTGCAGTGGATAGGATGGAGCTAGACTTTATCGTTCCTAATGCCACTACTTTGGGTCAGCATGTGGTAGTTGCTCATCGTAGAGTATTCATGAATTAAGTGCTGAGTTTATTGAATAATACCATTAGGACTGGAATACAAGTAGCCTTCCAGATCAGATCTGAACACGGCTGTTATATTAATAATTACCAATAATAATAATAACAATTAATAATTACCAATTTTTACCGGGAACACTTTGTGAAGAGTGTCAAGGTTTTGTAAAAAAAACATGACAGGACACACTAACTAATGACAAACCCTGTAATTACTCCCACAATATGGCCGCGTAGCTGCGCACGGCACTCGCAAGTATCAATCTTTTCGGCCCTCCATAGGACTAACCGACCGAATCTGTTTGACTTTCACAAGGTCCTACCAAAGAGTATCGCATGGGAATTGCGAAATTCGGGCCGCTCAAACCTATCTGTAATGGAGGCTGATATTCAAGTAGAAACTACTTACAAGGTGACGAAGAAACACTGCGGGTTTCATCCGTTAGTTGATATTAATAGCCGATTACAATGCTGCCTATGCTAAGGGAAAATTGAATGTTACCCATGCTTATAATCACTGCTTTGAAAAAGAAAGGAACGAGCAATAAGCTGTTGACAGATGCTACGCAGCTCACCGAGTAAATTCAAAAGTGCGTCGTGAAGACACCCAAAAAGATGAGGGAATCAAGCCACGCACTGTTTCATATTTAAATAAAGCGGAATACTGACTTAAAAGCAATTGGGATTTTTTGAATAAAATGCACTCGATAATTTGTTTTAAAAGTCATTTCAACGGGACTTATTAAGCAATTTTCTCCAAACTGGTAGAAAAATATTTTTGGAATATCTATAGTCACTAGAATACATTCAAATGAGCGATAAAACTAAGACAAATCAGCCGGGTTGATAACGAACTAAAAGACAAGTCCTCGGACTGGCTATAACCACTATGTGCATAACGGCCTCGACGTCAAACATAAAAATCAGGAATGATTTTATCCGCTGAACTGGGCGATGTGGCTGATAGCTACCGGGCGGAAGCATGGGAACTTGTGCTGTTACGCCATTCTTTCCGTTTTATCAACCTATTTACGGATGGTACGGCCGCACACCTCAAAGCCAAAAAGACAAGTTAAAGTGTTCTCGTGTCGGTCCAAGAAAGTTGTAAGGCACTTTTTGGATGCGGACAAGCGAAAAACATCAAATATGATGCCAGTTGAATGAGCCGTCCGAAGAGAGGGGTGGATGGCGGCGCAACTGTCACGTGACTATAGAACGCCGGTGAAACCATTACTCCAAAACAGATGTTGGCCTAGCGTGACTATATCATGGCAACTGCCCCTATGCAAAATAATTTATGCAACAGGTACGAAAAGTATGGAGAGATAACCAGGTGGATGTTTCAGAGCGATTAACGGTTTCTTCGTGCATTGCTATGGAGCCCCATATTGAAAAAGCATTGAACAAGCAGAAACACCAATTAATCTTCAACGATGCACAACCCGATAAGATAGGAGCGTCAACAGCGCATTGCTTGAGAACCTGAGAGAGAAATCAGATAAATGGAGCAAACAAAACGACGAACAAGGATCACGAACGAGGATGATGTCATTCTTAGAACCCACCACTGAATCCCAGGAAGGCGAAAAAGAAGGCGGGAAACACGATTATTTCGTGAGGTCTCAAACCCGTAGGCATCCTCCTACCCGAATACGAAACAGGCACAAGCCTGTTTTCGTTCACGAAAAACAATTGAAAAATATTAGCTTTGCTGCGAAAAACAACTGAACTTTCGAAGGGTTCACTTGAGGCACACTTGACCCAGCTTGTTACAGTCCTTGCAGATCAGAAACTCCGCAGCGAAAACAAGGCGACTGACCTCTCAGATATGCGCACTTTTGTACACTCGTGACCAGTTGTGCACCGAAAGTATGAGCACCCCCTTCCGTGATATCGGTTCCCTGTGCTAAGAACCAATATGAGATGATTGATATACTAGAGTCCGTCTTGCATCGGTGTCGACAGGTAAGTTAAGGTGCAATTCAGGGTAACTCATGAGGTGGAAAAACGAGGCATCACAGTGGTCCCCCGTCAAAGAAGACCTTGAAGAAACAGAAATTCGCGACAGGAAACAAGTTTTCCAGTCCCCTAACGCCTTATTGCGTAAGTCCTTGAAGAATAGGACACCTCGCCTCCGCAAAATCAAGAATATTACGAGAAACAATAGTTTCGAACAGGAAATACTATAGGATATTTCAATCAATGAAGTACACGAACTTTATTCAGATACGTCAATGAGGATACGCGCTAACCTGTGGGAACAACGATGCAGTCGAGCCTGGTGGACATAATAAGAGTAACAGTAGAGGCATTCTGACCCAACCTCAACACAACACCACAGTTTGACCACAAGGTCGTCCGTCGAATCATTCTGGAACACGAACGGTTGGCACCTGCCAACGTCACATTTATCAGAAGTCTGGTTGCTTAGTGCTGAATATACCACAGAGTGACGGTTTTTCAACCATACATATCTTTTATGCTATGAACTTGGGGGTGACGTCGACGGAACTGTCAAGGTCAACCATGAAACATAAAATTAGATTATCAGCATTGACAATAATATACCAGTAACATATACCGGTGCTTAACCGCCAAAGCTGAAAATTTGCGCTTACGTGGTAGGATCGAGAGTGTTAATTTCAGACTAGATTAGAAAAAGCCTCTCGGTTTTTAGCCCAAACCCATGAACAAGAAAACTTTCTTTGGAAATACGTTCAGGTTGTCAGGAACATTTTCTCGTCAGTGAGGAATACTGTAATCGTTGAATCGGTGGTCACAACTGGGATGGTGTTCTTTAACTACAGGGGACAGTAACTTCAAGTAGACGCTGTATAGTGGATAGAGAATGAATTGGCCAAGCTTCAAAATGACGAGACATCTATAAGTGAGAGGCAAAGGATGTATGCAAGATTCATAAAGTTGCAGAAACAAGAATGAGGGAGGATAACAGCTCCGCCGAACTCATTCTCCCAGTAAAAGTTTGACACAGAACCTTGTAGGTAGACAGTAGCGTAATGTTTCCACTAACTGGGATATAACCCTTCCATAGAGATCTTGGACACGTCCGACCGAAAGCATACGTCCCAGTAGAATGAACACAATATAGGGTGTTTTATTCCACCGCCTGTCCGCGAAATTAGATGTACCGAGTTCACAGCACCAGCGCGACTACTGATGCTAGGACGAACCTGTTCTGGTCGTTCTTGCGAGGAAGGTGGGAACTCAATCCCCAAAATGCATAGCAGGAACCTGACGGGAGAAGGGCGATTTGGGTTTTTTGGTAAGAGCGGTCCTTTAGCACATAAAAAGACGGTAATTACTGATAAGTGATTGAGCGAATAATCGAATTGAAGGAGTAACCCAGTCTCAAGGAGCGCACACTAGTTTCACAGCTTTGGAGGTGAGAGGACCATGTTGAAACAACCTTATCCATTCATGACCTAAGATGAATTATTTAAGGAGGATGACGTTAGGCAAATTTAGGCTTCAAACGGTTGGAGGAAAGGCCCTACGTTAGGCCAGCCAGGTCAATAGTGTATTGTAATTGCATAAAGGACAAATAACATGGAAAGCACTGCGAAATAGGGTGGTGGTATAGCATTCAGTCCACGATACACTTACGACACTTTCGCAGGCCCATTTTATTGTTTGATTGTTTCCTACGCGATTATCCCAATTAACTCGATAGCAGTGGGTGTGGAATGCCTTTACTAATGTACATTCTATTGTTTTTTTATATTTGCTAATCAGCGATGTTTAGTGCGACTCGCTGGCCTATGTATTCATTCGCTATAACATTACAAAGCACGTTCCGAAATTTCAGGGTCATTCTACCCATTCAGGTTGAGTATATCGGGTTGCATAGTATACAAGACACTAGGGAATACTACAAGTGGTTCGATGAAGAATTCGAGTGGTCACTATTAGATGTTTTCGGTAACAGGTCGCTGAGCTGTGAAATCCTTTTGATATGCAGTCGCCATGAAACCCAAAGACGGAAATATCAAGAAACCAATGACAGGTTCGGGTCACAGTTCCTCGGTTAGTAATACACACCTCGACCCTCAAGCAATCTCAAGCTCGAGTTGTTGGTAAGTTTGAACTGCCTGCTCAGTGTATCGATTCGATTCGGATCACGCAACAAAGGACCGATTGAAGCGCAACCAGGATTTCACGTAATCACATAAAAATTGTTCGGCTTCACTGTACCCGTTGACAAGTTGTCATTACCCGTTGGGTGGAACGAAGCCAACACAAACGCAAGGACAAATTGTTCGAGCTTGTTTGCAGACACGGAGTAAGCAGCAAACAGAACTGACTCCCCTACCGTCAAAAATGTAGCGAAACGGAAATGCAATTATTCCACTCTGACTCCACCGATAAGCGATTTGTTCGCTTTTATTGCGCGAACTGAGAAAACCCAGGAATACAGTAAGTTGATGGTGTGCGTATTGCAAAAACTGCCGAAATGTACAGATTCAATTCCGGGTGGTTAACAAATTACGTTATCCTGCAAGGGAGAGAATAAACTGATCTGATGGAGGTTTTCCGATAACGTGAGTTCGAGATTCAATCCCTTATAAAACAAAAGAAACATGTCCAAAATGGAGAACAGTGCAGCAGGACCACCTGAGAACTCCCCACACGGATAGTTTACAACAAGTAACGTGATATGAATCTACGCTGCTGAAGTGTGACTAGCGCTGGGACATGGTTGAGTGCAAGTTTAACCACACCGTCGACCAACCACTTGTGAATGAAAAATAGTGCTCAACTATTGTCCGAAAATCTGTTGTTTCCGGGTCCTCAAGGGGCTCAATCGATCCGCACTGCTGATGCATTTCAGTAAACTTGCCGGCATAGTTGAACTTTGCCTCGCACGAATGGTTCCGCAGTGCGTGTCTCAAAACTCCTGGAACACCGAAGAGACTTCTGAATGGATGGATCGAACACAATATTTGTACCCTGTTCTCTGAAAAAGATAACCTCGGAAAAGCATAACTCCTCTGATTGTGGTGAGTCAGTACAAGTTTAACCCAAAGGTAGATTAATCGACCGACTACACGTTTATTCAGAGAAAAAGTGGGAGTAAAGGGTTTGCTGTGCGGTTCCGAGGTAGGTTTCTCGTGAAAAATGTGGAGTATATTACACGAGAGTAGTGCGGGGTGGGAAAGCTGAATAGGAAACCGGAAACCTTAAAAACACTATGGTTTGGATATCGACGCCTTTGGAACGCCGTCCCTGACTGATTAGAAAATCGAATGATTCTTGACACAGGTAAATGATACGATAGATAAGTTATCAGTATTCCAACTGAGCATCCGGAGTGGCACGATTATTATCCCCACTGGCAACCCCTGGTAAGCTTTGGGCTTTGGGGGAATTATGGTTGCAAAGATAAAACTTGAAGGAATTGACGAAACGGCACCTCCAGGAGTGGAGCCTGCAGCTTAATTCGACTCAACCCTCACCCGGCCTGTACGCTGTTTGACGGATTGTCAGATCTTTTTTGGTTCAGGGGTTGGTATTACATTTATTGCGTCGCTTTCAACTGTAGCAGTTTTGTTCATCAGTGGGAAGAGTACAGGGACTTCAGCAACTTTTAGACAATATCCCGTTGTTTTTTGCCAAGTGGAAATTTAGATTTCAACTTCTTGAACCAAACACCCGTCATTCAGAAGAACCAAAAACGCTGATTCCGCAACCCGACAGCCTCTCGTTTACATGGCACCGATTATCATCATCATTCTCAGCTCCTCTGGTTGTCACCTTTACAGCGGCTACCGTCGCTGTCCTCTTCATCATTGTCGTTGGCATCATCCTGTGTAAACCATTTACGCGTTAGGCAGTGGTCTAAGCTGCCACTGTTTTGTTTGCTGATGATCCAAGAGCAAACAGTGAACGGTTACGTCTTGTGGGTAACAGTTGACATCGTCCACTGGTGAATCCAAGGGTAGCGATGGACGTTTGTCACCGGTAGTGAAGTCAGAAAGAGCCTATACATTGGGGGCAATAGGTTGGATGCATGGGTGCGCGAATAACCCGTATCTGCCAGTTTCTCTAACCATCGGTATTTTCCGTCTCGTGCTCTCCATTAATGGACCGTTATGTTTTCTCAAAATCTGCTGCCGAGCTGTGATCCCCTTATATCGCTTCTACATTGCACATGGTTACTGCATGAAAGTTCTTCGGAAAGGTCGATCCACTGGCAAACAAAGTACACGACCAACAGAGAGCGACCTATGGAATACTGATAATTGGTTGTTGATCAGATGGCTGTTGATCTGCTCGCCGAGCTTGGCAATTGGATTGCAAACGTTTTGTCACCATACGAAGAGACATCATCACTGCATACTGATGATGTCTCCTCGTATGGTGACGAAACGTTTGCAAGCCACTTGCCAAGCTCGGCGAACAGATCAACAGCCATCTGATCAACAACCAATTATCAGTATTCCATAGGTCGCTCTCTGTTGGTCGTGTACTTTGTTTGCCAGTGGATCGACCTTTCCGAAGAACTTTCATGCAGTAACCATGTGCAATGTAGAAGCGATATAAGGGGATCACAGCTCGGCAGCAGATTTTGAGAAAACATAACGGTCCATTAATGGAGAGCACGAGACGGAAAATATCGATGGTTAGAGAAACTGGCAGATACGGGTTATTCGCGCACCCATGCATCCAACCTATTGCCCCCAATGTATAGGCTCTTTCTGACTTCACTACCGGTGACAAACGTCCATCGCTACCCTTGGATTCACCAGTGGACGATGTCAACTGTTACCCACAAGACGTAACCGTTCACTGTTTGCTCTTGGATCATCAGCAAACAAAACAGTGGCAGCTTAGACCACTGCCTAACGCGTAAATGGTTTACACAGGATGATGCCAACGACAATGATGAAGAGGACAGCGACGGTAGCCGCTGTAAAGGTGACAACCAGAGGAGCTGAGAATGATGATGATAATCGGTGCCATGTAAACGAGAGGCTGTCGGGTTGCGGAATCAGCGTTTTTGGTTCTTCTGAATGACGGGTGTTTGGTTCAAGAAGTTGAAATCTAAATTTCCACTTGGCAAAAAACAACGGGATATTGTCTAAAAGTTGCTGAAGTCCCTGTACTCTTCCCACTGATGAACAAAACTGCTACAGTTGAAAGCGACGCAATAAATGTAATACCAACCCCTGAACCAAAAAAGATCTGACAATCCGTCAAACAGCGTACAGGCCGGGTGAGGGTTGAGTCGAATTAAGCTGCAGGCTCCACTCCTGGAGGTGCCGTTTCGTCAATTCCTTCAAGTTTTATCTTTGCAACCATAATTCCCCCAAAGCCCAAAGCTTACCAGGGGTTGCCAGTGGGGATAATAATCGTGCCACTCCGGATGCTCAGTTGGTCAAAACTAGGGCAGTATCTGATCACTTAAACCGTGACTTTCGCACCATAGTAACAAAAATAAACAAAATAAACAATCCCTGGCGAGCAATCTGACAAAGATTATTGGTGCTATATGGAAGAAGACAGTTATTCGTATGTACGACGACGTGTGAAAACCACCGTGACATCAGCCTGGTAGTCGCGGCGTCGAAGGCGCTCTGTGGCCTCATTCTCCGAAGGCTGACTGAACACAGGGACAGATCCATCAAAACTAAGTTGCGTTCCGTCCTACAAGAGGATGGATCGATCACATTCTCACCCTCCAATAGACTCTGCAACAGCGATACTGTTTCCAGCGTCCAACAATGGATTGAATTGAAAGCCGCCTTAGGGTTTGTGAGTGTCTCTGGAGCGAAGGTATACCTCATAAATTCTTGACCCTCCTAGGGGGGGACGTATGAAGGTTTGAAGGGAACTCTCACCTGAGTACACTAAGTGAAGTGGGATCAGGCAAGGCTGTTCACTCTCACCTTTCCTATTCAATTGCGTCATTGATATGATCGTGGAAGACTCACTACCACCTCTAATGCCTCACTCTCACCTTTCCTATTCAATTGCGTCATTGATATGATCGTGGAAGACTCACTACCACCCTCTAATGCCTGTAGGATTGAAATACTCCCGGAGCATTCGCTCAGATATCGAGTACACCAACGATCTGACGCCGTGATGATGCAACCAATATTAAGTAATCTGAATAAATCTGCCTGTAAAGTGTAAGCTGTTGCTGGAAGACTGGGTGGGTTCGATCCATAGCCTCATGCTTACGGATGAATCGACTGAGGTAGTGGACAAATTTGTCTAGCTGGACAGTTGTTTGAGTCTCGATGGTCCAGTGAAAGATGATACTTCCAACCGGATTTGAAACCCCAGAACAGCTTTCGTGAACCTGCATCACTTGTGTCGTGGACGTGACATCAACTTATCCTTCAAAAGTCGAATTTACAATGCTGTAGTGCACTCCATGTTATTATGAGGGCCAGAGATCTGGAGGCTGCGCGCCGAGGACGTTAAAAGACTTTCCGTGTTTGACCATCGATTTCTTCGGAGCATGGTCCGAATCTGGTGGGAATACCGGATCAGTAATACTGAAATACGTCAGATGAATCTCGGAAGAAATAACTCACCCACGACAGATGAACTGATCACACAGCATAGGTTGTGCTGGCTTGGCCACGTGCTCTGCACGCCAGCCGGCCGACTTCCTCGAGGGACTCTTTTCGCACTACCAGGTGAAGGGTGGAAGCGAGCAAAGGGATGTCAAACGATAACTTGACAGCAAAATATAAAGGCCATTAACAGCAAACTCAGCTGCGCTGGTCATTGTCGTATCCCTGGACGTGGACAGCGGGACGGATCATCACATCATCATCCGTTACGAAGAGACTGGACCTTACCATGATATGACGGTCTGCGCATCTCATGGACCCGAGAAGGAACACATGAATGGTTGAACAGATTGTGAGACATGGCTCAGTAACGCCCTCAATGGCGCTCATGCATTTAAGCTATTACCTTCAATGCACAGCTCCTTCCCAATCTTCCCAATGAAAAGTCCATTGACGTTATATCAGTTCCCGTCCCCTGTGCGCAGCTAGAACCACTGTACGGCAAGTACACGGTTTTCATAGCTGCTGCTGATTATATGAATTGAATCGGTACGAGTGGGGTATGACTCGTCTCACGGTAGTGTATAAGAATGAGTTGGTTGATTCCGATGAAATACCGTAGAAACTGTACTTTCGTGCATGTATCCGACCCATGACTCAATCACCTTTAGTCTAGTATTTTTACCAGTAATGTTGCTTCCACCGTTTTCTCGAGGCTTGCGACAACAAACTTTCTTTTTCACACTAATAGGCGAGAGAAATAACCTACAGTGAAAAAACTCGTCTTGAATTTCAACACATTGCTGAACACGCATAGTTTACTTCCTTTCTCCGACCAACTGTTTCTTTCCATCTGCGCCTGTCGACTGTAGAAATAGGTGTGTGTCCATATATTTTATCTGGTTTATGTCACTGAAACATATACCAACACTAATCCGCTCTGACCGACCTGTTTTTGGCAGAATTCCTGGAAACATCTGTCATGATTCCCTGGGTGCCCGTAGCTACATACGTGCACCCACATATCTCAATTACTAGCTTACTCCGCCTATCGAACAATTGACTGATAGGGTGGTCGTGTGAGTGGGCAGGTTGTGCGGTCATATTCTCCAAACATGTTTTCATAACCAAACACTTCATTGTTGCTCCTGATAACATGGTCGCTTTTTTGCAAAACGATCATTTACTCCCGCCCGCAAAACTATGTTTTAAGGCAATCCGCTCCACATACCGAAAATGCGCCATTTCCTGCTCTCGGATAAATGCGTTTCTTGTTTGTGTGCACTGTGGTATAGCTGATGAGAACGGGGTTGTACCGTCTGAAGGGAGTGACGCAAAAATGGTTCTGCTCATCCCAATCATTGCCTTATTATGATTAGCATTGCATTTGAACAGGTTGTTTCCCCCGCTTTTTCTCATACCGCACTAATGAAACGGAGATGGGAACAAATACAACCTAATTTAATTCGGAAAAAAGAATGGAATATGAGAATTCATACATGAGAGCTGCACACTTTCTATGAACGCCAGGAACTCTCTTGTGGATGAAAAAATCGACCGAACGAGACAGAAGGACTTCCATTTTGTTGTCATATCACTCCAAAAAATAATTTATAACTCTGTACTGACCGGTCCAACATCTGAAATCCTCGGCGATACACCAGGGCTTAAATTTGACCGTTTTATTCCACCATGCAACACAACCTAGCTGGCAGCTCAGGAAATTTTTCGACCTATTACAAGCATTATCCGCTTAGGGTTATTTAAACTGTCCGATGATTTAGAGCGCCTCTCGAACAGTGCCAAGAGCACAGACAACGGTAGGCGTACCTGCCAGTTTGGTTAATTCAAATAAGCGAAATTTTGTGCACCCCTGATCCTCTAGACGTACCCGAAATAGGACGATTTCTGCAGAGGATATTCCCCATAAATGTCATTCAAAAATACGTCGCCTTGTGCAGACTTGGTCAGCAACAAACTAAGTTACTGCAGTCAGTTAGCTTTCGAATAACGTTGGGCACGCTAACAGCAACACCAACTGTGCGAGTTTTATAGATGCCCTAATCGAAAATGGAAGCTCAACACACAACTTTTCGGATGATATGCTAGCCATTTCACCTCACACAAAAGTCGGATCCGTCATGTAACGGTGCTAGGGAACCCCGGCCGGAGCAACTGACCAGAGGGTTTGTACCATTTCGTTGTGGGGAATGAACTGACTCGAGGGAAAAAAGGTTAAAGCACCGATGTCTGATTCCCGGTGCTGCTGTGTGCAGAGAATGTGGTTGGGGCCGAACTGGGCTCCTGGTAAAATATATTGGTTTTTTATCGTATTGGGTGGCACGCTGTCAGGGTTATCTGTTGGGGGGAGCCCCTTTGGGGAAGGTAGCACCAGTGTTTATATACACACAGAGATGCTTACCTCTGGGAGAACAAACTTCAGTTCCCATACACATCACTCTCGTTGGGCCGTCCGGGTTATCTGTTGGGGGGAGCCCCTTTGGGGAAGGTAGCACCAGTGTTTATATACACACAGAGATGCTTACCTCTGGGAGAACAAACTTCAGTTCCCATACACATCACTCTCGTTTGGACAGTCGTCCTCTTGCCCTGCAATTATTCTGGATAGTCCATATCAAGGGGGGAGGGAATGACGAGAATAATTGCCCCGGTACAGCAGGACGACCATTCGAAGGTGAGTGATGTGAAAATAAATTTTACAAATCCCGCAGACGTCTACAACTAAACACTCCAGTCTTCACGCTTCTACGGTATAGCACAGTTATCCCTGTCGTGCCTCGTAGTGTGATTGGTTGAGCAGCGATTATTATAGTCGCTGCTCTTTGCTTGACTACTACCGTTTGACCTTCCTGACATGGTCCAACCTTGAGGACGGATGTTCCAGCCAACAATCCAGCGCGCTGAACCATGTTAGCCCTTTGGTCGGATCTGCATACTGATGGGGCAGTTTATAGTCGGGCAGCTATGCAAGCAAAGGATGTCGCGGGTAGATCCTTCCTTATTGGAAGGGGCACCTCATTCTCCTAGGCACTCAGTAAAATGTGCAGCTATTATGCCGTTTCATAGGAGCAACGGCGAAGTGACCAAGTCTAGCAAAAAACAACACCATTGTGGATGAAAAAGCCTTTTAAAAAGCTGTCGATGTCTTCAATATTGTCATCGTCCCTATCTTAGTGCACAAGCTTCCGCAGCCATTCTATAGGTAAGGGAAAACTAGATATGGAATGAAAACGCTAGTGTCTCAGCCAAACACACACACCTGCCTACCTACAACAGACCTATGCAGCGCAAGGATAGTAAATTTCAACGGGCCATGAAGGTCAACGTTCACTGGCAGGTCGCTGTTAGTGAAGAAAGCATCACTCGGCCTATTCCACGAATGATCTTGATTTTCAATCCCAACGGTGCCTGGCGCTCAATGTTAAGCGAGCATCGCGGGTGAATGCATAATTAATTAGGTTATACGTGTATGGACACGCAGGCACACGCATGCAGACACAAGCGGAGGAGATAACTGGCAGGTGGTGAAGGCGATGAGAAATTGAGGGACAGCTATTCTCCACTGGTGAACGCCTTCCTCACGCGTGTCGTATGTGGACGAGGCGAATAACAACCGAACTATGGGAGGTGTTTACGACAGATTCCATCAATCAGAACAAACGTGGTGGGAGCTCAATCGAAAACGAGCTGAACGACAGTAAAGAGAGACGTTAAAGAAAAGGAAAAGAGTCATAAAGAAACAAAGGCGTTTCGGATATAGTTTCAACTGTTTTTGTCAGAACACAGTCAGCTGACAGTCGAGGGTAGCATCCAAAATCAGCATGGAAAAGTTAGTTACTGAAGCACCTATGTTACCATGCATCCGGTCAATTGGTTGAGTAAAACTCATTGAGAATGATAGCCATAATGAGCTTCCCAGTCCCAAATTTGTCGTCTCTGTAGACAAGTAGAAAAGACTGAACTTTGTATTCCGTTGACTTTTTCCGAACCAGTCAGAACTGATTGTGCGATGGTTCGTGGGCTGTCTAAGAACTGTTTTCACAAGGAGTAAGATCGTTCAACAAACGGATCCGTTACAAAAAACTATATTCGACTGACACTATCGACATTCGGTGAATACAATATATTGGAGTATCTTCATTCCACAATACCTCAAGACTGTTGTTGGACGGGGTTACGTACGGTCACAATCAGTGACCTGTGTTTGCTCAGGGTATTTATGTGTGCTACTTGGCGTTGAGTGTTCTTTCTTGCCAATAACTTTCACACCTGATTCTCCATGTCTGATTGTCCTTTCTTCAGTTACCGTTCATTGCCAAACATGCTCACAACCTTTTATAGCTTAGAGATTGTTTCGGCTGACTATTGGTGGTACGCATTCCAGTGGAGTGCCTCGCTCTTTCAATATTTTCCAACACATCCTACTACATCTTCCGCTCGCAATCTTGGGATTGCAATCAGGCTATTCAAAAAATAACGATAACAGGCAAGTAAGTAGGCAATCTGGTACGTGCAGCGAAAGCCTGGAATAGATTGATGCGGTTGTTCGAGCACACTGTTTGAGCCGGTTGCTTTGAGTCGTTGAGTCTATCTGTCAAACAACTTGAATATTTACAGGAATATCCCGGATACCGTTTGAGTGTAAGCCTAACAACCAAAATATGCTCCGAGAATCAGTTCCAACAAGAACCATGGTGATCATTAAGACAGCGACAACGAAGTGCCTAGAAGCGAATATATCAGAATACAGGCCAACTAGGACTATTGTTTCCCGGGAGAATCAACAATAGACGAAGGGTGAAGAACTTAACAGATAATTCACCCGCTGTCATTAGCGGTTTGATAACAACTTAGAGGATACACTGCCGAAGCTGCAGGAAATTTGCAGCTGGGAAGCAAAACCAACTAAGGACCGACGAATATCGTTGCCCACTGAATGGGAAACGGGGCTACGAGGAAAATGTGAATTTACTCCTCTCGGCGGGGTTGCAACTAATCATAACGTCATAAACCAGACAGTTAGTCGCATTTACGATCGTATACAGTGAGTTTTGCGGATGGTACACCGGAAAATTACCAACAACGATTGCGTGTCCGATCTCGGTTGTCAAACAGGACAGGGAGAAACGAACGAGATGGAAGTGATGAGGGATGAGCGAGTAATTCTGTTGACTCCTATAATCGAACTACATTGTGATTTGTTTGTTTGCTCAATTCAGCGCTAGACACGATGACAAAAAGAGTATGATAATGGTTTTGAGGCCCTAGTAGCAGCAGGAGCATCAGCGCATGTCAACGACGGAAATCCAAATGAAGGCACGACAAAAACAATTAAACATACTGAAAGATGAACCGTGGATTGAACAGGACGAAAGTTACTTGACCGAGAGTGTGAGGAATGAAAACGAGAAGTTTTGGATTGAAGTGCGAAACAGCATTCCACATAATTATCAGATGGAATCAAAAAGCACAGAGGTTTTCATCTTCGAAATTGGACAAGAAAGTAACCACGTCACTAGCGATCACGACATTAGGAAACAAATAAACAAAGGCAAAGTGGTTACTCCTACCTACCGCGGCGGAGTCAGCTTCGCACATCATGAATTACTACCAACCCCTGCACCAGCTGAATTTCGGCTAAACCTCAGCTCAGGTGGTCTTCAACCTTTTAGCTCTGATGCTCCACGTCTCACAACTCAACCTGTCTTCTCTAACAAAATTCCCTAGTAATAGCGATTGCCGAAACTGTGTTTTGACACACCGCTCCCCGCAGCTTATGGTCTACACAGCTTGCCGGAGAAACTGATGCGGGTTTTTCGAGGACCGGTCATCCATTTTATCGCTATGACTTAATCGGGAATTTTAACCTTCCGTTATGCAGTACTCGAGTTCCAATGAGTACAATGTATCGTGTTTTTCGCTGCTAAGAACTTTTCCGAACAACTTCTCATCTTCCCCTCAAGTCAAACTCTCATTAAAATAGATTGAGAGAAATTCCAAGATTATCATTCGAATGTCAAATATTTAACCACAAGTCCTTAAAAGGTCCCACGTCTACATCATCAGTTACGAATTTAATTGAAAGCGATCGCTTGCGAATGAAGCAAACCGACAAGCGCTTGTGGTTAGGAGACTGATGAATGCTAGCAGCATTAGCTGTTTTAGTGACCTATACAGAACAAGGAGAAACAGCGGAACCAAAAGAGAACACAATGGTCGGCTAACTAGGTAGGGCTATTTTCGAGAAATACACTCATTGCAAATCAAATTGGGTTTTCACGGGGAGACTCGATTGAATCTCTCGTTTATGATGTCTTCCAACTGAATGTGCTGCACACAGGCCGCCCCTTGATTCAGTTGGCACGATATTCGAGATATCTCAGTATATTCTCATAAAGGAAACATGTCGTGGGCTGTCGAAGAATTTTTAGCAACCTTGTGAGTAGTTTCCTTTAGGTAGGGCTATGTTAAGATGTTGGTGGTCGTGGATGAATTATCGAACTTAGTGCGCCCGTAATTGTAGGAAAGATGGTGACACTATTTCGCTATAGAAGCCCAAGATACCGTGCGAAGCTTCAGGGACCGTGGCCCTAGGAGTGCAACAATTCTTGTATTTTGCTCCGCATGTTAAATCAACGAAACAAGCATTTCATGTAGCTGTGGCTTCTTCGATTAAGCTGGGTGAACCTAAAAAGTGAGACGATGAAGTATCAGTTCAATAAGGAGTGCTGCGATCAATGATGACGGGGGAATTAATCACCTCAAGAGAGCAGTGTTAGCGAAGTAGAACAAATTTTCAGCACTGTGTACACACTGAATAACGTTACACCACTCATCAGCACCCCACGGGGCGTTAACGTACCCCTGACACCCACTCACGGGCCAGTGACTCCCTTCTGTTTGACTGAGCACCACCACCCTGCCAAAGTTTAAAAATGCCTCAAACCGAATGCATTTCAACCACTTGTGTTATGTAGCGTCTTCCATCTTTTTCGCGCTGTTTCTCCCACGGTTACCAGACTCAACCTCACTTTAGGCTCCAAAAACCAGGGAAAAGCACGTGAATTTGATGAAGCCTAAGGTATCAAGAACAACTCCTCAAGTCAGCTGTGACCTGAGAAGTTGACTCTTGTGGAAGGCGCACGAAATGACAAACCTACCGCTTCTATGCTGAGTCAAATGACTACTTGGACTTTATAGAGTGAATATCTTGTGGTTACATAAAAAAGACACTGCCCGAAGATATGGCGCTTTGTGTCAAGATCTTCATATTGCTCGTCACATTAGGATTTAACAAAATGAACAGAACTCAGCGTGTTTGTTTGGTTTGAGCATTTGCAGCTGGACCATGTAGGTGGGCTTAATGACGTTAGAAGACAGTCACATTTGAATAAATCAGAAGCCACCTACGACAAATGCACTTATTTGCATACCAATCTGGTTTTCACGGGAGATTTAAATGAAACTCACCTGGATCTCTCGTATGCGATATTCGAAGAGTTTTCAGAAACTTGGTGAGTAGTTTCCTTCAGAAACTATCTACGCCACTAAATTAAGGACAGAAAGGGTCACTGCAATCCACATATTGTAGGGTATGTACTCGAGCAAACAGACCAAGCATAGGGTAGCCGTGGACTGTTGTAGCTACCAGAAGTCACGTGTGGATAATGGCACTCGTCCAAGAAAGCACTCAGTAAACAAAGCTGAGTAAACAAGCCGTCTTCAACAGTCTGCACACGACTGTTGTGAACCGAGAGAGGCTGGTGCGGGGTGGGTGGGTAAAAGACCTGAACGTGGACTTGCAATCAGGCTGGTCGAAGAAAGCGTTCGCTCACATTCATTTGTCCTTTGTGAAAGTAATATAATTGCAGCCTGGACATAAGCATTAATAAACTGTAGTCGCCTGTTGACTGCTGGCCTCTGCTACAGAAGTTCGCAACGTAGAAACAGAGTAGCATAGACGATATGACGGGAAATGTCAACAAGCAGCTTTGTTCACAATAGTTCTGGACAGAACTGTGTACAGTAATGAACGCTGTGTCAAAACGAATGGAGAAGAGAGCGTGGGACTGTAACGGAAAGATCAATGCAGCTGCCAGACAATGTCGGGAGTGTCGCGCATTGATAAAATTTAGAAACTAGCTAAAGATTACAGATATGTGAATATTCAGCGTAAGCTGACGGGTGCACAGTTTGCAGCCGAGGTGATAATAAATATGGCTGATAAGAAGGTATCAATGGGGATGCGGAAACTGGGTGCCGTTGGTGCGCTCAAGTGAAGAGTCGGCAAGAAACGGCACCCCATCAATGTTGCTGGGACGTGCGCTATCAGACCCTACCCAGACCGTTTGAATGGATTTTGGAACGTCGACGATATGCTTGTCACTCCCCATCTGCCTCCTTTATTCCTCTCTACTGTATTCGTAACTATACTTTCTATGGCTATATGGCAATGAACTGCCAAGGCCCACACCGATTATTCGGACAACTGAATGGAACATTCGGTCCCACAGCCCGAACTAGGATTAATCGCAGAATACGATTAGGTCACTGGTAATTCGGTACGGAACGCGCGGAGTTCAAGTTAGTATTTTCTGCTCGCCCTAAGGTGGTTTACAGAGATTGCCCTAAAATAATCGATGATCCATGGGTTTCCGATTTTTAACATGGAAGAAAGTTGAAGAATGATGTATCTGTCGGTTTTTCAGCAATTAATCCGATCTATGAAGTGTGGGAAGCTGCTGCGAACTGTTACCTAGGTCTACTCACCGCCCGCATCCAATTACAGTTAGGCAACAATTCCATCCATCACTCACAACAACAACCAAAGGGCTTTCAGCAGCCTCTTGAATAGCTGGTTCCGTTAAGAAAACAGTAGAAAGTGGTTCCAAAATACATGTACTGTAAACGAAGAAACATGGTGGAAAGTCAAAGGGAATAGCCAATTGTGCATAAGCAAAAGATTATCCAGAGTTCCAATTCATTCCTATTCATTACTTCCCCTCCCTCACTCACTCCCTTAGGTGTATCTGTTTCTTTAGGTATATTTCGATATGAATACCTCAGAATGGACCATTCTACTTGGTTCACACAAAACCAGACATCAGTGCTTTCCCAAGGACACCTTTTGCAAATGCAATAGGCAGTCATTTGGTAATGTCTATGCCAAGCACGTGATACGGACTTATTTATATGATTGATGACAGTTTTGCCTTTTTGGGATCACAAGACATTCCAGTCTCTAAACTTCCACAAATTTCAATTCGTATTTGAACAAACCAGTGGAACTGAGAGTTTATTCGCGCATTCTTCCAACCTGGTCTGCTCAGTTGCACCAACCAAACACCGTTTTGGGCGACTAGTCTGTCCGCATTTCTTCATGAGTGATTCACATGGAAATAAATGAAGAGCGCAGTAGTTGGCTGAGCCTGATATTATACTTATTCCGATTTTACCCAAATGTGTTCGGTATTTTGTTGTTATTCAAGTTGATGGGGTTAAAGCCGTTCGAGATCTGTTTGTAATGTGAGGAGCTTTCGTCCTGAAATTAAGGCCAATCCATGCTGAAAAGCCGAGAAGCACTGTACAGCTGTTTCATTCTGATTGGGATTCATCAGCAGTGTGCATCTCACGAAACACCCGAGCTTCTAGAATCCGCGACCTCCTGTCTAAGTGCGAGTCATCACCTTCATCACCATCACCACCTGTAGCACTCTTTCGGTGCCTAACTGCCATGCCCAAGGAAGCACGAGGGTTGGGATAGTGTCAGACTGCCTAAGCCTAAGCAGGATCAGTGGACATGCGGAGGGCGGGTTCGAACCACGAACGCTCCAGTCAGTAAGTCCGTGCCTTAACCAATGATCTATCTCGAGCTTGAAAATGGTAGATCTGACACCTGAACTGCACTACATACCATTCGACCGTGGTAGTGAAAGATGTTTCACATGGAATAAAGTCATATATTTTCTGTACATGACGAGCCCTGGCCAGCTTCTTACGTTCGAACTTCTTTCGTTCCCTTCTTCGAGATTTATTCGTCCAAACTGAGCATTCATAGCACTCCCAGGGTTACTATATCAGTCCTCTTTGCTGACCGAAGCCGTCTCGACAGATTCTTCAGTCTCATAACTGCAGTCTGTCGAAGTGTATGCTGATATGACAAATAAACACCACTTAGCGCATCAACCTGCATTGATCTTAATTGGGCCAGGCAAGCGCACAGCGCAAAGATGACTGTTTACTAGGATCCAGTTCCGGAAAGCACTTTGAGCGCTGGAGCTGAGTGAAACTCCTATACCGTAGATACTACGAGTCATTGTCAACCTCACCAGATACTCAGAGTGAAATGTGGGTCATTTGGACTCATCCTATTGGAGTGCGCGACCGAAATGGAACTTGTACGAGTGTTTCGGAGACACAGTAAGAGATGCGTGCTGCCAAATTTGACAGAGAGTGAAGGCATCAAAGAGTGCAACGTGGATCAGAACTTTTGGGGTTAGTGAGTGATTATTTTTGTTTGTTTTTCTGGGCGAAGGTTTGAACACGAAACAATGGCTGGCAGATGACTTGACCGCGCAGTATCGTTCGATAGTTGGGGAGAGGTGTAGGGGAAGGACGGTGAGCGAAGATCCCTAAGGAACAGTGATACTTCTTTGTCGCCCAGGCCGAAGAGGGGGACATGGTTGAGGTACCCTACCTGGAGCCTTTGACTCAAAAACCTGACCAACAAGGCGGCGGGAGGATCTAGAGTTTTGTTCGGGGACCCTGCCACTAGTCTCTGACTCAAGTCTGGCACGCGCGAGTGTTTGTTGCGGTTTTCTTGGGGAGCCCATGAATCGAAAGTTTGACCCACTAGGCTAGAGGGGGCCGGTCTGGCCCGAGGACGCATCACTGTCTCACTCCTAATACAACTGCACACAGAAGGTGTCTTCTGAACAGCAGCACACTCAGTTTTGAGAGCAATTCGACCGTACTGAATAATGCGCCGATGGTCACGATCAACCGTTGTGTTGTCGGAGTGTGCGGCTTTCCGGGCATACTCGGAGGAAAGCAGCATGGCTGCTTCCATGAATATGCACATGCTGGTCGCCTGAGGGAAACAACTTACGGCCTTCACCCTCCTGTCGCAGAAGACCGTACGCCTTTGCCCCACAGACCGGCTCCTAGCATGATTACTCGTAGTACGGGATCTTGATATGACTGCCTACCTTCGGTTTTCCTGGCACGGTTGAATCTTTAGGAACTGCGGTTCAGACAGTATAGCCCGCGGGATTATTGCGTCACAGAAGCCCAACAGCCCTAGAGTGACAGCTCCAGGTTGGGACCGAAACTCCCGCACACGTACTAATCGCTATTACGTTCTGGTAGGTGTAAATCTATTTTTCATTCGGTGTCGTTTTTCCATTGGCCAGAGCACCCTTTCTGGGTCCTGGTGTTTACAGCATCATCTGATCATAAGCCGCTGCACCCCTTCCAATGCTCCACACATTCTCTACAACACCGTAGAGGTAGTAGGACAACGGAACCAGAATATGATCAATTCCTAAGTTTGTATGTTAACACTAGGTGGTGGTAGGTCTGGACCGGTTCGGCTGCAAGATTTCGTTATCTTCCCTGTGGAGAATAGTTCGGCTCCACAAGTACGTGCAGCCCTAACACGATATGCTGGCCTGACGACACGAACTCACGCCTGAGGGTGTAGATGTACTCCACGTCGGATGGCATTCTCTCTACATTTGCCGTTTTTCCCAAGCACTAAGAAATCTGTGGGACGAATAAGTGATGACGTAAGGCAGGAACGAAAAAAATTATTGTTGTTAAGTAATTGAATAGGCGTAGAGAAAATGAAACACAACAGTTACGAAGTAGGAGGACGATTGACAGTTGAACGCTCGAATGTAAGCAGTTAAGCATTATTTATTAGCTGTAATAGCCCCAGCGAAACACTCCATTTTCGAGTGTATGCGTGTATGTGTGGGATGTTGCACGCACGACTTGCTGTAGGGATAGATTCCATCCACACAAGTGTTACTTGGGCCAAACGGATTAGTGGGGTACGCGTTCGTAAGCACACAGACAGAACGTAGAAAGCTATGGCTAAAAGGAAGCAGAACGCACATATAAATTATCAACAGCCGCACAAACAATTAGACATTAAGCATTACGACCCCGTCTGTGTGCAGACTGTTCTGACTAGGCTGCAGTCCTGATGTACGACGGTAGGTTCACCGTGTGCGAACGTGCCTCTGTGTTTTAATGATGACTCATGCACACACACTAAATCAGGTCATTCGTGCTCGTACGTATAGGATACACGAGACGACGTTGACCGAAGCGAGGGTGCAAGTTAACAATGGTCACGTGCCTGGGGTTGGGAAACGACTGTCCAGCTAAGGTGGCAACCGAGCAGAAAGGGTTGGCCGGTCAATGAGGTGTGGCGCACAGTTATGTGCCACTGGTCGATTGGGTCGGTCAGCAAACCGTGTCCATCGATCGGTCAATAATCTGTGACTAACAGCAAACAACGACAAACGAAAGCTTAAGAGCGATAATCATACAGGAAACGTAGGAAGTGAAGAAGTGGACTGAGTGAAGGTTAAATCCGGAAACATCTAGATTCACACTCGGGGTCAGCGGACATTTTCAGTCGAAGACCTATTAGCGGTCAAATTAAAGTTCGAAAATTGCTAGTTCCGTGTCTAGACATATGCACTGCAGTCCAGTGATCTGATTGAGTTCGTAAGACTGCTCCGGTTAGCCAGTCATCACTGGTGTGTACAACAGTGGTCATCGGAAGTCGCTCCGCGCACACATCTAAGGACAGACGTACACAGCAATCATCAAACAGTCGGATACTGCTCTGGACCGTATTCTATTCCCAGCAGTAGTTCAAATGACGGGTGGACGGTCGAAATGAAGTTCAATGAACTGAACAACTGCCTGACACAGTATGGGCAGTCCACCTGCTGGAAACGGACTGACAAACTGTCAGAGAAACGCCACGTTCGAACGGATCACTCTATTGAGAGCAACGAGAAAACAGCCATGAAACTACAACTTAGAATGGACAGGCCGCGACGTCAGGAGAATTGGAAACATGTAAACTTCAACACAACACAGTCATCCTCGCTGTTTGACAACCCTCTGAGATTGCCGGTACGTCTATTAGATGGTTCATAACTTCGCGTAAGTGAAAAAAATAATAATAATAAGGAAAAGTGTTCAATTCGGTTAGATAACGAATGGTATTACAATGAAACTAGAGGCCATTTCAATCGGTAACATAGGCCAGTGTAACACCAACGTAACGGTGGAGAAATGCGCACTGATAATAGACAAACGTATCCCTAAATTTTGCCACTGTAAATTTCCATTTCTTCGTTAAATCCAATACAGTGGAATGTCTCCTAAGAACGACGGTCACGACAAAGACTTGTGTTGCAAACTTCCGGGTGGTCAGAGTGTGATGATGAGGGAAAATAAACAAGTGCGCACTAAGTAACTGTAGACTGCGGTTCTTTGACACTCTCGTTTCACAAAAATACTCACAAGTCGAAAGAACACGATGTGTTGTGTGACAAGAAGCCGACGGAAACCAAACTAGACAGGAAATGCAATTCATGGTAGTAGAAACCCACGAGATGGTCAACAACGTCAGCTAAATTTTTGTCCAAGTTATCACCATTACATAGGGAATATAACAGCTTTGACGTGATACAATAAAAATTAAGGTGACCCTGAGGTGATAAATGAATGACTACGAATTGTAACAGAGGTAGGCTATTGGACTGAGTGACCTTAGATAAGGTTGAGGTGACGGCCTAGGGGATGCATCTGTACGTAAGTGGCGAAATCATGTTGACTCCATATGAAACACTTCATGTGGTACGTACATTACAAAGAATTCTGTGAAGCCCTGTAAGTTTTTCCATAGCTACGCAGAAAGGAATGTGGGTGCGACAGCGCCAAGAAGAGTTAAGCGACTAAGACTTAAAGCAAAGTCTTCTACGCGGTACTTGGGCCAGTTGACCGAAAGAAGGGAGTTTTCTCAGGTAACTTTTATAAGAGGCACACATCAGTCATTTCATGCAACCAGGAAGTAAGAAAGCACCGCACTAAGAGGCGAAACAGAATAACAGAGAGAGAGAGGGGGAAGGAAGGACTGGATTGCTCTAGGAATGCAATAACCTGACATCGTGCGAAGTTAATGAACGATTTTGGAACAGCACCAAGGCTACAAGTCGTAAGCATAGCGCGTTGTTACTTCGACTCTTTTCGCTTCGGGGTACTGAACAATCAGAAAGTATGAACAAAAACGCAAAACTTACAGGTCAGCATGTAGGGATTCGGCATTCCACCAGACACATTCACCGAATTGAGTAGCTGGGGATTCAACCTTCCGGAAGCGA
>NW_008751671.1:1381904-1386211 GCF_000715545.1 Opisthorchis viverrini
ATGAACAAAAACGCAAAACTTACAGGTCAGCATGTAGGGATTCGGCATTCCACCAGACACATTCACCGAATTGAGTAGCTGGGGATTCAACCTTCCGGAAGCGACTGCAGCCACTAGAGCGGCGTTGATACGCTGTTGTTGCTGTTGATTGTGCATTTGCAAAGTGAAAGGATTGAAAAGATTCGCTGTGTTTCCTCCAGCTGTGCCTAGCTCAGACATGATTGAACCGGATAGTGGTGTGGCTGGAGGTGGTTCGGATGGAGGGGGCGGAATGGTTCCTGTCCGGATGGATTGCGCGAGCCTATTAGCTGTGCGAAGTGTTCCATGTGGATCAACCCCACCTATGGTGGTAGCACGGGTCAGACTCACGTCACCTCTGTGACGCCTCGGAAGGGTGCCGCCAGTAGACCCATACAAGCTGTGCTGTCCATAACCACCCAAAGAAGAATCGCGACGTCTGGAGGGAAGTTGGTATGTTTGACGACGTTGACGACCACGTAAAGGAGTATCCAGATCGGTGGCTGCTTGCAAGTCGTCCAAGGAGTAGTCAAACTCAGCCAAATCAGGCCGATTCGATCCAACCCTTTCATCTTCGATGCTACGTAAATCATCATCGTCATCCTCTGGACCACTCCCATCAGTACCGTTGTGACGTAGTAAGGCCATATTTGCAGATTGTTGGGATCCAGTGAGCCCCATACGTTTGGTTTCACTTCTAGCCCGTTTACGCGCACGGGCCAAACTTGCACTAGTGTTAGGACGGCTTGAAAATAGCTTGGAACTATTATTTCCGTTTGTAGCACCGTTGTTGTTATTCGGATTACTACTCGCGTTGTCTGACGTTCGTTCGTTTCGTGAATCTCCGAGCTCTGAACTGACCGTGGGACTGTCACATCGAAAACCCGTAGAAGCTTTTCGTCGAGTAAGTTGAGAATCGGTCAGTCGTGAGTTGTGACCGTCTGCGCGAGCAACAAGTTCAATTGTGGGATTGGGTGAGTCTGCAAGCAGGGAAGAGGGGTAGATTGGAAAAGAGTGAACTAAAGCGACGAGGATGGCAGTGAAATCAGGTTGTAAATATAGAAGAAAGCTTTCAGAAAAAAGGGGTGGCATTTTTAAAAAATCCTGAAATAAAGACAAACGAACGCGGAATACAAAGTCACCAATTCATGCGCGATTGTTATCAAACAGACAGTTGTTTGACTGAGGCATTTAGGAACTCCTCAGATAACTAATGACACTATAAGAGATGGAAGGAATGTGAACTACACTTGGTCGACCATTAATTCAGAATTAAGACGGGGAACATCCAGTAACTAAGGGATGAATAATAATATCCTTGCTCCAAATCTTGATAACATAGTGATACAACGGAGCTGGTGCACTGATATTATGAGCAATCTGGTGAAAGGAAGAAGGTCTTCGCTGCGGAGTTGTTTATTAGAGAGAGACCAAATGAACAGTTACAGACTATTGGACAGGGGAACAATACTGTCATATGCATCTTGTTTACAAAATTGAATATCCATCTTCTCCTTGAGCGCGTCTTCCTGAACTTCCCTGGATATTCATTGACTGTTACTCAAATGCAAGCAGATGCTAAAAAGCGACTCCACAAATTCCGTAATAGATTTCACTTTTCAAGAGACGCGAAGCGGATTTACGAGGAAACATACCACTCGCATTCCCCATCAGTAGTATCCACCGTTACACTGGTAGCATAACTGATACTCCCTTATATGAAACATTCTTATCGTTCGCAAAATTCATCACAAAGGGCGATCTCTTCTAGGAGTAACCCAATCAGCAGAACTTACAAGGGACCAAGGGGCGAGATGACCCAACGGTTAGAGCACAAATTTACTGACCGGAAGGTCCGTAGTTTGAACCTGAACTCTGCCTCTCAACTTCCTCTGCCCAGGCTTGGGATACCTGGCATTATCCCAACCCTCGTGCTTCGTTCTGGTGGCATGGCAGTTAGGTACCGAAATGGTGCTACAGTTGAACGATTTTTTTAAAAGGGATCAACCACAAATGGTCCCAACTGAGAGGGGTGTTCTTTACAGCGAGGAGGGAATTGTGCCATTCGTTTGGTATACAGAACTCTCATCAATCAGGGGAGCAAATATATATTCATGTTACTGATCAGACACCCCGTTGGTATCAGAATACGTAAGGGTACAGTTCGCATCGTCGCCTTTGGTGAAAAGAAATTTTGTTCCTTGGGGATGTTTAGAGTGGTCTTTGCTGGCAATAATCTCTGATAGGGTAGCAATTTTAAGCCAAATAACAAGGAATGGAGCAGTGCTCCTAATTGGGCTGTCTCTCTTGGGCGGAGGGGGGATGGAGGAGCCTACAGCACATTATCAGAATCCAACTGCTCTGAGGTTGAAAGCGGATATGCAGAGGGCACTGAGGATGAATCAGCAAAGGCTCCTGATAAGAATCTGTACGGGGTCTATGCATGAGATGTGTATGTATGCATAGTCCTATGGACTATATATTATGCGATAGAATCAGCAAACCAATGACTATGAAGCACCACTAGCCTTTCTACAAAAACCGCGTGTAAACTTGATCTATACCTGCTGTATACGCACTTTACGACATGTTTTAGCTCGAAAACAGGAGTCACGACTGATCCCATAATGGGAGGGAAGCGTAAGGAAGTGAGAGAGAAACGTGACAGCTTCGGGACAATCAGCATTCAGGTGTATCCGAACAGAAGATCACTTAATCTAAGGAAATCAAAACCCTTGCAAGCACGCACGAAACGGATAAAAATGGACAGATGATGCCGGAAAACAGACGGAAAGTCTGCATGTGAAGAAGGATTGATTGAAACACGGAAATTATGTCTACCTGCTTAACCTCAAAAGGAGCGAAACCGGTAGTCGGCGCGCTTTGATCAAGCTTCCCATGCTGTCTATAAAGTACATCCGCCTTTGTTCAGCAAAATAAACCGAAGGACAAACGTTATTGAGGACAACCACATGACCCGAAATGCAACAAATACAGCGGTAGGTCTTGAGAAGGTACAGAGTCATAAATTATTGGTTATCTGACTGCATCGCACCTTAGAAAGATGTGAACACGACACTTACAGCGATACATGAGACATTCAAGTGCTTATGGAGTGAAGCGATTCATATTCGGCGACAGCTGAATAGTTGCGGAAATAATACGACACAGTAAGAGAGGTCTTGAATCGTCACAAGATGGCTATATTCCCTTCAAAGATAGGCCACTTCTCATAAATGCCCTCTCCTCTTGGGGAGTATGTGTGCATGTGTATACGATGAGTAAACGATGTAGATCGCTAGGGTGCTACCTTTAGTGAGAATAATGAAAAGGACCCATTGAAGCGTATATGGGATCTTCATTATCAGTCAACTAACATGGATGGGTCGCTTGGGCGTGCACCTACGGGATGAATGTTCCGTTTTTTTAGTTATACAATCAGCAATTTATAAAAAAAAGAGGTAACGCAGTAAGACCCTTGCAGTGGAGGGTAGAAGTATGGGACACAGAGAACATGCAAAAGTAAGGCTGATGTGTCAGGGTATTTAATAGATAAATCCAACTAAGCAGTGGAATAAAAAACTCCAATAGAAATCACTTTAAAGTGATAGACCAAAGTTCAACACCATTACCAAAAACGACAACCTGTGGAAATCTGCGCTAATATCGAAGAGTAGACTGTCCAGTTATGACAGTAACGTGCATTTAATCGTCCGAATATATAACACAGTGATGTTGAAGGGCTTCTTGTTGTTGCGATCTGTCCACATGCAAACAGAGGTGGAGAAAGTCGAGTTATCATTCTTGGACAGTGTTTCTCGAGAGGATGACCAAGCGACGTGGGACGTTATGGGGTGGGCGACAAATATACACAAAAAAAACGTCGGTAACTGTGAGCAATGGACACAACTGTTCTTTTCATCAAAATGCCGATTTGGTTGTCATGCGCACAATATCCAAATATATAAACTTGTATTTTGACGAAAGATTCTGGTGGAGAAAGTCGAGTTATCATTCTTGGACAGTGTTTCTCGAGAGGATGACCAAGCGAAATGGGACGTTATGGGATGGGCGACAAATATACATAAAAAAAACGTCGGTAACTATGAGCAATGGACACGACTGTTCTCTTCATCAAAATGCCGATTTGGGTTGTCATGCGTACAATATCCAAATAGATAACCTTGTATTTTGACGAAAGATTCCATCTACACTTATCTCCACATACAACGCATCGTAGTTTTTTAGTGAGGGAAAATCAGGATGATATGAGACAAACCATCGCCAAA
>NW_008751671.1:1387071-1390785 GCF_000715545.1 Opisthorchis viverrini
TTATCAAATTACACTAATTTGACAGTAGGCGCTTTACTGCATGCAGCCGTGTCCGGTAGTCCGTGTTTGTGGGTTAGAAAGGCTTGTTTGCGAAAATTGTTCGCCCAGAGTAGACCTTGGCGAATCCTTACGTGTGTATTTTACCTCAACAGAACGGAGAATGAGTGACAACAGTTGACACCGCCTTCGTAAAAAAAGCATCATGTAGAGAATGCAGAAAGAACGAAGTAAACTCGATTTTGAAAAATCAACCATCGCAGGTATTGGAGGGACTTCTCAGTTCAGTCAGTACGCGCTTCTAAGCGTTGAAACAGACTCCACCTTTCTGGATTCAGAGTATCAAATTCTTCCCTGAGTGACCATCAGCCTTGCGTTGATAATATAGCACTATCCACCGAACCCGCAGGTGGTTTCACCCATTATTCTTTGACTAGACTATGCTCACCCTCCAGAACGAACCAAAACCAAGAAATAGGCTATTCCCTTCGAGGTAATTCCATATCAGAAGATGCCTGATGGGGAAAGCGGTTGTGCACCTTCCAGGCAAACGGCCTCTAGGGGCCGCTTAAGGGTAAAGTTTGAAGCAGTACATAAGCTAGTCTTTTTGCTTTCATTATTTCAATTTCAGCGGGATGCATATAAAACCGTCCAGCTGTAGCACCCTTTCGGTGCCTAACTGCCATGCCACCAGAACGAAGCACGAGGGCTGGGATGTTGTCAGGTTGCCCAAGCCCAGACAGGGGGAGTCGAGGGGCAGAGGTCGGATTCGAACCACGGACCTTTCGGTTAATAAGTTTGCGCTCTAAACACTTGAGCCATCACGCTACATATAAAATGGAGGGAGACAGTTTGAGAAGCCATAGTCCAAGGAATATGTATCACTGAGTTGGATGGCTTGTCTCAGTCTATCTCCACCGTTTTCCACCCACTTACTTTAAGGCGACTGTCCCCTGGGGCGGAAATGGTTAGTTTATAGGCCACTACTCTTCATGAAGAGTGTGATGAACGAAAAACCGCATAATCACTTTCTGGCAACTGTCGAGTACTTTGGTTTGGACGATAAAGGATGCGTATCGCCATCGATTGCAACTCGAATGTGTAACAGCGACCACCCACCGCGAAAGGAGAAGATATGCCAAATTATATAGGAGTCAAAGAATTTCCCCCAGGTGCATTCTTGATTTCGAATCGCCGAAAGTCGTGGCTCGTTGAATGCCAGTAACAGATTCACATCAGATAAATATCCACCTTAATTAGAGTAGCATATTCACACACATTCAGTTCGGCAAAAAAACCCTATTTCAATACGCAGAAGACGTTTTTGAATCTGCTGCAGAAGAACTGCATGCTGCATCCTAAGGTAACGAGTTTGCAGTGTTCATCGGGAATCAGGTCAACATAGTTCGAACCACACAGAACATGTGGGATTGTCAGACTGTTTGGAAACGGATAATTCGATTAAACTACAGGGTCTGCCAGACAGAACAGCCCTCGAGTGTGGGGGAGTTTTTCAAGTTAACTCAAACGATTTCCCCCCGACAGCATATAGCTCTCACGCAACTCACATGTAAGGGCTGAAATACTGCTACGTTGCCAGACTTAGAAGGAAACGATTGAAAATCTGGTGTTGGGATAAAAAGACGACAAGCCTTCCGGTCTGTGTTCCAAAGCACTCTGACGCTGAGCTATTTCAAGTCTAATTAGATTTGAGTTGTTTTTTCGAATTGGTTTGAACGATAAAGCGATAAACACCGGGCAAAACGAAATCAGAATCAGTGGTGCGTCGAACTACTGGAGAAAAAAAATTAATACTGTATGTGACTAGTAGAAAACCACGGTGATGTCTTTCTACTGAGCCAATCTAAGCAGGAATCGGTCACACAAGAAAGTCATCGTTGAGTTGCACCTGAGCACATCGATTCAGTGTTTTAGCCTAATTATTCTCAGGATTGGTACCGAGTAATTTCATGGCACTGAAAATAAAATCTAAAAATCTGTTGTTTGAAATAGAGCAAACGTGTAGTTACACATGACCGCGCTAAATTAATGCACTGCCGTTGAAAAGGTATTTGCGATTACAGTGCACTGAAAACCATGGGTTGCAGAACCTGGTGTTTGAAGCAAAAGAATATAATGGTATCCTACTGGTTTGGTAAAACGGCACATTCCAAAAACGTTCACCGATCCCTCAGAATGAACAAAACTTACACCATCGTTACGGCTAATCAGAATTACCGGTGGGGAATGTCTGGCGTTCAGACAACACAACTGTTTGATGCGTACGCTAGTAATCGATGTATGAGGACGAATGTACTGTGAAAGTCAAGTTGTTCGGGAATTTCATCTTTTTAGCCCTGTGACGAGCAACAGAACTTGGGCAGATGGGAATGATTTCACCCCATATGAACAGGAAACATTTGCTTCTGTAGTAAGTCAGTCTGGTACCACTTGAAACATGTGCTTTATTCAGTGCTTTATTGTGGTAATCTCTTCCATTCAGGACCTTCTGACGATGAGTAATCTCTTGCTTGTGTACAGTTTTGGCCGGAAACGTGGAGATCTAGCATCGGAAGGAATACCATTCTAGTGGGTCTAAGGGATACTAGTTAGTGTACTGCAAAGCGAACTCACATCTAATACAGGAATTTTCCAACCGAAATAGGAGGGCACATATTCACACACATAATCTAGCTTGCATTCGTTACCGTGGCGATGCACATCAAGCGCATGAAAACGACGCTCGCTTGGAAATTGTTCGCTGTCATTACAGTTTGATTAAGCAGGACATAGGTCACCCCGTGACTCTGTGATACGCACATACCCCCTGAAGGAGTCCCATTCAGGACAGTCTCAATTTGTGTTTGTATGTGAAATTCACTCACACCGTTTGAAGTGAAGTAGCGCAGGATGAATCATGGTGAAGGATGAGTGGGGTGATAGCGACCTGATCATACGCGGCTGTCAAAGTTGTCTCCTGAATTTTTTGCACTAGCAATTTTAAGCAGGACACGAGTAGCCCGGTGAATAGTACCATGGACTAGCGTCTCAAGGATCCGAGCCCAAAGCTTCAAAATTTACTATTTTCCCTGTCTGTACGTGTATCGTTTCATCAGTGAAGATATAAAAGGTAATTGAAGACAAAGAGAGATATTGTTACATGCTTGGGATGCCTTCGTTCACATGCTCACATATCGCTGACACCGAACGTGTGACGTAGTTCATAGACAAAGATGGTCACAGGTAGAGACTGGACGATTGTGTGGAGCACGGAGTGACCAGGCTTTATATCTGCATGAAAGAATCAACCGCATCTATGCGCTAAAAATTCCTTCCTTCCGTGAAAGGCTTATATCTGGACGTCACCATAAGCAATGACGATTCAAGAAAGCAGCCTTAACGGCTGCGATTGGGAAAGTAATCCTGAGTATGATGCCTCCGTCTGCTGTAACTAAGCTTTCAAAGTACCTGAATCTGCTAACGACCCCAATCGAATCGCCGGTAATGGGGAGCTTTAGCGACCAATCCTGAGCAGCCAAATCCTTAACGGCATTGGGAAAGTAATCCTGAGTATGATGCCTCCGTCTGCTGTAACTAAGCTTTCAAAGTACCTGAATCTGCTAACGACCCCCCCCAAATCGCCGGTAATGGGGAGCTTTAGCGACCAATCCTGAGCAGCCAAATTGTACAACGATGGGCCTAAGAACACTATATATA
>NW_008751671.1:1400764-1424522 GCF_000715545.1 Opisthorchis viverrini
TTCTTGTCCCAATATATGCAGAAGGATTGATAGTGTGGGTGGATTCGGTTATTTTCAAATGAGATTTCGTCGTGTCGGTGAAGCCAATCTACGCAGAAAAGTCTAGAAGCAATGCACGGCTATTTCACCCTCAGCAGTAGTGCACACCTCACGAAACTCAGAGTTTCGAACACGCGGCCTTCCGACCAACAGCTGAACATTTGACTGGTCAGCAAGGAGCGGCTGAACAGTGGTGTGAATAGCTCTCATTTAGACAGGATATAGCACCACTCATCCTTCAGTTACAGAAACCATATCACATGGTCACGTATTGACTGGTTCTCCGAGCGGCGACTTCTCAGATGGAAGTTTCACTTAGAATGGTTATGATCCCTACAGTCAAACGTTCTTTGAGGTCAAGAAGAACAGAGACTATTCGTCGGTGGCATGTGTGGTGCTGCTCAAGCACTTAACATGTGAAAACGTGACCAGTGCATGCTATCTGGTCCAAAACCCGTCTGATACTCTTGGATTTGCGTCTCAACTGCCAGATTAAACTGGGAGCCATGCTACGACGAATTTATGGCCTATATCTCCATGACGTCAACAGTTTTTTTTCACACTTTATGTCACATTTTGAATGGAGGTAGGACCACTGAGTGGCATCAGTGATGTGGGAAAGGGCCGATGCTCCCAAATGAGTTGAGACGAACTAGTCGAGACAGAACTCAACGATAGAAGCTGGTCCGGTTCAACTGTGCGGTGGACTTTTAGAACAGAAAGGCATATCAGTACATCATAAACTGAGAGAAGGTCTAATCTCAAAGAACACGACTCTAGTTGCGCGGATTTATTGGAAAGCAGGTACAGAAGAAAAGTGCAGTAAATTCCGCCTAACGATCTGCAGGTCGGCTTTTATAGTACCACACCATAACTCGCTAACAGATAGTCGCTTTGGTCTTGTTTTGCGTATTGGCTAAAACATATTCTATCCACCCCCTAGCAATAGCCGCCACCTTTGTTGAACTTTCTGGTTCCACCACGCCTCTCTGCTCATACACAGACTTCGTCTGAACTTTGTCCAGCTGATTTTCCAGCCAAATTATACTTCTAGCAGGAGATAGTCAAAAAGCTATGATGCTCTTGACGTTGTTTCACTGTTGGAAAAAGAGTATTTGGGTCATTTTGCAGATTCGGCCAAAGAACTATAAGAGTTGCATTATTTTTGTAGCTCTGGGGTGATATTTTCACTCCCCATAAAAATTCTGCGAAAGACTATGGGCTTTGCTGCTGACAAGTACCATCTTTCCTGAGGTTGCCTTCGAGAGAGAAGCAAAAAACTATTTTGTGGAGCTTATAGTAGGCTTTGATCTGAATCCGTCAACACACTGCAACCATTGCAAGGCGGTAATATCCAGTCCAATCGTAACGTATAATAGAGGCAAAAACATTCATCAGCATTCTAAATGCGAATGCTTCGGTGTGACATTTTGTCCTGTGGAGAGTAAGCTCAAACACCAGAACATGTTACCGGAAAGTCTAATTTAACGAGATTGTTTTTTCTAAAAAAAATCAATTTTTTGTGGAAGGGATGGCTCGCATACGTCATCCGGTGACCCCGAAATACAAACCAATGTTACAGTTGTACGGCAATGCAGCAGAATGCGAAAGGCTTCACAAAGATTGCTGGTACTAAAAAGATGCGAAGGAAACACATTACACCATCACATGCCAGACAAGACAGACTAGTGGGTTGAATCCAAGCCTTTCAGGGACAACCGTTGCCTCAGTCTAGCGATAGACTAAGAAGGACGTAAACCGGAACGGCAACTGCGCGTGTTTGTGTGCAGACACTGATGAAAGCGAATTAGTGTGCGCATCGGAAGTATTCCTTAGACGACTAACATGGAAAAAATACGACGCACATTCCTATCCAATGACCGCTGGATATTCAGGGAAGCAAAAGAAACGGAGCTGGACAATTATCAATCATCACATAGACACCTGCAAGAATGTTTGGCTAGTGTACGAAACGATCGGCAGACTACGGAGCTACATCATTCAGAGAAAGGTGTTGGATTTGGAGGGGGTTGGTCGGCTTCAAACCAGACAATTTGTCTACCTAATGATGCTTGTGTGATCATGCATGTTGGAAAAAGGAGCTAGTGTGCCAAAAACTATTGTATCTTCTGAAGGATTGCCGGAATATATCGCGAAAAGTGTAAGATTCGAGCTATGCAGATACACCGCAATCACCTGAGTGACACAACTGATCCCGAACTTATCAAAGTAGTGAGAAAGGTGATGGACGCTCGAGCACCCAAGAGCAGATACATTTTAACCGGTTTATGGAAAAAGTAAACTTTATTGTTGTGAGATAACTTTCTGGTGCAGTGATGTTCCAGTGGCAAGGCTAAATAAGCTACACAGTTAAGGCATGGTCGTTAAGATTTTCCATCGGTTTAACCAGCCCTCTAACTCGGTCACTGTGTTCCTAATAGTCATGTCGCTTAACTGCACTGTTCCGTTTGAGAACAGGCATCTCACCATACTGAACATTCCAGTCATATTTTCCGAAAGTGATGGTTTGGAAATAGAACACAAATGTAGTAGATCGAAGTCATGTTCAGTGGTCTTTTAAGCGACAATATCGAATGAGCTTTACCAACCTTTGGTGATTGCTTAACCAACTTGGTATGTTTGAATGTACAGAAAGGGAATACCCTGTTTCCCACAAACTGCAATCCCTGTTTCCTCGCCGTTCACGCGTGTTGTCATTACAAGCCGTTCGCTGTTGGGCACAACGTTTTACCTGGATGTGCACACTTCGCAAGAATCCCTATCAACAGTAACATCCCGGTGTTCACTCTGAAAGGCAGATTATTTTGTGCTCGTATTTAATCATCACATCACCCCTCTGAAAATATTGCGTCTCCAACTAGGCCAACTGGTGCGTATTGATATCAAACTGATGAATACGCTACCCTTAAATCTCCATCAGAATGGTTCAGTGGCGTATATTGAACTCACTGAGAATATGGAATTTATGGGCAACCGAGCTTGAATATTCAAAGGTCATGTCGAGTAGCGTTGTTGAATTAGGAAAACAAAGCTTAGGCACCAAAATGCCTTCTTTCCCGAATCTTACGCCATCAGACTGTAAGTCAAATACGTAAAAAAAAGTTACAGCTGTGCCCCTCTTTCGATGCGTAGCTCTCATGCAACTCCAAGGAAACACGAGGGCTGTGGTACTGCCACGTTACTCAAACTGAGAGAGGAACAATCGAAAACAAGGACTGAGTTCAATCACAGACCTTCCTATCTGCAGCTTTACACTGTAACCTCTAAGTCATCACGAGCTCTCTTATAACATGCGTATCAGCTAAATCTCCGGCTTGTTTGTCATGGATACGCATGAATCTTGTACATGGCTTTCTTCGCACCCTACCGCACAATTTCCCGTTGGCGTTCACTTCCACGGCTAATGCCAAAACGAAGGGTCAACTTGTCTCGCCGAGCTGAACGATTATACATGCTCTAAAGGCGAAGCATAATGGCATCAAACAAGTAAATTTGGCATGATGACCTAAGTGAAGCGACTGGTGGATCCCTGTTGCTTGACATCCAACGGTCTGAAAACCCGTACCTGTGGCTTTTGTGGCGGGTGTTATAACTTACGGACAAGTAAATTTGGCATGATGACCTAAGTGAAGCGACTGGTGGATCCCTGTTGCTTGACATCCAACGGTCTGAAAACCCGTACCTACCTGTGGCGTGGCGGGTGTTATAACTTACGGACATATCAGACAGTCTAAGTTCAGACAAGCAAAGCATCTACGTGCTAATAGAGTGTTAGTTAATGAGGAGACGATATTTTAGGCAACGTTAATTTACAAATAGTGTTTGCGTGAGTAGAACGAACGGACCAGTGAGGTCGTGTGTGACGAACATAAATTGTCACTACACGGTTCACTGGAACGAAACCCGGATAAAACAATACTTCCCCGCCAATGAAGAGAAATTCACTCAAGAGACAACTTTGTGGACGCGAAATTTCTTCAGTTTTAGTCTTTTACAGGCAACGAAATCCCGCAAAACCAAACAAGATACACTTTCTGGCTCTTAGAAAGGCTGACGAACCCCAAAGACGAAGCAATAAGACGAAGGCGGCTCTAGTCACTCGCACTGCATCCAACCGCTGTCTCTCATAAACACGACTGGCCGGGTCGTTTCTCCATGGCAAGCTGAATGGCAAGCTTTCGGCAATATTGTGAGGCTACGTTGTATGGTCTATCCCCTATTAGTTTACATAATCTGCCATATCTATCTGTCGGACAACGAGAAATTCAATGAGTCAAAAAAGCGCATCGCGAGGGCGTTGTCCCAAATCTAGTGCATGTTATGGCAACAGAGTAGCTGAGCTGTGCCTCAATGTTTTTCATCCCAAGTGATTTTAAGGGAACCACACATGACAGTTGAATGAAATAAGCACGTACATCCTGTTAGCAATGGAGATCGTGCCATCGGTGAGACTAACACAGACTAAACATATGTGATGCTTGGATGAACACTGCAGTTAAGAACGGATTTATGGACTAGTCAAAATGCGGCGTTGCAGAATAGATGAGACAACACTGTCAAAAGTGTTGTTATGTTGTGACAGAGATGTGAAATGCAAGCCGAGCTCACATCAACCGTTTTTTAAAGAGCGCATGACTATTGACAGTGATTATAATGAAGAGCTCGTCCAAGCAACACTACCAATCGAAGTGGAAAATCGGACGACTAAGACAAAGATATCTAGCACAGAAAACATGTCAACAGACATAAAAAATTTCTAGCGGAAAATTAATTTGGTTTCAGGGGGGCTGCCGCACTTGGTACGAAATAGCCAGCAGATATATTCTTGTATGGGAGGGTTAAAAGAACGATGTATCTGTTTCATTGCCACGGTAACTACGATATATGAAGCTCCGGTAAACAGCCTAAAGGTGAGGAAAAAGCCGACGATCTGCTAGAAACTATCGCTTTCTACACTGGGCACATAATGAAGTGGCGAGTGAAAGACACAGTGCGCCTAAAAACAGATGAGTAAATAGCGGTATGCCATGTACTGTCATGAGAACACGATGTTGTGTCCCGAAAACCGTGCCCAGATAATCCGGGCGTTAGTAGCCAATAAAGGTGTGTGGCGTATGTTTACATTCGAAAGCTTAGAATATTGTGACCATTGGAGTTTTGGGTAAATGATTAAGATTGAACAGGCATTAGTTGCACTAGACAGTCAGTGAACAGGAAATTTTATGTTCGTGAACAGTCAAATACTTTATTTCACTGATAATACCGATGGGTCTTAATCGTGTGTTCGACAGAAATGTTGCCAAGGATCGAAAACACCATAAACTGTTCTACAACAAACGCCTGGTCCTCTAGGTTGGGGGTTGGAACATGTATGGCGACTTGTTCCGTAGAAAAGGTAATGCGTTTGCATTTGCTCGCCAAACACCGCTGCCTTGCGGTTAGGCTTTTGAGACAAAGGCTTTGGTTGAGGACCCTAATCGTCCTCCTGTCTAGGTGTGGGCGCCCTGGCAGTATCCCAGCCCTCGTACAATCATGACCTACACAACTTTGTAATACTGCGGAAGTAAGTCAGTGGTAGCAAAAAGGCAAATGGATAGTTTATTAGCAAATAATGTATGCAGAATCAGTCTTCCACAAGCAGCAAATGAAGTTTATCAAGTTGACGTGCCTAAGGCATGTGCTACAAATAGTCTTCCACAGAGATCATTATTCACTAATCCTAGGGTTGGCGGTGGATGGGATTTTAAGACATAAAGAAAGTGGCCACTGAAAATTGTCTGTTTGTGCCTACCTGGATAAGAAAGTTGCTCTTGATATTTTGCTTAAGGGTGACACCAAATCGGTCACCGTTAGGTGGAGCTGGACTTTCGCCGGACTACCTAACCAGCGTTTACCCATCTTTGTGTTATTCGAATACGCTGACTGTCAGACAACGAAATAAGAGTATGGAGCTGGTTGGAGCGAGATGGTTAGAGCGCGAATTTACTGACCGGAAGGTCCGTGGTTCGAACCCAACCTCTGCCTCTCGACTTCCCCTGTCACGGCTTTGGCGACCTGGCAGTATCCCAGCCCTCATGCTACCTTCGGATGGCATGGCAGTTAGGCACCGGAATTGTTCTACAGCTGAACGATGGAGCTGGTAATGGGTTAAGCTGATGTCACACCTACAACACAGGTGACGCATGTTCACAAAAGCTGCTCTGGCTTTCCCGATCCGGATGGAAATATCATCTTTCGCGAGACCACCAGGACAGATACAGCAGCCCAGGTAAACAAATTTGTTTACCACCTTGGCTCGTCCGCAAGCTTGAGGTTAGGTTCCGAGCCGACCCTGTCTTGCAGTAGTCCTTCACACCTTGTTAGTGTGAAGAGCATGCCAAACCGTGAAGCAGAAATATTTAGATCATTTAATATTGTTTGCATTACCACGGGGTCAGATCCCAGAAGAGCTATGTCGTCTGCGTATTCCGTATCTGTAAGCGGAGGCCCCGGGAGCAATCTGACCCCAAAAGCATTAGAGGTTGATAGTGAGTCTTTCAAGACCGTATCAATGACGAAGTTGAAGAGGAAAGGTGAAAAAAGACAGCACTGTCTGACAACACTTGATGTAATGAATTCAGAAGAGAGCTTCCCGTAAACCTTCACACGACCGCAGACCTCGGTGGTTTTCACAAAGCGTCCGCGTACCCTTTTTGAAGAAAAGAATGATGTCGACAGGTACTTTCTCTTCGTTCTATATAGCATCGAAAAGCTTCGTCAGATGAGTCACCAGGAATTATTCGCCTTGTTTGAAGAGGGCTGGATACAGACCATCCGGTCCTGGTGCCTTCTCACGTTTCAGTACGGATATTTCGTAATTTATTTCTTCTCCCGACGGCCATCGAGGTTTCCATTCCATTCCCCCGTATGCACTATCTCCACAACCGGTGTTGCAGGAGGCTAGCTGAACTGTTCTTCGAAGTGTTCCTTGCAGTCGACGTTTTTGCGAGCGAATTAATGAGCCACTTTTTTCACTTATCGTTTCAATGACCGCTGTCTTCCTAGGGCCAGTCGATCGTATCAGTTAATATAGGGGACGGTCGTTTCTGGTAGCTAAAGCCTTCTCCATCTCCCGAGCCTTTGATGTCTACCAGAGCATTCGGTCTTTCCCCATACTTTCCATTATTCGGCGTTTGAGGGATCTGCGTAAGCCTGAGTACTTGTAGTCTGCTGGTAAGGGTTTCCTGGCATCAATCATGGATAGCGATCTCGACGACTTCCAGTAACCTTGTGGTCGAACTGGAGAAGTCGGATAGCACTGAACGCCGCTAACATAGCTCCTTTCACATTTCGCCACGCTTCATCCAGATGCTCGTCACCAACAGAGTATTGGTTTACTGTGGAGAGTTGTTGGGCTAGCTCAGATCGATACTACTGAGCGATTGTAGCTATGGCATGCTCCTTGCTGACTTGCGGGGGCCTGAAGGGAAGCAGACTGCCAGGTCTGCACGCAACATGGCGTGATCGGAATCAAGTTGTGTGCACCAGAAGGAATGGTAGCCGACCCTGTCTTGCAGTAGTCCTTCACACCTTGTTAGTGTGAAGAGCATGCCAAACCGTGAAGCAGAAATATTTAGATCATTTAATATTGTTTGCATTACCACGGGGTCAGATTCCAGAAGAGCTATGTCGTCTGCGTATTCCGTATCTGTAAGCGGAGGCCCCGGGAGCAATCTGACCCCAAAAGCATTAGAGGTTGATAGTGAGTCTTTCAAGACCGTATCAATGACGAAGTTGAAGAGGAAAGGTGAAAAAAGACAGCACTGTCTGACAACACTTGATGTAATGAATTCAGAAGAGAGCTTCCCGTAAACCTTCACACGACCGCAGACCTCGGTGGTTTTCACAAAGCGTCCGCGTACCCTTTTTGAAGAAAAGAATGATGTCGACAGGTACTTTCTCTTCGTTCTATATAGCATCGAAAAGCTTCGTCAGATGAGTCACCAGGAATTATTCGCCTTGTTTGAAGAGGGCTGGATACAGACCATCCGGTCCTGGTGCCTTCTCACGTTTCAGTACGGATATTTCGTAATTTATTTCTTCTCCCGACGGCCATCGAGGTTTACATTCCATTCACCCGTATGCACTATCTCCACAACCGGTGTTGCAGGAGGCTAGCTGAACTGTTCTTCGAAGTGTTCCTTGCAGTCGACGTTTTTGCGAGCGAATTAATGAGCCACTTTTTTCACTTATCGTTTCAATGACCGCTGTCTTCCTAGGGCCAGTCGATCGTATCAGTTAATATAGGGGACGGTCGTTTCTGGTAGCTAAAGCCTTCTCCATCTCCCGAGCCTTTGATGTCTACCAGAGCATTCGGTCTTTCCCCATACTTTCCATTATTCGGCGTTTGAGGGATCTGCGTAAGCCTGAGTACTTGTAGTCTGCTGGTAAGGGTTTCCTGGCATCAATCATGGATAGCGATCTCGACGACTTCCAGTAACCTTGTGGTCGAACTGGAGAAGTCGGATAGCACTGAACGCCGCTAACATAGCTCCTTTCACATTTCGCCACGCTTCATCCAGATGCTCGTCACCAACAGAGTATTGGTTTACTGTGGAGAGTTGTTGGGCTAGCTCAGATCGATACTACTGAGCGATTGTAGCTATGGCATGCTCCTTGCTGACTTGCGGGGGCCTGAAGGGAAGCAGACTGCCAGGTCTGCACGCAACATGGCGTGATCGGAATCAAGTTGTGTGCACCAGAAGGAATGGTAATCTTGAATTGTGGCTCTCTACCGGTGGCTGAAGGCTAATGCCGAGAGGCATTGGGCTTGAGTAAACTGGATGACTAGACGGTGCAAAGACGACTGCTCACTGCGATCCAATTCAGCAAACCGCGCTAAGCTCTGGAGCTGAGTGCAACTGCCACGCCACGATTCATCGCTTCTGAGTCGACGAACACACGGAGGGAGAAATGTAAAACAACCGAAATCGTCCTTGGCGTTCTGGGGTGCAGAACCACACTTGGGTCTTGCATGGTTGTTTCGGAGGCACAGCATACATCGGTTTTAAGTGAGTATAAGGATCCAGCAAACAATGCCAATTTGACATAGAGTACGGTCGTTAAAAGCTCCTATTTAGAAAGGATCTCGTGGACTTAGAAAGGTTTTATTTTTTTCATTGTTAATAGACAGTGAGGAGCATAAGGTCCTTCGGCCAGATAACTGACAGTCAAATGACGCAGCGACGTTTGCTTGTGTGATGGGAAGGGGTTGGGGAGAGGCAGCGGTGGACACAGAACTGCGCGGACAAATGATACTTCCCGGTTGTCCAGGCGGAAGAATTGGGTAAGGTTGAGGTACCCCACCTTGAGGCTTTAACTAAAAAGCGTGACCCACAATGCAACAGAAGGAAGTAGGGTTTTGTTCAGGGACCCTGACCCTAGCTTGTGACTCAAAAGTCTGACCAGCGAGGCAGCGGACAGTAGGGTTTTCTCTGATGACCCTGCCCGAAGCCGATAACTCAAAGAAGGAAAAGAAAGCGTTCAGCTGCAGCACCCTTTCGGTGCCTAGCTGCCATGCCACCAGAAGGAAGCACGAAGGCTGGGATACTGCCAGGTTGCCCAAGCCTAGACAGGGTCGCACACAGCAGGGGACTTTTGAGCGGCACCAGATTCTTTGGTTTTAAAAGTATTTGGACTGCATTCAATAATGCGTCGGTGGTCATGGACAACCGTTGGGCGATCGGACTGTGCTATTTTTAGGGCCGGCCTTCCACAGGGGAAGGCGCAATCGCTGCTTCCATAAATATGGACATGCTGGTCGCTTGGGGGAAACAACGTACTGCCTTCACACTCCTGTCACAGAGGACAGTACGACTTTACCCCCAGACCGCCTCGAAGCACGATTACTCGTAGTACAGGCCCTCGTTGCTCTTCGTCTGACTGCTCCCCTTTGGACTTCTTGGTATGGCTTCACCCAGTGGAACGGAGTTCAAGTCAGTGTAGTCAGCGGGATCATTGTAGCACTAAAGCCCGTACACTACGTAGAGGTGGAAGCTTTAGGTCGGTTTTTGGCGAAAAGCCAAAAGCTCATCCGCTATAGGATGTGATGCAGCCTGACCGGGTGCGCTGACTCGATCACATTATTCGTACGACGAATGACCGAAAATCTCATTTCATTTGGAGGAGTGAGACGTTACTTTTGGCGGCGTTATATAGGGTGCTCCTGAATTAGTTCTCGTTCTTCGTTAGGGTGTTGTCATATTCACGAGCTTATCGCACAGTACAGTCTACACAACATAATATGAGAACTTAAAGTACGATGCTTTTCTGGCATCGATAAAGCGTTAAAAAGGACATTAAGAAGTCGACAGTAAGAAGGATTAAGTGCGCTCCCGTGAACAGCACACAAGAATGTTGGGAAGCCGTCCTCAGTCGGAGAAAGGTTCACAATAATGTTTCCACCACCTATAATGGACCACCACTATCGGACAGAAATAAAAGCCCTTTCCGCACCGCAAGCTTCAATCAGACTGCAAAGTATGGTTGTAGGACGTAGGACGAGAGGTTGGGTTGGGATCTCTGTAATTTATCCACCATGGGTTCTTCATAATGAACCCGTAGGTGGAAAGATGCAAAGCGAAAGTTTTAATGTCCCCGTTACTCTTGGTGTGGAATCATATCAATGAGTGGTGCTGTCTGAGACCTTGGAGAGATGGGCGGGAGCTGAAAAATTGGTGCACAAATCCATCACTGTCAGTGGGCTGTCAAGTGAGAGGGGTCGGAAAAGGAGCTATGCATTGAAGGCAATAGCTTGGATGCACGAGTGCCATTGAGGGCGCGACTGGGCCATGTCTGACAATGTCTCTCGCCATTGATGTGGCCCGTCTCGGGGCCCTCATCCAGGAAGACGGCAGTGACCAGCGCAGCTGAGTTTGCTGGTAATGGCTTTCATGCTTCGCTGTCAAGTTATTGTTTGACCTCCTCTGGCTCTCTTCCACCCTTCACCTGGTTGTGCGAAAAGAGCCCTTCGAAGAAGTCGGTCGACTGGCATACGCAACACGTGGCCAAGCCAGCGCAACCTATGCAGTGTGATCAGTTCATCCATCGAGGGTGAGTTATTTCTCCCGAATACCATTCGACGTACTTCAGAATTGCTGATCCGGTGTTCCCACCAGATTCGGGCAATGCTCCGAAGACATTGATGGTCAAACACCGAAAGTCTTTTGATATTCCTCGGCGCGCAGCGGCCAGGTTTCTGATCCATATAGTAGTTTGGGGCGCACCGCAGCATTGTAAACTCGACCCTTGACAGAGAAGCTGATGTCACGCCTACGCCACAGGTGACGTAGGTTCGCAAAAGCTGCTCTGGCTTTCCCAATCCGGATGGGAATATCATCTTTCGTGAGACCACTGGGACTGATACAGCTGCCCAGGTAAACAGATTTGTCTACTACCTCAATCGGTTCATCCGCAAGCATGAGGCTAGGGTTCGAGCCCGCCCAGGCTTGCAGTAGCACTTTACACTTTACGGGTGTGAAGCGCATACCAAACCGCGAGGCATAATTATTTAGATTATTTAGTATTGTTTGCATTGCCACGGGATCAGATCCTAGAAGAGCTATGTCGTCTGCGTACTCGATATCTGTGAGCGGAGGCCCGGGGAGCACTTCGACCCCACAGGCATTAGAGGCTGGTAGTGAGTCTTCCATGATCGCATCAATGACGAAGTTGAAGGGGAAAGGTGATAGAGGACAGCCCTGTCGGACACCACTGGGTGTGGTGAACTCAGGAGAGAGCTTCCCATAGACACGGCCGCGGGAGTTGGCGTACAGCGCCTTAATGAGGGTCAAGGATTTATGGGGGTCGCAGAATCATCTGAAGTTCGTCTAGATTACAAAGGTGTCTCAAGTTTGAGCACCGCACAAGTCTTGCATTCGAACTTAGGAAACCCAGAAAGTATCTATCGATAGTAAGTCGAGAGTGGGTTCACTCTAACTTCACGAAAGATTCGCTCATCTATTCGCCACTCTGACGCCTTGTGTAGGAAAGGGCTCGCGCAGCTATAATTGAACCCGCTTGGCTGCTGGAGCCCGAGATTATCCTTAGGCTTCGCTCCTACACATATTCTAAATAGCTCCAATCAGTGAAATATGTGTCGGTACCACATGGCTCTCTATCAGGTCAACATTCCTGAGGTATCTAAAACCACAAACCTACCTCACCAGGATGCTGGCAACGGACACCGACTTCAGTATGCCTGTCAGCTCAGGATGTAGAATCAAGTTAGAGTACGATCTGACTCTTACAAGTTTCTTCGGCTGCCAACTGGACAGAGTAACCCGTCTCACACACTCATGGTTCAGCGACTGTCACTTGAGGGCTGAGTTTCGTTAATCCGCAATTAAATGAATTTTTCTAAGGAAGCTACTACCGAAGCGGACACTTGGTGCGTGGTACAAAAATTACACAGTATATTAGAGGATAGAAATAACAGTAAACGTGACTCAATAGGAGTATGAGATAGTTGAGTGGTAAAAACAAGTTAACTTGCCGGAAGGTTATGATTCAGACCCAACCTCTGAATCTCGGCTGTCGCCGCCTAAGCATGGGAAGCCTAGCAGTATCGCAGTTTACTTTGTGTGGCATGGCGGTAAGGCATCGGAAGGATGCTACTGCTGAAAGATGATTTATTAATATTATTTGTTAACTCAGTTTTCATTCGTCCATCTCGACAAAAATGAAGAGTTGAAGGGTTCCATCAATCTGAATGACGAGGAACTTCGTGGACAGTCATTTCCACCACAAGCAAACAGCTTTCAGCGCTTTCGTAATGCAAATTCTGAGGGGGTGGGTGCTGTGTGATCCGTCTGACCAGTCTAACAGGAAAGCTCTCAACCAGTCACCTACACAGGCAATCCAACATTCACTCAGCTTGAGTTACTGAGTCCACGAAACTGACGCAGATAGGAGCAATAAACATCAGTTACGTACACTATGCTATCGTTCAGCCTGTGATTGAGCAACCTAAAAATGTCAGAGATTTATAGGGTTGTGCAGTGTAACAAGTTAAGTTTCCCACGTCCGACAGGGTACGATAGTATGGGTTACTGTCCCTAGAAGGGTTATTTGACAATGCAGTACATCCTTGCGGGTGTAGTTCTGACCGATACTCGATAGCTTATTGTTAGGACAGGAACGTGTGTAGGTGGGGAATCCCAAGCGCGGTAAAGTTAATGGTACAAAGCGTGGGTAATCCAGATGTTGGAGGAAAATTGGTTTATGGCCTTTGATGCTTGTGATATCATCTAGACTAACCAGCTGGTGACAGGAATGATCCGCATTTGCTAGATGAACAGAGGGAAACACCTCAAATTCCTATTAGTCACGGAATATAGTTCGATGGAAGATAGGCCCTACTGCATAACGGGTTTTGGTGCTCCGGGAGAAATATGGAATGCGGCACTTCAAGCTACACCATCTTATGGTCACGTTCAGGCCACAGATTACACGACTGAACTGCATATTCAACATACGGCCTGATATAACCTTGGATACAGAGTGAGTGGCCGTCCCTCCATTGCCTCGGAGCGCATCGTAGGAGTCCTGCATTTCTCTCTGCTGCTTCTACTGCCTTTTGAAACCCATAATCTATTGCATAGATTGTTGTACGATCCGTCCCTGGATTTGCAGGTTATGTTGAAGAGCGTGTGGGCCCAAAGGGTGAAGTAGGGGCTAGAACGACGGAGAAGACGTAGCACTTCTAAATGTGAGGCATTTTGGAGTTTGCGAACGATCCACTGAAACTGCGCTCGGGTCTGTCCGTGACGATTACAGATCGTTAGTCAGAGTCGGAGTGCCGGCATCCAGGTAACTTGACGTTCATACAAGCGGTTAGGCCTCCAATGAAGCTAAGGCAAAAGGCTCCACCTCCTACCTGTGGTGCGCTGATTTAATGGAGATATGGCTGCGTAGTTAGAGCGCGAGCAAGTCAGTGGCTCGGATCCAACCTTTATCTCGACTTCTCCTGCATAGACTTGGGTAAACTGGGGGTATCCCAGCTCTCGTTCTTCTTTCTGGTAGCATGGCTTCTGGTTACCGAACTGGTGCTACAGTTGAACGATTATTACAATTAAGCTAGTGGACACGAAGTCTCGATATTAGGTGAAACGTGATCTTTCTACATAAAGTTTCCTGAAGAAAAAAGGCTAACAGGCAGCTATAAATCGTTGTCTTACACACTCACTTCGATTCTCAGTCTTCTGGTGAATTTGTTTTTCATTACTGTGACAGGAAGCATTACTGAGTCGACGACTGGCACCTTCTGGCATGTCCTGTCATGAATGGACACAGACGTATTGTGAGCTATTCCAGTGAAAATCAGGTGCTATAAACTCCGCAGGGTTCTATTTCCGGTCTATATGTCCATGTATTTGCATGAATCCACAAAATATTGACACGGAACATACAGGCAGGACGACGCAAACCGCATAACAAGAATGGCCTTGGAATCAAAATTCATGAGGTTTCTCAAGGTCAACATGTTTAGCGGGTGTAAACAACATATCTGATAGATTGAAAGGACGTATATACTGATATAAAAACTAAGCCCGCTAGACTCGAAGTGGAAGTTTCACGGATTCACGGATTGTTACAGAGGATCGAGGCTTTTGCCTAAGTTTCCCGGGTCGGTTTTGTTCTTGTCGGTCAGTGGCTGTCGTTCACCTGAAAGGCACAGGTGAAAAAGGGTGTAGCACTGCTCTTTATGTTCTCAGCGCGGGGCACTACGCTTGCCAGCGCGAGGATTCGCATAAATAAATGTCTAACAGTGCCTTAAACTGGGTTCTATAAGGAGCGTGGACAACCGTCGGGGGAAGGTCATTCCACGCAGCTACTACCCGAAATGAGAAAAAAGTTTTGTCCAATGAATGTGTGTGCCCTGAGCTTGAAAATTTTCTTACTATGTCCCCGCCGGGTGTTTGCTGGGTCAACGGTAAAAAACCTGTTTGCCAAGCTTTGTTCAAACAGGGCGTAAGTAAGAATTAGTCCCCCTCGGAGGCAACGGTACTCCAGGGGAAAGAGATCAAGCATCGCGAGAGGCGTTTCGTAGTCCACGGATTTGAGGCCGGCAATCATTCTAGTGGCGGCCCGCTGGACACGCTCAATGAGGGTGACGCCTTTTGTGCGTCCCGAGTAGAAAACTTGGTTGGCGTACTTCAGGAGCGGTCTGACGTAGGCCCCATAGAGTAATCGGAAGTCCATGCGAGTAATACGGGAGAAGGTGTGTCGGATCATCCGTAAAATGGCGAATGCGTTTTGGGCCGATTTCTCATGATGTAGTGAGAAGGACAAGTTTGAGGAGACCCAAATGCCAAAATCCTTTTTGGCATTAATCCTCATGATGTTTTCTGGTCCCTTTTCACCATGCATAACAAAGGCATTCGCTGAATCCCCTCCAAACGACACGTGGACGCACTTTTCATCATTCAGAGGAAGGTGCCAGTCCAACGACCACTGGTTAGCGGCGTTTACATCCATTTGGAGGGCACCGGCATTAGAACTCCAGGATTTCAGGTTGTCCGCAAAAAGTAGACATGAACTCGCAAGATTGAGCGGTAGAAGACAAGGGGCTGCGTTTTCTCACCGTTTGTGGTCAGTCCAGTGAATGAACTGAGCGAGAGATTTTATTAATATCACTAATTTTACGATAAGTATGGCTGTTTGGTTTGCTGTAGTCAAGCCTTCTTTAGATTTACCATTCGAGTGCTTCTAGATTAGTGGCGCTCAGATTATGGATTATTATACATGATAAATATCGGTGGGTGTAATGTGTTCGTGGTACATTACACATTTATATCGCCTAATGCATCATGGAAATATGTAAAACTCATGCACAACCGTGTAAGTTGACGTCCGACTGGGTATGGACTCTTTTCTTCCCGTGTAAAAACGGGTACAACTGAGTCTACCATGTCGGCGTGTTTACTGAAATTATAGAGCAAATTTTCTACAATCCAATAGGAGCCTTCGACGTCCGAGGAAGCTTTTGACAAGTCAGACTAAACCATCCATCAAGTACGGCGACTTTACATGAACTCTAATACAACCACGAGTTTTTATCCGATTACGTTTGTCCATAGTTCGACAACGAGTTTCCGTCTTGAAGCACCCGTATTATTCTTTGAGCTCCTGAAATGGTACGTTTGTCTGTCGCATTCTTGCAGTCATGAAGGCCGCAAAGATTTGAGTACGTAAACCAAAGGCCTGGGTGACCCGTTTTTGTCAGAGTCGTATTGCTCGATTTTTACCGGCGTGCTGTCTTGTGGTGTCCAGACCATTTTGTACCCAAGCCTTCCATCTTGAAGCCCTCGATGTACCGCGACTTCTCAACCATTCTGGCGTGCTGGCGGCCGTCAGAACAAAAAGCAGGAGTTATACCTGTCGGGGCGAGCAATATATCAAACCCTGAGCTTGGAATTATTTCAAGTGTAGGTAAAGTAGGCATTTTGGTGAGGACGGTGCCAATTTCAGTCAAATGGAAGCAATTTTCCAAAGACAGTTTTTGAAGTTACCGCTTCATAGTCAGAAATGTCTGTCTCGGATGCTTTCTTCCACATTTTCTACGAGTTTTTTGGTGGTTTAATAAAATGTAATATTTGAACACACCGAAAAATGTCAACCGCTTGAAATGGACTGAGGTCGCAGGTAGTTTTGTGGCTATAATGAGTTGTGGATTTTGCTGCAGCCGGCAATACACGCAATGGAACAAAATGAGCGGGAGGGCCACTCCTATATCTAAATTTTGTCTGGAGTTCCCTGCTTCTTAAACTGGTGCGGAACCACCCGCGCCTCAAGAATTATCGTGACAGGAATATGCAATAACTTCGAATAACTCGTACGATGAATGAAGGGCGTGAACCCTGCGGTATATAAATGAAATGTGATGGAAATATGCGGAAAAATGAAAGAAAACAACATTTCACCAAGTAAATATAAGTCCTAAATGACATCCTAGATGATAGATTACCTATACTGTTAACTGCTGGACTACTTGTTATTGCTTCGGAATTATTCAGCCCTTTTTAATGACAACAGAGCTTCCCACTACAAATGGTGTAAAATAACAGGCTGTCTGTGGATCGCTCCGGGAGTTTCCAAGTAGTTGTAGGCCCGTTTTGCATACAGAGTTATGCTAATTATAATCACAACCACTAAATCCCTCCTTAAATCAAGGAGAAACCAGCAAGCGTTGGTTCAACTTGCTCAACGACGCCGTCGTCGCTTGCACAATAGAGCAATGCGAACCTAGCTCACGTGCGCGGATAGCATGAGGCTAGGGGTCCTTGATATCTATTCACCTGGCGGAATGCCCCCAACGTCAATCATAGCGGACGGCCAAACCAAAAAAGAGCACGTGTATGATCAACAGGTGCCCGTCAACCGAGGGTGGGAAGGCTAATTGTCCCACACGGATGGGATGAATAGTTGAATTTTATTATTCATTTTGATGGTTATGCACCTCATGGTCGGAAATGAGAGGCTATCTCGGGCATAGTGTTCACTGAGCTGTTGACGTCCTGAAATGAGATATTAGTTTATACAAGAATCATCATGAGGTAAGTGGTTGGTAAACGGATAGAAATGCTTAACCCATACAGTGGGTACGTCAGTGGCGACAGTTCCGCAGAACCATGTCTACAAGAAGCTCTCTCTGAGTGCTCTTTAACTGCGTTATATCATTAGGCTGATGTCTACTGAATATTAGGTTTCAAGAAATACGAGGCTTACAGGAAATGCAAAATGCCTTAGCGATGGACGAACAGATTGGAATCTGGTCAACCGTAACGCCTCAGGTGAATGAGCTTATCACGCGGCCAGCTCAAAGACTTTCTCTTACCTCATCAAAATAAGAGCATAGCTCGAACACCACATGAAGAACGCAGCGATGTTCGGGTAGTTGGCCCCTACAAGCGCTGGGTGGAGCTCGCGTTTTTCAAGCCTGGGATGAACTTGCCATCGTCTTTATACTATAACTGGAGCTAGTAGGCGCTTGCACTAGTATTATGCTTTCAAACTGCGGCTTTTGATTTGTTACTCCCCGTAGTCGAAAATTTGGATGCAGACGGAATTCTGGGACACATTTGGCTGATATTCCGTACCTCTGTAGGTTGTGAGATGCCATGGTACGGCCTTTCGCGGACCGTTTCGCGACAAAACCTTTACGCTTTCATCTGGAGTCAGAAGCTAGACAACAATGGTGGTAAGTCACATGCTCCCCCTTTAAGGACAGGCATAGAGATCCTCACCGTACATTGGGCAAGACTCACTATCACAATGGTCTTTGCGATACGGTGAGTGATTCTTTGGATACTGGAAGTCAGTGCGACCATGCGGCTAGTCGCAAGGCCCACAAAAGCAGAATTCTGTGTCCGTAGTTCGCCATCTGGGATAAGGCCAAATATCTTCGGCCACCGAAGAAAAGACATCTGTCAGTGGCGTTGAGCATAAGCGCAGCAGAATTTGTTCCTGAACAATATATCACCTGGTAACATTTGCGACTTTCTTGGGTTCTAGAGCTGAAGTCTATCTACCACCAACTGTCAAGAGATAGGGATGGCTTGCGGACTAATTTCAGGAAAGTCCCTTATTTCTGTAGGGGTTACCCTCCTTTCGGGGACCAGATGACTGTTGGTCACATTACCAATGTGGATCATCCCAGACTATGCCTGCAAAGCCTACTTGCAGACAATAAATTGCCAGTGAGCCATGTGGCTGGAGACGAATATTGAGTCTGTCGGCTACTGGCACAGAATATCTTTGACTAAAATATACAGATGTTAAATGATACCTTAAAGTTTCCCAGAAGGTTCGCGCATATGAACGTTGTACAGCATAACATTGAGACCGAACACAATTCTAGCGGCCTGCTTTTGTGAAGCCACATTGTACATGATGAATGTCTTCACTTGATACTGTTCGATCATCGTTTCCATGGACAAGCTGGAAGATTACATTTAGAAACGCGCCGCTCGATTTCAGTACGGAATTACCGGTACACATGCCATCTGTAATCAAGAGGGTGCAGATCTGGCGCTGACGAGCCATACATTGATTGCTTTAAGAAGTCACCTGAATTTGTTGATGACATGAGTTTCATAGACATTTACGGAATCTGGGATGCCTCGGAACTGCGCTATATGCAACACGAGCAACCATCCGGAATCGCGAAGCTTCGTCAGCAGAAAAAGCATATCATATGCCACAATGAGACAACTTTTTAACACTTACCCGGTTGCCACTCTCGGCGGTAGTTGTATATGTCCAAAGACATTACCAAATTCACCTGCTAAAAGACTTCACACGACAACATTCTATATTTCAGCAGGGCCTTTCAGGTGCCCAACTTCTCCTCGGTTAGCCGTCAGTCTAAGGGGGTCAATCGTACAAGAAATTGGTCAATATTAGATTATGCTCAAAATGATTGGGGGTGACTGTCGGGTTCCAAGCCAATCCAGACGAAGCCGCACTGCGCGCTCGGGGTTTTTCCTTCTATGTGTTATTACTAAACGCACTTCTCTGGGTCCTCAGTTTTCGCCCGCTTTTGGTGGTCTCTAGTGCACTTAAACGCAAAACAGCGTTGGCACTTTTTTACCCACTGCATGCACAACTACCACATAATCATCTCTCATGTATTCATTTAACGTCTCCTCAAGTGTCTTGAGGGATGGAAATCGGAAGCAAACATCTGACGTCAAACCCACAACTTTCTGAGCCGTAGCAGGGCAAATCTGAAACCGAATGCGAGAAGAACATTACGTGGGGAGGTTAACATAACTAATCCCAAAAAAGATATGGCTAGTTATGGTGATTTTGAGTTCAAGTATATATGCCGCGAAACGCTACACTTTTGAGCGTAAATATTTATTTGGCACACAAAGCAGGGAGAAACTTTCGTGTGTCTGATAAGGACCAACTAAAACGCTCCCTTCAGAGAATATCGATTAAAAATAGAGCCGATAACATGGATAACTGGTCCAGGTTGGTTAGGCTTGCTTCTTGGCATGCGTCTCACACGCTTAGGTTGCAATTAAACACGAATACCGAAGTGGGCCGCATCCCATCAGGTGTGATCATTATGGTACGCGCAAACCGTTTATGCTTGTGGGTACTTGGAATTTCATAGAAAAGGATGGCGACGTAAACAGTGGGCATTATCCGAAGTAGACTTAGTCACGCCAGAGGCGGCATGGATGGGGAACCAAAATTACACGAACTCTTTCTTCCTTATGGGGGACATATAGGGTGAGACAGGATAAGATCGTTAAAATTTTGAACGTAGCCGCCAACAACAATGTGAGGAAGGGCATTGCAAGAGGCTTTCTGTCTGGTACGTGATAAAAATAATTCAAACAGGAGAATATATGGAAACCGAATAACGGATTTAAGGAGGAGCAGAACTGTCATGATCTGCCTGGCCAGTTCGAATTAAAGCCTAAAACCGTCACTTCGTATTCGTGTCTCGGGCTTTTGTGAGCATGGCTAGGGTAACGAAAAAGCTCAGTTGGAGATGATGAAGTGGTGGGATATGCAGTACGGATAAATGGTAGCAGTAAAGATATAATCACAGTGTGTATTGAGGGTGGACAGACTCATTAGTTTTGTTGCTGAGGCGGAGTTGGGTGTAAAATTTTATTGGTTGGAGGAGTTTACGCAAACGCACATGAAAGAATGCAAACTTCACGGATAATGACTTACTCGGTGAGGAGTGCAAAAAGATGCCGAGGTGTTCGCATTCAATGGAAGGTTCAGCAAACTGGATTGAACGCCTCCCGAAGATGGCTGGGGCCAGCTGAAGACTTTGATTGTGGTTGCAAGTAAGGGGGACAAGTGGACAAGAGGGTTTTGTTAAAGTAGGAAGTGAACAGTTGTGGGCGTGCTTTGAAACTGGGTATGGAAGTGGCGTGCCGTCATTGCACTGAGATACTTCAGTTTCTGGACAGTCCCCTGACGGACGTCGTGATTGAGGTAGTTGGGCTGAGACGTGTAGTTCTGCGGACGGCGGGATGTTTGAGTTCGCCAGGGGATTCAGCATGGTGAGCAAAATGGATGTAATATCTCAGGTAGTGTTTCTGTATGGTCGGGAATCCAGTCAGGTTTAATGCACAGTTCGGGCGGGGTAATAATGGGCCAAATAGGGCATCCATGGCACGTATTACCGCAGGTCAGTTGTTGGGAGGGGGTGTAACGGGATGAGATAAGCAAGGCCTGGAGATTTATTGGAATCATCAAACAGTATATGGTCCCTTAGTGGAGGAAAGACTGAATGTTTTCCACAGTGAGGTGACAACAAGTGGTTAAACGAGGGGGGATAAGGATAGATCTGCACACTTTAGTGTAGTCATCGGAGTCAGGCCAATATATGCCTTTATACCCCCTGCGACATAAGACAATTCCACTTAGGTAGGCAGAGAGGCCGCGTGGTGAGGGAAACCAAACACGTAAGTACTGAGGAGTGAGGCTTCTGAGATAGTCAACTATATTTTCTGAAGATTATTGGCGAGCTGGGCTTTACAAGGATAATCTAGAAAGGAAGGTGAAGGTAAAAGGGGTGGTTACCAGTCCTCGAAGCGCTACTATCTATAAGCGGTGTGTGGCGAAGACTTCCGACGTTGGTCTCGCGTGCTGGTAGTAAAGGGTTTTTGAGTCTCTCTCTATATATATGTATGTATACAAGTATGTGTCCACTCCCGGGAGCAGCAGGTGTGTGTATTTTTGTTAGGTTGACGGTTGGCTTCGCTCCTGATGACGGCAGCTACAGCTATGCACATCGATGTAGGCCACGGGCATCACAGGGTGTCCTCAGGCTTATCAAGGCATATTGCTTTTGACAGAAAAAAAGATTTTTTCACCTGCAGATTTTATGGCGTTGCCAGATAAATAACACAGCCAAGGCAGATGTAACACCAGCGGCACAAACGGAAGATGGCAGATTTCTTTATTTTCCAGAATCAAATGGCCAGGCTCAGAACCACCGGCGATGGGCGATGCAACCATGCTGCTGAAGAATTGGCGGGTACACGGACGCACCATTTTGCAACGTTAAAGGACAACGAGTCCTGCAGGGCGCACCGCCCGACACACGAAGTTTCCATCTCCCGTGCATACTATCAGATCTGCAAGGTGGAAAACCATTCAGGCTGTCCTAAATGTGGTTTGTGCATTGATAAAATACTCTAGCCACTAGTTATTTTCGCCCGGTTGAGGAGAAGACCGGCACAGCAAAATTGCCATATCAGTGGGCTTTGTTCACTTTTAATTAATTGATACATCACTACACTCACGAAACTGCCGTTTGTGGGCGTACACAGTCCAAACTAGCAACGTCTCACGGTTCCCCATGGGTTGGTCGATTATTTCGAGAGGACTCTTTACGACATCTGCATATCACACACATTTTCACCAAACGATGAGGTTTTCCTTTCGCCCAAATGAAGATTGTTTAACGACTGATTGCTGGAGGCACAAAATGGAGTGGATGAATCACGGATTCAGGGATTCACGGGTTGATACACAGGGATTCACGGGACACAGGATCGAGGCTTTTGCCTAAGTTTCCCGGGTCGGTTTTGTTCTTGTCGGTCAGTGGCTGTCGTTCACCTGAAAGGAAAGGCTGAAAAAGGGTGTAGCACTGCTCTTTATGTTCTCAGCGCGGGGCACTACGCTTGCCAGCGCGAGGATTCGCATAAATAAATGTCTAACAGTGCCTTAAACTGGGTTCTATAAGGAGCGTGGACAACCGTCGGGGGAAGGTCATTCCACGCAGCTACTACCCGAAATGAGAAAAAAGTTTTGTCCAATGAATGTGTGTGCCCTGAGCTTGAAAATTTTCTTACTATGTCCCCGCCGGGTGTTTGCTGGGTCAACGGTAAAAAACCTGTTTGCCAAGCTTTGTTCAAACAGGGCGTAAGTAAGAATTAGTCCCCCTCGGAGGCAACGGTACTCCAGGGGAGAGGGTGACGCTTTTGTGCGTCCCGAGTAGAAAACTTGGTTGGCGTACTTCAGGAGCGGTCTGACGTAGGCCCCATAGAGTAATCGGAAGGCCCTGCGAGTAATACGGAGAAGGTGTGTCGGATCATCCGTAAAATGGCGAATGCGTTTTGGGCCGATTTCTCATGATGTAGTGAGAAGGACAAGTTTGAGGAGACCCAAATGCCAAAATCCTTTTTGGCATTAATCCTCATGATGTTTTCTGGTCCCTTTTCACCATGCATAACAAAGGCATTCGCTGAATCCCCTCCAAACGACACGTGGACGCACTTTTCATCATTCAGAGGAAGGTGCCAGTCCAACGACCACTGGTTAGCGGCGTTTACATCCATTTGGAGGGCACCGGCATTGGAACTCCAGGATTTCAGGTTGTCCGCAAAATGTAGACATGGACTCGCAAGAACGTCTTTGTGGTCGTTGACGTAGATCAGATACAGGAGTGGTCCTCGAATCCAATAATTCTCGAGTTGGTTGTGCAGCGGGACCTGTGGGACCTTATCAAATGCTTTTGAGAAGTCGAAAAATATGGCATCCGTTATGGTTTTTTCGTCCTTGGCTTGGGCTGAGCTGTCCATAAACACGAGCGGGTTTGTTACGCTAGAGCGGTTTGGGAGAAATCCGTGTTGAGCTGGAGATATCAGATTGCTGGACGTAAGGTGATCTAGGATAGCTC
>NW_008751671.1:1425366-1463657 GCF_000715545.1 Opisthorchis viverrini
CCTTCGTCAAGCAACTGACGAAACACCAGGTTTAAATGATTTGCCACGTGGAGGACGTTTCCTTCAGGATCCTTGGATGGACCTCGTCGGGCCCCAACGCGCAGAATGGGTTGATCTTTTGCAAGAGTTGAATGTCCTCCAACGCGAATACCAAGTCGGTTAGGGGCTGTTCGTAATTTCTCCTTGACAAGAGTGGATGTGACGAGGACGCTGGGGCTGAGTATAGGCACACATAGTGTTCTCTGTAAGCCTCAGATACCACTGTTGGGTCATCTGTCGGTTCTCTGTTTCTGTCCCTCAAGGAGAACATTGGCGTAACATTGGGTGAAAAGTTAATTGTATCAGGGCTGCTTAAATGGGCATAAAACCAGGTCATCCACAATCGCTCCTCGATTCCCATCTAATATGTTCATTTTTCTGCAGCAACTTATCACTAACAATAAGATACTTCGCGTTTCAATGTGGCGGTTTTTATACGCATACTCAGGCCGCACCCTCGGCGCACAATGCATTTTTCTGCAATATACCTGTGGTTGAAATAAAAACCTTTAAGTCAATATGTTGCACTTCTTTGCACATGTGCTCAGTCCAAAAATCACCCTCATCTGCCGTCACTTTTTGCGATTTGTTTTAATCGGTCTCCTTTGAAAATTATCGGCGCACATTTGGTTTTGAACTTTATGTGTTATGGCTTCGGAAGTGGCTTCACAATCGTTCGTTGAGACATTTGTGGGTGTATCGTTTCCATCCTTCACGGCGTTTGAGAAGGCCTTAAGCCAATACATTAAGGATAACTTTGTGGTATTTGTGTGTTCATCCAGTAATCGGGGCACCGACACTGTTTTGCGTTACGAATGGGTGTACTACAAATGCAGCAGATGTCCTTGAATACCGACGAAAAGCCGGGGAATCCGATGAAGCTTTTAGGTCGAGCGTATTTTATAATAAAAAAGTACGCGCAGCACCAGCTGTCCAGTGCGGTTTCGTCGGCGTAGGCAAAGGAACCAACTGGCAGTCACCTCTTATTTTCTTGAACACAACCACAAGTTGTCAAAGTGTCTGCACAACCGGCTTTCAGCTAATCGACGGCTTACCGAAGACGAGTTGGGCACCTGCAAGGCCCTTCTGAAATACGGAAAGCCCCCGTGTGAGGTGTGGCAGTTTGTGGCGGATGAATTCGGCAAGACTCTTACCGCTAAGGATATACACAACTACCGCCGGAAGTGCCGACCGGCTATGTTGAGTAGCTGCCGCATAGTTGGATTTTTAACGAGGCAGATAATATGCTGTCAGTCGTGGCAAAACTTCGGGAGACCGGACGCGTCCAGTCAGAGGAAGGCCACTATAGCCACATATGCTTCTCCCAATGGCAGCAGATAGCGTTGTTCTGACGCTTTGCAGATGTAGAGAATATAGAAGGAACGCATGTTACAAACCGCCTTGGGTAAGTTTTTGAAGCACCTAATATTCGGCATGTAGATATAAACTGTACACTTTCTTGATAATGGACGGCATGGGAACCGGGCGTCCGATTATGTATGCATTTGTCGAGAGCGAGCAGTTTGGCTCCATGCGTAAACTGTTCGGATGCAGGTTTACGGTCCTCCGTTGTGAGGTAGGAGACGGCATGGAACCGGGCGTCCGATTATGTATGCATTTGTCGAGAGCGAGCAGTTTGGCTCCATGCGTAAACTGTTCGGATGCAGGTTTACGGTCCTCCGTTGTGAGGTAGGACCTTCCTGGTTCAAATAATCAATAGATCGCACCAAGGCAATATGTGAAGGTAGTTGGTTTTAAGTCCTTTAAAAACAAAAGGTGAAATCGAACGAACAAATAACAGGCTTTGCAGTTTCGCGTAAGGAGCGTCATGAGGGAGGACTTGTGTTTCAATTTTCAGGCAAATCTGTTGTTACCTGGCAGATGTCCATGCAAATGCTCCCTGAAGCCTTTGTACACAAGGTTTGCGTTTCGACCAGTTGTGCCTTAAGGTAAAGAACGCGATTCGTATAGCTTATTACCAAATTTGATGGAAGCAGGCCACATGATGTATTGCCAGGTATTTATAATTCGAACAGAGTGGGAAACGATTTAACGAGGTAGAACCCAATACTTATGAGACATGATTATTATGCGATAGAATTATTTAGGTTGCGCAATACAAATTTTTGAACAATGAGGCCATTTTGACCCTTCAGAGATAAAGTCTGCCGATGTGAGCTCAAGCTGAAAACGGTTGCTGGCAGTAGGTGGCGATGACATGGGGGTATTGGTGGTGGTAAGAAATAACGGTCTGTACCCCAGAATTGTTGTGCGCAATGAAAATGCGTGGACTTGTATTCACCTAGTCACCCACATACTCGAGTGTTCAGCTCACAATCGCTTACTGGATCCCTGGGGTTGTCTTTTTTTCATACTCACAAATCACATCATACTATGGCGTGATTTGCTCCACATTTTATGTTGCATTTATTTTTTATCCGCTACAAATCGCTTTTGTAGACCACCGTCAACCACAATAAAAACTTTTATTAGTGCATATACCTTCTGGTTTTTATACTAGCTGTCATCAACTGTGCACTAATAGGCTTACTGGAGTTTTGCTTTATAAGGGCCGAGATTGAAAGCCTTTTGGTCTTGAGTTTTTGCTGATACATGGAACCCAGTAGGCACCGTAAAACAAAGCACTTGAATTTATGGACGCCACGAGCTGAATGTGCCGAACACCAAGAATTCTAATTCGGACCAAAGATTTCCATCGGGTGTTTGCTGTGCCTGAGCAGGTAAATTTTCGTACTTTCAAGGAAGGCTATGAGGGAGAGCTTCTTCGTTGTTGTGACGGAAGTGGTTGCTATTATGCTTCCAGATTGGTTGTGGCAGTTCAGTGTAATCACTACGAATCCTGAACAACCTCACAGCGGACGTCGTTTTTGAGTTGTTTAGAACGTGGATGGGTTAGCTTAGGTTTCAAAAAATAGGACGACGCGAAAAGAATTATTCCTATGCAGAGTAAGGACATTTTTAGTCCGGCCGGGGCTCCATACTGAACAAAAGCAGGAGCGGAAGACGGATATTCATCGAACATGGCGTTCGGAGCAACCGGTACTGAAAATGGAAGCTTTTGAAGACGGAAGAATGATATAAAATCAGCATCGTCTGTTGGGTTGGGTAAATTCAAAAGCATAAATTTCAACTGTAGAGAAAACGAAAGTTTATTGAAGCCGACGAAACCATTGGGGTCATTAATTGGGCAAGACCTGTTGACCTGGGAATTAGAGGAGGCTAAGATGACAAGCATACTGCTGGTAAATCGCAAACAATAGTAGAATGAGCCGGTACATGTGGATATCTATTCCATGAGTTTGCAGTACACTAAGAGAGCGTCGCAAGACGCAAAAGGGCCAAACGCATCAAGTGACCCGCTGGGACGAAGGTAAAGCGAGACAGTAGGTGTGTTTTGGGCAAGGTGGAAGATTGGCAAATGCGACGCGGAGCCAATAAGTCTGACTTCAGGGAAAAAGAATGATATCAGCATCGTCTTTTGGGTTGGGTAAATTCAAAAGCATAAAGTTCAACTGTAGAGAAAACGAAAGTTTATTGAAGCCGACGAAACCATTGGGGTCATTAATTGGGCAAGACCTGTTGACCTGGGAATTAGAGGAGGCTAAGATGACAAGCATACTGCTGGTAAATCGCAAACAATAGTAGAATGAGCCGGTACATGTGGATATCTATTCCATGAGTTTGCAGTACACTAAGAGAGCGTCGCAAGACGCAAAAGGGCCAAACGCATCAAGTGACCCGCTGGGACGAAGGTAAAGCGAGACAGTAGGTGTGTTTTGGGCAAGGTGGAAGATTGGCAAATGCGACGCGGAGCCAATAAGTCTGACTTCAGGGAAAGCTGCTAGGCTGCTAGCTGTATCAGGGCGCTACAGCTTCGTGAACGCAATTCACCGCGGGATCCGTCACCCTCTCCGCTTATCAAATTACTCAGCGAAATGCAACAATTTATTCCGTCTCTTTTTACTGCTGACTCTTTCCAGTCAAGCGAGGAAAGACGTACGCCCGGCGCAAGTCGACTGTGAATCATAAACTACAGGCCTCGCGCTGACCATGCATATCTCTTATTTTGGCTGAGTATCATGAATAATACAATCCACATTGATCCACGAAGCTAAGTCTGAGCAGTTTCAACCAACGGAGTAGGGTGTGTTCATGATTTACGGTGCTGTCTGACGTTGTTCATTCCATCCATTTACGGCATACATCTGTGACATGAATTCAGGTAAGATCCCCTGATGTCGGCTGTAGAATGTGCACTATTTAACGCCATCATTCATTGGTGGCCTTGCTGCCGGTAAACATGACTTACTACTTCTGAAGGAACATCAATCGGTCAATCCGAAAAAATTATCCTTCGGTATTAGGTAGTATACAGCCAATGACAAAATCCTGATGACAGCAGTTAGTTGAATGCCCTGAGTAATAGATATAACCTGAAGACATCGAGCTCTCGAAATCGAGTACAAGTCAACTTACGTTGGTGAGCGCCGATATCGTAATAATTAGTTTGAGTATAACTTCTCCGAATATCCACACACACGCTTCTTAATAATTTGTATGCGGATGCAAGTTCTTCGTAACTTTTGCAATGAATCGTCGCACATTAATCTGACTAAGAAAATACCAAAAAGCTACCCTCAATTTACCTTATCATTTTCTGGTAGGGTGGCATATTTCTTCACGCGCTGTATCTTTATCTGAGGTACTTTTCTACTTTGAAATATTGCTTACCAAAGAAATCACATACGCCAGGCAGTCCTAAGCGTGGATGTTTATACCTAAAGGCGTTGACCCTGGATACATCGTATTTTCTGAGGAATCGACTTCGTTTGCCGAATAAAGATCGGCCGGTTACTCATACCCAAATGGCTTCTAGTCTGGCAAGGTAGACACATCGCCAGAGTAATTTTGGCCTACTTGGACCTTTTATGCATCACTCACCTCTCACAACAACGCCCTAGAAGCAATCCGTGTGCCCTTATATATAATTCTGGTGGTCTGGCTACCCAAGAAGCTACTTCACCCGGTGAGTGTGGCAAACAAATAAAACTAAGTACACCAACTTGAGTATACAGTAATAAAGATGTTGGCCGGAGTCATCGAATAAATAATAATCCAGTCATGGTTATCCAGGGGTCTTCTTCTGAACGTCTACTACCTATGGATTTCAATGATTGTCCGAAATGTTATAATACCTAGCATCAGCACACGAGACCCGCAAATGACCACTGTAAGAGCGAGTGAAATCAGAAAAGGGAGTAAAAGCACGTGAAATTGTACAAGTGCACGTTTTTAGGTTTCCGCAATAAAAAAACGGTTATGCAATTGACAAAATACGTAATGCTATAATGTAAGCAAAAGAAAGACACAAAAAACCCGAATGTAAGCCTTCCGGAGCTAATTTAGTTCAAAATCTTAGTTTGGCATTGTTCAACCCTCTCCTATAAATTGGGTAACGGATTTTATCCTCGTGTTTCCGTGTGCAGTATCCAATAGTGTGGCAATCTTTATGGACCGTTGAACAAAAGCTGTGCCATCATTCGGATGGATTCCCATTATGTTTTACTAGGGCTGTCGCGTGGTGCGCGGCCGCGTCACTTGTGCTTCCCAACACGTATATGGCGATCTAGTCCAGGAATCCCTGGTTCACTGTCAATTGTATCCACCTTTTCCTTGCACCATCATCTTTTATTCAAACTGCAGAATCGGCCTCAATACCTGTCGTGTCACATCCTCTTTGAACAAACGTCGCATCGTTGATGAGGCTATGTGAGCATATGCCACCGAGCTGACGGAGGCGACCGCCAGTGTGACCCATCACGCTTATGTCATGGAGAGCGTTTTCAACACCCTTCGAATGGACCACGACAACGCAGTAACCAGTAAACTAAAGCAGCAGACAATCAGGACGACTGTATATGTTCATATTGAAACGGCCAGTCGGAGTTCAATCGTTCTATCTATGGCATCACTCTCTCCACGAGTAAACAGTCACCAAATCACGGAATTCGTTCATGGGTCTATCCCCGCCGTAATCAAGTGGAAGTTTCTACCGACTGGTTCTCCAAAAGAAACTATCTTAACCTCCACACGGATGCTAATTCTGACTTGCACACATACTTCAAAGCAACCTACCTGACACAGCTCCTCTGCGAGCTTCAACTATACGTAGCCTTCCTCTTACCGAAATCTCGGCAACAGGTAGCTATTGCTCTCGCAGATGAAAGTAAGCTGCCTGAGGTATTTTCAGTGGGTTCTAGAGTGAGCGTTTTCTCTGCCCAATGTGCTGTTATTGGTCTCCAAAAGGTTCCTTCAGCAAACGTTCGTTCCTCTTGTGGCCGCAAGGTTTTGGGTCTTACCCCGTGTGTTTTCCAAAGCGTTTGAATTGCGCTCTGCCGCTGTTCGACCGACATGACGGCTAGCCACAAACAGCACATTTAAAATGACTTCTTATCGTATCGATCGTCAACATGGGTACATAACTTCCCTCATACGTGAGGGGGATTAGGCGGAAATAAACCTCTTCTGGTTTGTCGGGTGAAGATTTCACCTCGGTTGGTGATGGAATGTTTACACTCAAACTGCCAGGATTGGCAACCAAATCCACAGCCAAGCAGCACACTCAGGCTACCTATCATCCTTCGTCACCTTCTTCGCATGTGGAGTTTTCCCCTATTGTATTCCCAGTCTTCAGCGACATTTTTGTAGACTTTTCTCTACGGTTTTGAGATACCAGCTTCGCCTCCTGGATCACTCTCAACAAGGATGACCTGGTGGAACCAGCTTAAGAAGCGACATATGGAGGGATGCTGTGGCACTAAAGTGACCCAAATAATTACATAATTAGGCGTCCATGCTTTTATGCTACCTACTTATCGCTTCTTGCTGTTCAATGTGATAAATGTTCGACCGAGTTTTGTATCAGTGATTGTGTGGCAAGGACGGCCATTTGACGCGGGAGCCAAATTTTGTTGATAAACGCCACTTCCATCCGTGCTTGCGATAGCCCAAATTTCTTGTAAGTGGTCAATAAGGGCCGCAGATAGACTTTCTGCAATAAGTTGCGGTTAAAGGGAATCCATGCAATGGGCTTTGGTTCTTGTGAGCCAAGGGTGGTTTGCCCTTGAGTTTGAAGCGGTTTTACGTAAACTCCGGTCATATGGCAATCTGATTACCTTCAACAGCATCGTACCGGTATTCCCTTAACAGGCCTGGTATACAAGCTGAGGTGCGATTGTACTTCCTCCTTTAGTAACGGCTACAATGTATGAAGGCAGTGAATCATGTCCCAAATCTCTGAAGAAAAATTGTGAAATTGCAGTTATCATAGATCAAGCAACTTGGGTAGATTTCGCACCTGTTATTGTCCCAAAATAAGAGTTCCTGATATAACTACAAATACGCAACACTTGAGCAAGTGCGCGTGATAAAGAGGTTTACAACCTAATCGAACTTGCTCCCATTTTTCACGAACCCGCCCATTTGAGTGTCATATGCATTGGTTGCCTCACGGTAATGCTGTTGGTTAATGAGCTTGGACTCTCTTGAGTCTCCGACGGGAAAAGAGGAGGACTATATAGGCCGCTGGGGCGCGTTTATTTTTGTTCTATCTGCTGATTCGCCTGCCTGTGGTATCTGCTGCTGATCCGCTGCAGTGCCCAGTGTTGGGGAGAAAAGACTCACAGAAGGGAACACAATAGCTATATTCCAACAAAGTGGGTGCGAGAGCTCGAGTGCGTGCGAGTGCGAAAATTACAACGGCCTCGAGCTTTTTATTGGAAGGACACTTTCTGAACTTGGTCCGATGCTGACGCACGTGGTCTGGCTTTAGTGTGAGGCAGCGACGTGCCGCATATTGCGGGGGCGTTGTCTGACCTTGATCAACGCCGACTCGCGCTGTCTGGGTTTGATGCAAGGCTGTCACGCGCTGCAAATTGAGAAGGCGTTGTCTGTCTGTCAGCACCTAGCGGAGCTGAGAGTCTCCGTAGATTTCGGGCGTTCAGTGGTTGCTTTCAGGAAGCTGACCTTCCTGATAATTTTGGATCAATTAGTCTAGTACAACCCCATGTCTGTGGAGGCTCACTTGATCAAGCGTGCACCAACTCCACACATGTTACAGCTACAAACAAAAGCGATAACCAGGGAAACTAAAGAAAATACGGGTATTTGGACAAATAAGACTCTAAAAGGAAGAGAAATAACGCGATTCTATCACTTATGTGGCGTTTAACTTTAGACCAACTACACAACGTGAAATTTAGCTGCAGTAGTAAGGTGAGCTAAGGGTGAAACAGTAGGAGTTGTGCATCGTAGATGGTAACATTACTGGTCGGATGATGGGTTCATAATCAAGATACCGAATCCGTAGCGGGCGAGAGAACCACCTACATGATGGTCACCTGAATAGGGGAATTCTTGTTCGCATTAATTTCAACCCGTACAAGGTGAGAAATTGGTGCCATGTGCACGAACACAAAGGCAGATTTAGGAGCACTGAAGACAGCATCGGTAATTAACGTTGGCACGCTGGGTAATTTGCTTGCAAACATTTCATGACCAGTCGAGGTGATATCATCAGTCCATTTTTGTTGAGCGTAGTGGCGCATAGCAACGGGCGGGCGGTTGTGGGTTGAGTAGTGTTGTGTGTTAATATACGTGCTGCTGGCCCGGACTGACTTTTGATCACGATTAGTCGTTCGGTTCCGGCGTTTCCATTGGTTGCTGCCCTAAGTCACAGTAGTGTAGCCTGAAGGTAGCGATGCCTGACACCGCTGTCATTTTTCGTTCTTTTCATGTATTACACAGCTTCAAAGCTAGGATTAATGAGCTTAGAGATGTGGTTCATTCGGATAAAGAAGTTTTGCCTGCCTGGTTTGAGAGCATGGCACATTGTGAGGAAGTGAGCGAGTTTGAAGTCTATGACACCGGCATCATAATTCTGAACCACGGGTAATGGTCGTATCCCAGAAGACTAGTAAGCGTTCCACTTATGCGTTTTCGACCGGAAGGTGCGACATCTCATTTGGGCAGGTTTGCGCTTAGGGAGACGAAGGAAAATTCTGTTTATTAACCGAGTTCATATTTGTTAACTGCCATATATTGTTAGATGTGTGGGCACCAGGTGGGTTTTTTTCTGCCGTAAGATCCATCCCTTCCTCAACTCGGTGTAGCGATGGCAACCAGTGTGCGTCTTTCACGCAGACTGGGCAAACGGGTTTCTGGTCATTTCCATTAGGTTGCTTTTTACTGATTATCTTCCCATGTATTTTCCAGGTACAGCTGCGGAACACATGTTTGATGATTCTATAGTTTGCTTGAAATCGGTCATAGGAGAATTATGTTTTCAAACAGATGGCTTCATATGTCCTGACGATGCAAGCGTCACGGCAGCCAAGGCATCGAGGTCTTGGGTTGAAGACAAGCTTGCGTAGATGAGAAAAGAGGGCATGATTTTCCTGTTTCTTACATACCTCCAGGATGGTCCCGAAACGTAGTGCTTCTTGGACGACATAAGATCGCCTCTAGCAGCATATGTTTAGTGATGTATGCAGGAGCCATGCAGCCTACATGTGGCTGCATCCCAGCTGCTTCACTTCAAAGTCACTACTCGTAAACCAAAACTTCGATACACATTCGACGAAAATAAATGGCATTCATGCCGAAGATTCCAGGATACAGGTGCACCGTAGACTTGGCCTGTAAAATCACCAATGCGTGCAAGCCATCCCCGTCAAACACGTAACAAGCACGGTGGTCGTTGGCTTGTTCGCTGAGCTGGGCAATTTGATTGCAAACGTGTCATCACCAATCGAGGTGACATCATCAGTGCGTTATTGTGGAGCGTAGTAGTGCGTAGCGGTGGGTTGGTGGTTGTGTGTAACAAGCACGCCTAGGAGGCATGAGGGAACGTTGATTCTCTAAAGGCAGGGGTTCACAGAAATCTATGTAGACGATAACTGAAAGAACTCTTTCAAGCCAAAACTGAGTTACCATGGTCCAACACCAACGATCGCGACATGAATAAATAAGCGCTTCAGGCAATGTTCACTAAATGCATCAACAATTGCTCTCATTCTTCTGGGTTTTCAAGTGATCGGTAAACCTTCCTTTATGTCCATACAATCCTTTGAGTTAAAAAGTGAACGTTAAAAGTGAATTTGCTCTCATCCTCTGGGTTTTCAAGTGATCGGTAAACCTTCCTTTATGTCCATACAATCCTTTGAGTTAAAAAGTGAACGTTAAAAGTGAATGTAAAATCGGTGACCAGCTCTGGCAGAACCACAGGTACTATCGTTAATCCGTTGGCTGCGTCCATAGACCCGTTAATATAAGTCAGAGTTAAGGTGCTCGATTAAAATGCCGGTTCCTGTCCCTACTGAACACAATTCGCATGATATATGACCTTTGAATTGTGCTTTTCGGTCTCTATCGAACGACCAACTGTGTCACAACAAGTGATCGATGCTGAGCGAAAACAGTGAACACACCAGCAATGACTGCTGAATGTGGGCTCCTCTAATTACTCACTTCTTCGTTATCAACATCAACCTTTTGTGATCCGTCACATTGAGGGACAACATGGACGACTGCACTTGTTACAAGCAAGGTATGTTAAACTACTGGGAACTGCACACTATCTGCCATCATTACAGTTGGAAACCTGTTAGAGATGTAAATTTTTATCAAGTACAACCCTATTATATTTCTGTGCTTCGTTCAACAGGGTCAATCATAAACCTCAAATCCACCATGTTACCATTTTCGAATGTTCCCGCCAAATACATTTCAGCCAATCAGAATGGGGATAATGCCGAAAGACACTGGATCAACATCCGCTATCAAGTACTATTATATTTCTGTGCTTCGTTCAACAGGGTCAATCATAAACCTCAAATCCACCATGTTACCATTTTCGAATGTTCCCGCCAAATACATTTCAGCCAATCAGAATGGGGATAATGCCGAAAGACACTGGATCAACATCCGCTTCTCTCGTACTCCGATCGAAGTTAGAGTAACCTATGTCCTTGACCCTTCCGAATTTCGGCTTTCATGCAAGCTCGTGAAACAAAAAGCCGATGGGAGTGGCTATTGCCCAGATTCTTCTCTGACAACACAGTCCTACACAAAAATGGGCGTAATACTTGCTCCGGAGTTGGAGAAAGCTATAAATAGCTAGTTACATTGAAGAGCTTTTTAGGAATCGAGCACAAATTGGTGAGAGATTTTACTGGTGGGTTAAACGCTTCATTTTGCTGTAAGAGGAGCGTCTAACACATAGTTGGCTTGACCTTTCATAGTGGTGGTGTTTGTTCNCAACACAGTCCTACACAAAAATGGGCGTAATACTTGCTCCGGAGTTGGAGAAAGCTATAAATAGCTAGTTACATTGAAGAGCTTTTTAGGAATCGAGCACAAATTGGTGAGAGATTTTACTGGTGGGTTAAACGCTTCATTTTGCTGTAAGAGGAGCGTCTAACACATAGTTGGCTTGACCTTTCATAGTGGTGGTGTTCGATGGGGGCCTCCTTTAAGATCGGAAGAAATTGCTAGAATTCAAAGCAGCCCGTATAACAGGGTGTTTTTCACATCAGAGGACTCTGTACAAAGATGACTGCAATGTTATTAGTATGTTATTCCTGTTATTGTAACTAGCTGCTTCTTAGGTACAACTCCTTCTTAGGTATTAAGAACAGTGAATCCCATTGAGAAGGAAAACCGATTCGTCCGACAAAAGTAACTTGTTCGCGGGAGGAATTCTGCATAAGGGAAGCTTAATCGTAATGTCAAATCTACAGTAGCCACCACTGAAGCTGGGTTTGTTCATTCGGTTGTTCATCTGTTTTTGAGCTAGGGGCATGCTTCAGACAGAGGAACCCACGAACAAATGGGTCGAGATTTGCGCTGAGTACCACCAAAATGGTATTTATAAGGTTCGGTGGATCGCTTGCGGGCCTGGTATTAAGTTTTACGTAGTTTATCAATGAACTGCTATTCACGCTCCAATCGTAATTTTGAAAACTCAAGCAAGCAATTGCCATCGACATATCATCGAAACCTGCATTCAGGCTGAACTAATTCCCTATGGGATTCTCCACACAGAAAACACCATGACTTCGGTAAAATCGATTTCTGTTTGTTCCCAGTGGTTCGCGTTTGTAGGAGTTGGGTACCAAATAACCCCAATTTTGCGGCGTCATCGCTGGCCGACTTCCGTTCTCTAGCCAGAATTTTCGGTCGTAGATCAGTGCGGCGAGGAGAAATCTCCACTGGCATGAGGATCGCTGTCTTCTTAGTAATGGGCGACCACAGCCTCTCTGTACTATTGGTCTGTTTTATTCCAACCTGGACAAAAGCGATTCAAAGAAAATTTAATTATCACCAAAATATTGGGCTGGTAATACCGCTGATCAGGATCACTATTCGTTTTTTATTCTAATGTATTGCATTTGAAACCGCTTTGAAGCTCATGGGTAACACGATGTTTGGCCTTGCTACTTTTGTTACTCGTGGATAGGGCTCGAGATAGCTCCGTGATTAGGGTGCGCATTTACTGACTGAAGGGTCCATGGTTCAAAACCAACCTCAGCATCTCGACTGATCCTGTCTAGGATTGGGCAACCTGGAAGTATCTTAGCTCTTGTGCGGCATGGCAACTAGGCCCCGCAAGTGTTATAGCTGAACGACTATCATTATTTACTCGTGGGTAATGAACACCTTGGGAAGAAAATCAGGTAAGATTCGCTACTACGCAGTGTCCACAACATCATCGAGAACAACTGCTTTCACTGTACACTGAAATATTACGCTTTAGATTACATAGCTGACACCAAAATTGCGTATGCTTTTAAGAACATTAGCATGAAGTTCGGTGCGATTTACGTCTAAAAGATTTTGGGTTGCGTGGAACAGTTGATTGCTCCTACATACAGTTTTATCACTGAAACTATTTCGATGGACAGCAAATTACTACGAGTGTTGGATCATTTCCCAATAGATGGTGAAATAATTTCACACATACGTGTGCAACAAACATACATCACAACTGAGAAACGCTTCATCGTCATGTAATATCCGAGGTTTCCAAAACCGAAAGGGTTTTTAATATTATTTACCATATTAATCCGGGGAGATCTGGTAATTCTGTTTGGAACTGTGAAACCGTGTGATTTGAACTTGTACGGCTAACGATTTATTCCACGAATGAAGCTTCTACAGCCCGTAGAATCGCGAAGGTTTGTTTTCTTTGAGATTCAAGAACATAGTCAGACTGACCGAGTTCCCCTTTGATAGTTCTCAGTTGTAGACACTTGAGGTTTTGCTTTGTCGAGCACGGTATTCCATTTGTCGTTCGCTATGAGTTCATTGTTAAGATACTCAAGAGCCCTGGCCTCATAGTCTTTCGTCTCTGGTTATTCGGTGACATCCCATCCATGAGATTTGTTATACGGATGACTTGATTTTCCGTGGCGCTCAGGTTTCAGCGCGCTTCTCGTGGTTTGCTATATTTGTACTTATGAATCTAGTTTTATTTGCCTAGAGCCGACTTCATTTCTGGGTACATGCCTTTAGTGGCTCCCGCTGATGAACAAAGCAAACAAGATCTGTTCTGATGACGCCAGTGAAACCAATGCAGTGACAGCGGTGCTGCAGTGGAAGTTGTCGAGTAGCTTTCACAAAAAGGCTATTAGGCGGCTCAAAAACAAGAAGACAACAAGAAAGTAGGACTATTCTATCGACCGTACGGATTCGATATCGTCAGTAGACTTTTAAAAAAGTCGGTGCGATTTTAACGCACTATTTACAGACAATACAAAAAACACCTGTTCGGCCCCAAGGATATCATTTCTGCAGGTGGCCACACTTTTTAGGATTCGTTGCACGAACCGTAACACTACTTGCGTCAGACGAATAGGTAACTGACAGTGCACATTACCGAAGACAAAACGTCTCAAAACGCGTCTCAGTACAATGACAATTGGAGATTCAAACACCGATCTATATCTCTGGCGGATAATCACACGGTCTTGATTGATCAAGCTCAAACAAGACTTTTGGTAAATGCAGAATGACGCTGTGCGGAGTCTGGCGATTCACACCCGATCTGTGTGCGTTGTCTGTCTGATCAGCACAAGTCAATAATCGTGTCGCCTCAATCCACAGACGTGTACTCTTGACTACTCCGATGACGTCCTCGTAACCTTAGCTACCAATTCGGATTCATTTTACTGTTTAGTGTAAATCAGACTACTCAACTCTCGAAGAATATCACTTGCGGTGGCTGAAATGTCGCGCAACAAGCATCAGTATACTAATGTCATAAGGCTATTATGATGTATCGTTTATGAGGCAGTGCAAACCGATACGCCAATGAACTAACTGAATTAACCGAAAACACTTACTACGCTAATGAATGAGTGACTCACGGACTCATCATCGGAGATACAGAGGGAATACGGTTTCACTAACAGCTCGTATAACCTGTGCTGTGAGAAGCCTTTTTGTAGTGGTCCAGTACGGGGAGATTATCGTATTTCTAGACGGAGCCGATCTTGAGTGATAGTCCCTCTGGAGAGGACAGTGTTAAGTGACCGCCCCTCTGAGGAGCTGGACAATGAAATGCGTTTTCAGTGAGTGTTGCTCACTTCAAGAGGGGAACAAGGGTTGGTGCCATACACTGATTAAACAATGAATTACAAACTCAGCTGCGGCTTACGGGGGCCGACAAAACAACCCTCAAAATTAGGTACCACACCTTTGTGTGCATTCCGAAGGATTGCACGTCACTGCTATCTCTTGCCGAGTACGGATTTCGCAGGCCGATTTATCCATACAGAGCAGACAATGCTACGGAAAATGAGCGAATGCTATTGCAGTACATCTAGAATAGATTGACGAACTGTTTCTACGTCCGAAGCCGATTCGAAAATCCCCTGAACCAAGCAACGATTTCTGTGAAAGGATTTACAAATATACTAAGAACAATCGTTAGCCCAAATCTCAGTAAGCGGCGCATTATCATGCGTTGTGCAAAGACCGATGGACCTTCTAACCAATAAGTTCTGTTTGACAAAGTACGGAACTTTCAAAAGGGCGAAACAGGCGGTCTTTATAAGATCAGTACGTTGGAAGCGTTATCAAGAAAAGGCGTAACAACGGTAGTCTTAACGTTTTATTGCACTACCGAAACTTGAGGACTGTATAATAGCTAGACCGTGATGGCGGTCAAAGATACTACATGAACAAGTTAAGCTGTTCTTGGTGAGTGGACTTTTTGCAGGTTCACCTACTGCATGCGGTTGAACCCGTAGTGAATTTCACCAGGTTCAGTAGTTGCTTGACAGGAAGGAGCTTCAGTTACTCAGTGAGTTGAGTAGTAGCATCTGAGTTGATTTGTGTCGCCCTTATAACTTCCAGACCAATTTTCAAAGCATCCTCTACTTTGCTAGCGATGTTGCAATGCAAAGAAAATACCGGCTGATGATAGAACATAAGGAAATCTGATACAACTAGGATATGATATTCGGGCATCAGCTTAATATACCGGATTTCGCAGAATAGGCTTCACTTCCTTCGCAAAGAGAATAAAGTTCTAAATCTGTGGCACCTGAAATCCATTTCATTTTGAAAGACCTAGTGTTTGTATCACAGCTCTGCTAGCACTCAAGACATTGTTTATAAGAGTCAGCAACTGATGCACGAATACTGATGAAAGGCAGCTTACAAAAGATGAATAAGATCCAAATAAGGAGAACTGGGTAGGAATCTTGATTGGTGCTGCCATCGCTGAGGGTAAATTTGACACTTATCACACTTTGTAACTTCTGGTTTGAAATCAGTGCTACGTTGAATGAGACGCTTTCCCAACAAATTAGATCGTTAAGGTATTATTGTACTGGCGTCCAAAAGCATCACGAAACAAATGAATGTGCTGCGTTTATGTTAAATCATTGGGGCGATGGCTTCCAAGGATTTTAGAGTAAATTAAACTTTCAGCAATAGGAAGTCCTACAGACATACGGTGCAGAACGTCACGAGAGTCTTCTCTTCGGAAGGTAATTGTTGGAGGGGATCATTGTACACGGTCAAACACAAGACTGAAGAATACCACGATCTTACCCACTGTTTACTCCCCTGACAACCGTTCGAAAATCACACACACAGGACACGGTAAATTGGTGTGTACCATTTACACTATAATGGCAGTCACAAGTGAACACAGAGGAATGATAAGTAGTAGCCTGTAGTGCTCATCGTACGTTGGCTTACGGGGCAACGGCAAATGGGTGTGTTAGCTACCAGGCAGACGCAACGATAGGCGAGAATGAGAGACAAAAGCAAAGAACAAAACACAGGGGCTACCAGCTCAGTGAGCGGATAGAAAAGAGGACAACAGAGTACAGCCACTCGATATGAAAGAAAATCAAATTGGGCTCCCGAGAAACGATGACATTGAGAAGGTTGTGGGACAACCGGCTCATTAATCGATTTTGATGGCCGAATAAATATGTCGTAGAAAGACAAATGTCGCTGTAAACCCGATAGCTCCTGTCAGAACCCAGAAGACCAGAACCATAAGCACTGTATATCCGAAGTAGACGACCGTCGGTACAAACTGAGTGATATCCAACTGGAATGTTACAAAAAAGCAAAAAAGGAATGAATAGAGTACTATTATGATTACGGACGAAAATGTAACACTATAAAAATACTGGTGCCTTACTCAAGCATGTGTATGTGACTATATCTATCAATACAGGTCGTTCCCGTGTGTGGGTTGGAAAAAAATACCGGGCCGTTGAACCCAGTTCAGAATCTCTTGCTTAAACACTTAAGCACAAAGTAGTGGTGACTAGCTCAGACAACACTTTAGAAAAATTACTAGTCATTAGTTTTCTGGATTTCCTCCGCTTCTGTTCAGCTTGAAACTTAGAGGCCTTCATCACCCATCCTTCAAACACCATTTCACTGGATTCTACTGATCTACCACCGAAAGCAAAGTTTTCACACAATTTCTACTACATTATTCCTTTGGATTCCACTACACACAATCAAGGTTATTGGAAGGCCCGTCATTACTGCGTATGATGCCCCCAGTATGTCTCCCATGTTCTCTACGGTGCTTATGCCCATAGCTTCGTGAATAGACAGTACGGACCGAAAAAACACTATATCGAAATATCACCTTCATGTTTGGAGAACAACAGCCCATTGTAGGAGTCAGACGTGATACCTACATTAGGTTTGAATACGACTGTGAGAAGCCAACAAACTCATATCTTTTCTGATCTTTTTCAGTTAGTCCCCGTGATTTCTCGCATTCCGCATCTTCATAATGCCATTTGGGTTCTGTTAGCTTACCATTGTGAGAACCAACTAATAAATTTGTCAAATGTTGCGTTACCCCAACGACTCAAACAGACCGTGTTCACCTAACGGAGGAACAGAGGATTAAACTACAAGATAATCCGCATTGCGAATTCGGTTGGCGTGAATTTTCTTATCCTCTTCTATTTCGTGCGAATAGTGAAGGAAGTTATCACCTACTATCTGGATCGCACTTTTTGCCACTATTGTATAGCACCTTCATTCGCGATTCCATAAGAACTGATCATTAGCCTCAAGAAAGAACCAGGGTTTCTTTGTGTTTGTCTTTCAAAATCATCGGGACGTGCCCGATGCTCGAATCCAGGCTTACGGACCTACTTCATGTGCGCAGTGTTTAGCATTTGGTTATTTACGGCCTTTACTATGTTCGCAATGAAGTACAGACTTGGGTATAAATTGTCATTTTCTCAGTATTTAACATACAGCACTGGACCAGAAGGTCGCTCACCAAAATAGCTGATTACCTGAATTCAAGTGCCATTATTCCTGCATGTTTTCAGGCACATATGATTTCTCTATCCATCAGTGATAACGAGGAATCATGTTTTAATGAACTGCCGTTACTCATATCGAGACCACAGATTACCAAACAGTGGTAGTCACGGTGAAGAAGACTGCACTTGTGAACTTAAGGAAGCACATGAGGAACCCATTAGCATCATTCGTGTTAAATGCAGCTCAAAGGCAGTTATCAATAGAATCAGAGGGGACGGGGTTAGTAGCGTTTCGTATTTGGTCCTTCGGGAGTTTTACGTACAACCGATCAAAACAAATACTACATTTAGTGAACAGTTGCCTTGAACGATATACGCTGTAAGTGCGCTGAATTGGTATTGGGAAAGTTAACATTGTTCAGTGGCTTCACAAGCTTTCCGTGCCATCTTAAGAGAGCGAGTACACATGCTCTCACCCAAGAACCTGTGTGTGCCCGACAATCCGCTCTGCACTGACTTGGCAAGAGAGACTGTAATGTACAGTCGGGCAAATTACCGAGGTATGCAAATGGTCATACCGTGATCAGGCTGTCTAAAAAACTGTGACAAGTAATTTGGCTTATCGTTATTCCACTTTGACTGCACTCTGTCGTTACTTGAGTAACCACGCAATAAATGTGATTCACTCAGGCTCAGCGAACACGTGCAATTAGCTTGCAGCTCAATCTCCGGCTCTAATCACTTTTAAAAGATCACCCACACGGCAGCTGTTATGAAGAGCCGTAAGATTCACTCTTTATCCGAAATTATTTCTACCGCTACTCCCAAGTGATCGTAAAACCTCGGCACGTTCGTACATTACTATTCGCGGTGGATTGGCCCGGGGAAATCCCAACAGACATCTACTGCCTTTTCAGTTCGTCCAAAGGTGCGACGTGACATTTGATGGCCTATTGTATCACAACGCGGAGTTACCACACCATCCCCATTAAGCTCCGCTGTGTTATATGCATTTCGGACACATGGGAGTCGATTGTTTGTTGCTGACTAGAGTTATCGAATGACGCAATGAGCACCTCATACGATTCTGGAAAACGGGGAGAGAAACCACAAGTGTTTTCCAAAAGGAACGCAAGTCAGTTAGTGATCCTCACTATCGGTAATTGATGGTGATGTGGTCAATTTGGGTTCGTGGCTGGCACGCTGTTGGGGGACATCATATGGGCAGATGAATTCGGTTATTTCGGAAGTTAGTACTGCATAGAAACGGTCTGTGGTCAGCTGAAGCTCTTTCGCCACTGTCCTTACGTGCTAAGGCCAATCCAAGTCGATCATGTAATGAGTCTCAGATGCACAGATTCACTTGTGAATTCAAATCTCCGGCAGCCACAGCAGTACCTTGGCTTTTAGTCCACCGAAACAGAGCACTTAAGGCGAAATAGAAGCTGTATTTGATGATGTTAGGGCCACAGTCCGTTGGAGGCGTAAGTTGACACAACAAACAACCATCAACGATTGTGAGACTCCTTCAAGAACGCTGTCAGACAAACTGCGCAGAAGTAAGTTCCGACAAGCATCCAGCCAAAGAATTCTTCTCCCAGTTTACTTCAGGATACGGATCCTGAACAACTTGTAGCAGCGGCCTCTGGATCACTAAAGGTGCGCATCCGGAAGTGAGTGGAGAGCGAGGGGTAGTCAACGATTGTGCTGAGATCTTGAGTACGGGTTGCTGATACACAGCACGTAACGATGTTGAGTACGTCTAGTGTGGGAGGAAGTGTAGCTTGTTATCCTATTTGCTTAGCTTTCACGATCTCAAGGGGGTTGTAACTTTGTCGACCGTCAAAATCTTTCGCAGAGTTTGGTGATCAAAGTTGTCTCTCCTAAATCTATAGCGCGAAATCCAGTGGGCACATACGAGTATTCAGCAAGCCTACGCATGCGTTCACCACGTCCAGTGGTGAGACAACGTTCGAATTCGTTATACACACGCTGCATCAAACGTCCCTGTCGGCTTAAGAAAACTCGGGCACCGAAACGCTCCCCGGATGGCATTATTCTAATCGGCCAAACCGAAAGGTGTCTGCTTGAATAATTGCTAGTTGATAGTCACTGCTATGCACGTCCTTTTTAACGTCTGTGAAGGTGTCCCGCAAACGCGGATAATCACTGTCTGTTCATCGTATCTCTTTAAGCCCCCAAATACTGTAGCTCTGATGCTCATAAAGACAGCTTTTACGACGCTTTGATCGCATTGTTGTGGCGGCTAAAGAGCTAAGATATTCCTGTGATTGCTGGATATCTGAACGAGCAAACAGGTAGAATCAATGCTGCTGATGCTCAATTTGGTGGTCGTCCTGGACGGATATCGAGACGCATGGACAAGGGCGAATGCCTGTTGCAGATACGCGCTTACCACAGACCATTTCTGTACAGTAATGGATTCCGAAACAACCAAAGCGGCTTGGACACACGGGATACAGCCTCCATTACACATAGACAACACCGCGTTGGCCACTCGTTCTGGAACACTCACATGAATCCGGATAACGCGCCTGTTCGTTGCTGCGCTTTTCCGGGCGTGCAAGAATCTCTCGAATCCTGATGTGAAACAAGATTAACCGAACCACCTACTGAAGTCCATTACGGACAAAGGACGCGTGCATCTGGGCTGTATTGTTGTACGACTATGAGACTGGGCCCCTTCGGTAGGAGGATCTGAGACAACTTTAGTTCCTAGACGACTGACGTCTCAAAATCATGGCTGGAATCAACCGGAACCAGCGAATTCACAATGAGGTGGTCAGGGAAGCGATTTCTGGTGAAGCAAAGAATGGATCCAGCACTGCAAGCCGAGGTGTTTGGGCCATGTGTTACGCGTGGCGAGTTACCGTCTGTCAAGACAACCGCTGTTTTCCGTGCCTAATTTGGAGTGGCGGAAACCTAGGGGTGGACAGAATTTCACGTGGCAGAAGGGAATGAAGGATATTACGAGAAGTGTGTGCTATTGGTGGTGGTCGGCTTCCAGGATGGGGGCCACGTGACCTTCCCAGTGCTCGGTTGGAGACGACATGGCTACTAACAATGTCGGTGACGTTTACGCTGTCTCTGTCTAGATTGTAACTGAACGCTAGAGGTGTAGGTACCTCAGATATTTGTTGTAGGCTAGCAGTAGGTCCTCCTTCCTATCCAATTCCTTGTTTCCATCATAAGGCTTTATCTTAATAATAAGTAATAATAATAGATTGATATTTTTGTACGAGAGTGAAGAACCTGTTCTCACGTGGTGTTGGTGCCAATGACGTTGATGTGCGCAAGGTGTGGACAAGTAAAGCGGGGGACTGGGGTAGTGATAAACCAGGAAGCCCTTCATTGCACTCAAAAATACAGGATCATGACGTGTGTCTTTTTATTGCGTCTCAGGTTTGCACCTCGGGTTGTAAATAGCCCACGTAAGCGTTTTGATTCCTTTGGGTTGCTCGACGACTATCCTCCAAGACGGACAATTTTTGTTCAGATTCACCAGAGTAACTAGGGAATTAACAGCAAGCAGATGCTGGTTACGGACCGATGCCCAAGTCAGTTAGCTCAGAACGGTCATTGTTCCCAAACACATGCAACGAAGAAAATTAGCTTCTTTAACCCAACAGTAGCCATCGCGCAACATCATCGAAATGAGCCACGGGCTGTAGTTTATGAAGAGTCTACTGTTAACATTCATTAGATCAAGTACTGTTGTCACCAGACGGTAGCTTGAAGTCGATTGATATTATAGGAGCAGGAACGAGACATTCGGTGATTGCATTGGATTCGAGTAATAAGTAACTTACACTGTCCCACAATTCTAATCGCCAAGGCATCTACGAATCGCGTGGGTTGGATTTAGCATGGCCAGGCAGTGCGGCTGAGAGCATTTATCAGAGGAGTACTGCTGACCAGGGTCTACCAACCACCCTTAATCCCTCGAAATCCTTACATGTCACCTGTAGCCTCATTCCCAGTGCTAATTTCAATCCAGTCTCATAACTCCTTGGTTCGTTGTTTTTCTGATCGTCCCGTATAGAGTAAGTTGAGAAAGGAATTTCCAAAAGGTTTCATTCCGCCATTGCGAAGACAAGCACTTCAGAATTCGTTCTATCGGTTCCATCATTGATCTATCTAGCGCTTCTGCTGACTTCCAGTCATTCTTATCTGGTCCAATCCCATCCACTGTTCTCAGCACTTTTCTCCTTTTGAACAATCTTGCTAACCCCTAGAAATTTCGATTGAGGATCGGGTTGAGGTTCACATATTCAGTCCTTACTGACTCCATGATGATGTGATGCGACACCATACATGATGCATACGTCCTACTGCCTTTATATAGTGTTTGTCATTCTATAGAGGGTCATAGAAGAAGGGCTATCCTATCAGTGCTCATTCGCGACGAACATCGGTTCTGAAGGTTTATATGAGATTACTCTGTCAGACACCAATGATTCATTTCCAGGGGCCTCTCATTGGAAGAATGGAGGTGACGGAGGTACGTTCTCATCATGGCCTTACTGGTTCTTAAGGTTTCGTAGGGTGAGATTTTGCAGAAAATGCGGTCTTCCCGGTATATTCTGAAGTCATAGTTACGAAGTGGATCGATACAGAGATGTGTGAAGGTCAGCGGGGCTATGTAAATATGAGAAATGCAGAGAACACGCACAAAGTCGCCTGAAACCTACATTTGTTCTACTTCTAATTGACACAAACTGACTACGGAATGTTGGTCGATCAACTAAAACCGACCCGGTTGAACGAGCGACTGATAATTCTAATCGTGTCCATGCATGTAACGAAGTTATTAAGTGTACCTAAGTGTGTATCATGGAGCCGGTACATTTGCGTACCAGAGAGAAACACCGTGGGGGGAGATGAGGTGAGTGCATCATTGGGATGCATAAACAGTTATTCTTAGATTAAGTCAAACAAAGGACTTTTAGATCTCCGTCGACTAACTTGCTATGAATCATGTTCGAACATACCAGGCAAGAACGTGAGGAGGAAACCAAAAAATCATTACACAAAATCCAGTGTCATGTGAAATTGAGTGTTTGAAACAAATATCGCAAACAGAGCTTGCACAGTTGGGAATATAAACGAGATCTAGTTTGCGCCAGTCGATAGGTACTCGTTCGGTCCACCGTTCATTATCAGCAAAGAGCATAGCCGGAAAGAACAGTCACCATATGTGCACGTATTGCTTACGTGAATACATTCTCATAATCAGAAGGCATCACCTTGGTGATCACCACTGTACATAAGGGAGCAGCTTCTGAACGATACATAGGCCACGCGTACAGAATTTCAAGTCCAGAGAGCTGATTTTTGGCCAGTATCCATCAGTGGCGTCACACTGGCCCTTAAAAGTGGAGGCGGAAAGTTTTTTTCTAGAGAATGGGTCCAATCATTATTCTGTCTACAAAGCGCTCAGGAGAACAGCTTTGTTGGGGGATTATCCTTAAAGTAACTGCCAATAATTCGTTCTAACACATACGAGACTATCTTTTTCCACTTGACCCTCTGATGGGAAAATCGGTCCATAAATCCAAAAAACAGGAGTGTGGTATAAGATCCTAGTAACTTCGAGACAAAGCCGACTTCTTTCTGTAGCTTAAACGGCCAGAAAGCCAGCTATTACGTCAGATTCACTAGAAGCTACAGGGGACAAGACCCACTTCACGGAACTACAAGTTGGAATTAAAGCTCCTGTGATTCACTAAAATGAAGTTGTTGTTTATGCACGCGAGTAGGGCTATTTTAACGGAAACGAGCCGCATAAAATCACCAAAATTACCTTGAAGAGACGACCCTTTTTCGATCCGATCAGCTTTCAGCTAACTAGTTGGACTTTTGGATGAGTGTTGCCAACGTAAACAGAATTGTCCAGGGTATTTTCTTGGTCAATATATGATTAATAAATGACAATATAATATATAATGCTATATCATATTATTATGCAGTATATTATATCATAGTATATATTGTACACAAATTATATACGTCAAATTATTCGAACTCAGTGATAGGCAAAAACGGAATCTCTCTCCGTTTCCACAAGAGTTACATGGGGACGCAGCAAACAGTCCTACCGGTATATTAAACTAAACTAAACTAAAACATTGTCACGCAAGGAGTACATACTTAATGATCTTTAGTTGAGCTGTGTCCATACCAGCTTAGTTAATACGACCTAGGTAACGTTTGCCTCGATGGTGTGCACAACCGACTTGAGAAAAAAACACAAGCTACATTGATCAGGCTACCGATACAGGTTTTTCAATGACACTCCTTTGTTCCATCTTTTTGACGATAGTTTCGACTGGAGCGAAGTCAGACAACGCAATTCAGCAACAGAAGATAACCTGAGCTGCGGTTCTCGTCTGAAAGCATTCGCACTTGGTACTATCTGCAGTTCCAGAAATTTCAGATTCTCATGTCAAGCACGTACGATGAAGCGTATGAAGCTCAACTATGGTGATAGGTAAGCATCGTGTTCCTCTGAAGAAAGCAACATCCTCCTGGAAGCAAACAGGATGCTGCGGACTTGTTTTATCGTTAACTACAGGAAACCGTATTTTTGCATCCTGATGGATAAAAATAGGTTCGAGGAAAGAACCAGCAAAATATAAGAACGTCAGCAACGAACATCGCTTGAAAGACATACCTTCGTCCAATAGTAGAAAATAGAATAGACGAACAGATACAGGGCCGGGCCACCCGAAGCAACAAACGTTCGCCACCACCAACGATAGTCCTATAATATGACAAGATAGAAAATAGAAGAATTATTAGAACATTCGATGTTCAGGTTCACATGGCGCTTTCTAAAATTGGAAAAAGAATGAAGACTAACAACAGTAGTATGGTCAAGTTTTGCGACGAATACAATGCCATGGAGGGGGTAATATAAAAACCGCTAAGTTTTAACATCAGGAGGGGATATTGAGCTTCAATTTGTCGTCGAGAACAAGCAACTGGCTTAACAGGGCCTCTGAAATTTATTCAACAACGAATCGGTACGAAAAGATAAACATTTTGACACTACAAGAGATAAAACCAGATTCGAAGTAACTGTTACTCGTCCCGGCGAGACCAACTTTGAGTGCGATGTAGCATGACATATCAAACAACAAGCCTTTTTGTGTAATTTCACGTCTAGTGTAACAAAGTGGTTACACTGGAATTCGTTTCCATTCATACTAACTCAGTGTAGAAGGATGACTGACGAATGTGTCACAAATGTGACTTCGGGAAGGAAGTCGTCCATCTTGAATTGCTAGATTTATAACAGACAGCAATCGAGGGTGTGAAAGTTGATAAATCCAGTTTTGTACTTTTGAGGACTATTGCATGCTCTTAGCTGCTTATATCCTGCTCATGCACTTGTCAGCGACAACTCGCGGGGCTTCCACAGACGATCAAACGGTGACATCATCCAGCCATGTGTTGTCATTTGACCGAATTGAGGTATAAGAAACGGGGCTTGCTTAGGGCACTAAGAGTTTTCGGTTGTAGATCCACGAAGTGCAACTGTGGTGAATGCATATTGACTCCCAGTGTGTGAGTGTGACGAGAGGCAAGCGTTCAGCAAGCGCGAGCCCCACTCCTTAGATCTATCTTTCACATCATCATCATCATCATCATCATCGACAGTATGACATCAGTGTTCAACACCGATGCTTCACTGCCGTAATCTTTCACATAGTATAGTGTACCGGGTTTTCATCAAGAACAATCACAAAGCTTGTCTCCTCTACATGCCTCCCTGATGTCCAAAAATAAACGATTACCCTGTGGAGCAATCTGCAGACTGGAGCGCTTGACAAGTGACCGCAACAAACATTGTGACGAATTGCCGTTGACCAACTTGTTGGCATAAACATTCGATTACTGGCCCATTATTCTCTGAGAATGTTATAATGGTTCGGTAGGTGAGTCAAAAAGACGAATCAGAGTTCCGTGGTCTGCAAAAACAGTTGCATTAACCTGTCAAACTAGCCCAGAAAACCAAATACTTCAATAAACTTATGAGTTGTGTATTACGCCTATACATGTATCGCGATATCTCGAATATCGTACCAACTGAAAGATGAGGCGGCCTGGTGCGGCACAGTCAGTTGCTTAAAGACATCATAAATGAGAGATTTAGCTGGGTTCCAGGTGAGTCTCTCCTCAAAACCAAATTGGCATACAAATAGGTGTATTTTGCAAATAATTCTCTAGTTCGAGCAATGAGTGCTCGGACTGACCACTAACTGGTAGAAATGAGAAATACGAGAATCCAGCAGGAGGTCAACAGCATTTGTTCAATACCGTAAGTCCTTATAGAGTTCAGTCAACTAAAGCGCTATACAAGCGTATAAGAGCACATTAAACATATGCCGCGAAAGTGTGATTCATGTGACTCATGATTCTGAATAAAAAACTCACAACTCATCAATTGGACACCGATTTCATTTATACCCTGTCTACAATGCTCACCGCTGACTTCCATACATACCTGGAAGGTGACTCACGGATTCCATTAAGGCGCACTTCACCCGAAATGCACCAGAATTTACAATAAAGGAACGGTTAACATCACTTAATTTCTTAGTCCCAAAAAACAGATTCTCGTGAAGTTATGCACTGATTATCACTGTTATCTTGATCGGTGTCCTAGGACTTGACATCACTTCCTCGCCAAACAGATCATCATCGACAGCATAACACTAGTGTTGAACATTGGTGCTTCGCCGTCGTACAAGCCACACAAATGCGTCAGGCTGTTCACCTGAGTGGGTATGGAAGTGTGGATTTGAATATACAGCTGACGGCCTACATCACTTGACTATTTCCCTGAAGACCCATGCGTCCTTGTCACGCGCGACAAGTTGCACTTAAACGTGCCATCATGAGTCCCAATCGATCACTCCAACCCAAGTTACTGCGGCTTTCCTGTTACGCCGGGTAACTGAACTTATTCACCGGAGATCATTAAAGAGGAAGACATCTAACATATAAGACGTTAGTCTAAACTCTATCCATTCTGGAAACTGTATTAAGTGATCAGTTGAGCTGAGCTCGGATATCCTGTAGATTTGGCTAGCTCCGCTGCTAACCTGAGTCACTGGAAGCACATGATTTACGTAATGCTTCAAGGTCCAAAATTCAAAAATCTACGCTGACTGGCATGACAAAGTCCAAAAGACCTTGTGAAGTAGTGAATTAGGTTAAACGACCAGACGCATATTTCAATCTCCGTGCAAACCTATTTGCATTATCTGGTGGAGAGTACATGTAGAACTCACATATGCCGTTCACCACTCACAGTCACTCCATCAATATATCTCATCTTACTTGAATTCACTGATATCGAACCTCGACTCCCCACTGGCGAACCGAAGTTCCTCATGCGGTTCTTCTTGAAAGACGGGATCTGTCTTCATTTCCTCATCAAAAACAGAATTGTTCATGGCAGTACCTCAGATCCACATGCGTGTTTCACCGTAAATCTTTTCGTCCTCAACACGCATTAAAATACCATACCCAGGTAGTATAGCAATGTATTCTATCAGCCCACTGAAAGTGCCAGAATTTCGTAACAGAATATATATATAATTCGACTCTGATAAGACACGCCATTTGGCCTTCGTTCTACAGACCAACAACAATATGGATACACTTTTCGCCCATCTAAAATGCATCTCACAATACTTCGCGTCTACCGTGGATTCCGGTTATTAAAGCTCTACCGGATAGTCTGCACAAGTTGAGTAATGTCACAAAGAACGACACTCCGGCTCCCTTCGTAATGCGAAACGTATGCTATCAAAGAATGTCAGTGTGGCTACCTGTATTTTGGAAAACCCGAAATAGTGGCAGCTGTTACGTCATTTTTGGATGCAAGAGTGAACAGAATCTCATGAATGTCGCTTGGGATTCCAAAAATTGAGATTTCGATCGAGGAGATTGGCTGATTTGGATGCATTTCATTTCAGCTTAACTACATAGTCAAAAGAATAAATTTGTGCCAGCCAGGTAACTCTTTCAATGACAGTTCTCCTGAGTATATTTACGGGTAATGACTGCGGATCGTTGAGTAGAGAGGCACTTTTCCACATCTCAAAGTTCTAATTTACCTCTAGGGCATAAAAAGCAGCCGTGAAAGAAACGTCTCCTCAGCCGTGTCACTGATTCGTACCTAGTTCAGTGAGAGCGAATACCACTGAAGGCCTCTCGAAGGATGAAATCAGCTACAGGTACATCTGAACGATTCATTTAGTAAACTATACGGATATGCTACTCATCCCAAAACGATTAAAGACCGCCTGACCATGATTTTGTAATTTGCTCTTTATTTCCAAAACAACAGGTGCTCGGAATTCCAGAACTAAGCCAGAGAGCCAATCTGCAGGCGCTCACGGGACTCGGTAACCTTAGTCAATTGGTCATCCGGGCCCACAAGCACACTTGTATATTTGCTTTCTTGTAGGGATGGTAACTGATATCTGCTGAAATTGGTACGGTTCAACGTGTTTGTCGAAATCATAACCGAGAGACATGGAAAGTGTGCGTGGCTAAACTTTAGACCGACCAGGCAGAAACAATTAATGCGGCTTTGAAAGTGTCAACTATGGTTTACGGGGGGGGGGGGGTTGTTTGACTGACCTGGCGCTGCGCTCACCACGGACTACTCTCAAAAAGCGTGTTGTCAGGTGACCCATCTACTAAGGCCGTCGTCAAGCTGTAGCACCCTTTCAATGCCTAACTGCCATGCCACACGAAGGAGGCACGAGGGCTGGGATACTGCCAGGTTGCCCAAGCCTAGACAGGGGAAGTCGAGAGGCAGAGGTCGGGTTCGAACCACGGACCTTCCGGTCAGCAAATTCGCGCTCTAACCACTTGGTCCATCTCGCCCCCCTCTAAGGCCGTCAATTGTAGCAGAATCGTTTTCACAGAGGCAAAAGGCAAGAGGGGGCTAAAATCAGGGTGATAGACCACTGGTAGTCCGTCTAACAAATGATGCAAGCGACCCATATGTTTCAACAATTTAGTTGTCCCCACATTAGTTGACACTTATGTGGCTTCACCTGGTTTCAGAACCGTCTCATCCCGTTCACGGTTAGTCTTGTTTACAAATGAGGCAGAGCATTCAGTAGCTAAACGCGAGCGGCATGTTTGGTACTATCTACTGTGCACAAAAGATCACCGACGTAGTTCCAAGCAAAAGACCAATTTGTGTAGACGTTCAACAATCCTTTAGAATGTCTGAAACAAAAAATTAACCAACTCTCACAACTACGGCTTGGTACATACGTTTCCAATTTGTGGCGGGTAGGTTTGGTTATTGCGCAGTGTGGGTTCATCCACGGATCAAAATAGCGTCCCCCTGAATGATAAGCACGTAACTCGTCCCCAAAAGGTCACAAAAAAGTGGATAAAGGATCAAAATTGAGCACGAAAGAAATACGGTAATCATTCCTCGCAAGAAAAGCTTAGCACAACCCTCATACCTTCAAAACTCATTTGAGGTATAACTACCAAATTAACTCACCTCGTTGCAGAGTTGGAAATAAGTAAGCACAATAGCGACTTGTGCACAGCAGATGATGAGGATGACGAAGACCACAAACAAAAATCCGAATAGGTAGTAAAAACGACTCTCCCACAAAGCCTGCAAACATAAATATTGAAAAAATTAAACGAAAATGGATGATAGGAATTTTGAGTAGGTTTGCTGATAAGATAGAGCACAAAATATCAGTAGTTCAGTATGAGTCAGGATAGATCTAGGCGACAGGCGCGGTACCAAATAATAACCACTCTACATATGTATAAGTAATGATTAGTTAGGAATATACACGGAAGACGTCAGGGAGAAAACAACTCCCTCTATAAAAAGGACTGATGAAAGCCCTAGTCGGGAGACAGTCAGTAAGCACCTGAAGGTTGGCTGTTCTTTTTGAAATTGCCTACAGAGATCTTCAGAAAAAAGCTCAGTACAATCTCTAAAGGTAACATCTAAGATGAACCTCAAATTTCAAAATGTGGATTTAACTGCTCACTGATCAAAGTCACATACTGATGTGATTTTCATCGCGTAGGTAAGCCGTGTGGTTTAGGTCCGAGATTACCACACGGATTCCATTCTTGGGAAGAGATTTCCATAAAATGCGGACCATCCTTTAAGTTAGGCTTATTTTGATATGTCTTCAAGGCATTAGCAGATAACCTACCTTAACTTTAGCGTCACGGCAGCGACATCAAGTTAACTTGCTTATTGAAATATGAGAGTACACGACGTCACTTGAATCAATCACTGAGCGGTGCAAAGACGGTACGGGGGCTATTGATGACACCCGTAAACAGGGTGAGTGCATCTTTGGTAATATTGTCTAAAAGTTACCTCCCATCACCACACTCTGTGCGGAACGAAGTGATATAGACATCAGTCGCTGAGAAAAAATGATTCCGATAAAAGGTGATGATGGAAAGATGACGAAAAGAAATGCCTAGCTACCCCAAAATATCCCTTCGTGACAAATATACGGTATATTGTTGAGAAGAAATGGGCTCAATCAAAACACGGAAAATCATATCGGTTAGCCAAATTATCGTCTATTCCAAAGGCATCAAGAACCAGTGTTATCTGCTGTACATGCCTCATCCCATGCCCGTATGCACTATGATAATCCAACGCATGGGGACAACCGACGACACTTCTGGCTTCCACGTTTAGCAATGTTTTTGTTTCGTCAACACCCGCAATGAGTCGTACAGGTCCCAGTAAAAACTAAAAATGAAACCATCACTCCTTGCGCCAAAAGCTATTCAAGAGAAGCGCAATCTGTAAGGAAAGCATGGCAAATAAAGGCTCAATATGTTTTTGATAAATCAATCGGACTATGTTTCTGTTGCCTCCAAGCTGCGAAGACCACGTAACCAATGAAGCTAAGCCATACTGGATAGCAGAAATTGACTCCACCACGAAAGATGTGTTTGGTCAGAGATCCCTTCTGCTACTTAGTTCGTGAATCGCTGAGGAAAATTCCACAAAAGCACTGTCATACGCAAACTAAACCACTCAAGACCAAAAAAATATGTATCGTGACGTAGTTCATGTCCATCAATCCATAATAAGGTGGGTAATGATTAAAAACATAATTAATCGTCCAGTGGTAGCATCCCTTCGGTGCATAACTGTCATGAAATTCGAAGAAAGCACGACGCCTGAGAGACTACCAGGTTGCCAAAACTTACAAGTTACCAGGTTGGGTTCAAACAGCAGGATTTTATGACTAGTAGCTTCCAACATTAACCACAATGCTATCTCGGAGACTGTGGATCCAACTTCTCGGTTGCCATTGACAATAAATACCCCAAACTGCAATCAAAATTATCAATTCAAACGTGAAACATACTATGAAAAAGGCTAAGATATTCGGGTCGGATGCTGGTGATATACGACGTGGTAGGTCGAGAGAAGTTGAAGATAACTCACCATGTAGATGAAAAAGACCTCAATAAACACGGCACCAAACGGCAGCGCTCCAGCTAACAAAGTTCTGTAACATAAGGATAACAAAAGGCTTGTCAAAATATCCTGATGACTGCAAATCTCAGGGCATCTCGAATACGTGAAACATCTCGACTGGGTTGAATTAAGCTGGGTTCCGGCATTCAGTCTACACAAATGAGACCCAGTTGAAACATAAGACGTCTTCGCACCACACATAGGTGGAAGGAAAAAAACAAGGACGAGTAGACAGTTAAAAAAATAACCGTAATAAAGCAAACTAACTCAGTCCCACCAAAATCATGCGATCCCGTTTTATCAACCTTTCTACGTGCAACCAGTAGGGCCTGGGGGTACAAAAACACGAATATCGAGAAACTGAATGGCTGGGAGGAACTCGAATGGTTGGTTAGCTAGATACAGCCTAGGTACAAAAGACCCAAATGTTTCAGCTTCAATGTCATAATCTACACATAGGTTAGAAAGAAGAATGACTTATACGAGTGAAACTTCCATCTGGGAAGTCGTCACTTGAGCCAGTCCACGACACGTGACGTGTCGTGGATTACGCGATGAGTAGCGCCATATCCTAAGTGCAGGTTAATCACATTGCTGATCAATCGCTCGTGGCTGAACGCTTAAATATCAGCTGCTAGCTGGGAGGCAGCGGGCTCAAAACTCTCCGGAATCCCGTGAGACCAGCACCACTGATGATTCTCAATAAAGATGAAATAGCTGTACAGTGCTTCTTGGATTGTCACTTACAGGACGAAATTTCAATTAAAATGTCTCAAAGACTCAATCGGCGACTTTCAAGAGCGCTGAGATACCTCATGTAGTTAGGGAACTGAACCACAGCGAGCGATACCTGGCTACTATAATGCGAAGTCTTCAACCATTGGCACCTGAAGACGATATCCTAAACAAGGATGAATCTGATCTTTATTGAAGCAGTTCAACATCATCGCGATATATCACAACTGGCTGTGCACATTGAGGAACGCTACCGCAACCATCCGGACATGTACTCCACAAGTCAGGTGACGTGCTTGCGAAGCTTCTCAACTCAGACTCATATCAAGATTGGCGTTGTTGCTGGCGTCAACTTAAGGCCCTGATCGCTTACAATCGAACAGTTTCTTGGTCACCTTGGCTCCAGTCCACCTGTAGTGTTTAATATTGGAAAAAGGACTCGGTGGCCATCTGCGCAAATTGTCAAGTAAGGGCGGACGTAGTAAGCGACAACGATTGGACCGACTTATCCTCCAGTAAAAGTAAGTTAGAACAATGACTGAGAATATCAGAGGTTATGCTGAGAACTAACATTTCCTTCTATGTTTTTCAATACTCCAATGCAATCGCATTAGCCTAAGTAACCACACAAATGGATTTGAAGAACTCACGAGACAAGTAGATTCTGGTGGAATTTCGCTGGCGGAACGGCACGCGGAATCTGATTGGTGCGCACGGGCAGTTCAAACGGTCGTTTTCGATAGCCAAAGAAAAATCCGGTGTAGACCAGTGGCAGCGAAATACCCAACCATAATGCGAGGATGGCCAACATGGTTGTGAACGGCACGGCAGCTGAGGAACGTTTGTACCATACAAATGTGTTCAACACAAGTCCGATAATCAACAACAGAGTCGGAAAAAACATTCCGGTCTGAAAGTAAGATAGAAGAAAACTAAGAGGCCAATGGGATAATTCTGTTGCAATATCTACATAGCATCAATAAAACGTATCTCCGAAGGCGACTCGTCCCGGATCGGAAAACAGTTGCCCTGAAGTACTCCGAACCGGCAAATCTAACAATGCCACAATAAATATTTATCAAACAGGGGATCCGGTTGACTGCAATAAACTTCACATACTTACCATCACGGCAGTTGATTTCCATAACATTCCACGCATTGTCTTATACAACCGACCAGCGTAGTAACCGGCGAACACGCCCATGAAGACGTAGGTGAATATGGCAGCCGTCATCACAGCACCACGGGAGGCCGGTGACAACATACCCAGCATGGCGAAGACTAGCGGAGAACGGAAATATACGAACAATAGCAGTAGGAAGATGACGAAATTTCGAACGTGAGAAGAACCATCAATCGTAGTGTATCTGTTCCGCTTAACGAAAAAGTATCAGTTCAGTTTACGCAGTTTTTTAAGACATAAACCTTGTTCCAACTGTTACGGTTTCGGTCAGCGAACAAGGAAGAGCAGAGGAGATGCAGTCAAGCGCTGGAGGCAATGGCATAATCAGTTACGTTACAAGCAAGGGGACAAAAACATCTACCAATGTGGGTTGTCACCGGGTCAGCATCTCACCAGAGCAGGTTCAATCAAATAAGCAAGATGGCAGACCCCGGTGAAGACGACTGACCAACCTAACCAGGCAAAGCTGTTCGCTTCTTGAGAACACACTCCTTTTGGTGACACAAGAACTTGCCACATTTTGGCGAATCGTGTGGCACGGAAGGATAGTTAACGAAGAATGTATTGTTTGGATGCATACAGCTGACGACATCCACATGGTGTTACCGCTATCTTGGGAAATGCCGTCGTTGGTAACCCCAGTGCATACTTTTACTCGTTTCCAAGTTGCAGGGGGGGACACCATTCTGAAACATTTGAACATAACTCGCACCGCAATCGGTCACATGAGAGCTGGTTAAAGGACACCCTGGAAAATACTCACTGAAAACAGCACATACGACCAAAACACTATTCTCCAAACGAAGTCGGAGGATCTCTGCCCTCCTTCAGTCTGTTAACAGCAAGAACCGAGCTGACTTTCGTTATCACTAGGGTGTGATCAGAGCCCTGCTACAAACGAGGCCGTTGACCAACACAGGTGAGACCTGGCAGCATAAATGGGGCAAGTACAAGAATCTGTTTGGTTCGTACAAGTGGAGCAGGGAATCTCGTCACCAAAGCAGAGTTGACTTGATATTTAGGCACCCGGCTAGAAGTGACAAAACCCGGGTGGACCAGTCGTTCGTTTGGCAGCCCAACTGACAACACACGACAACACACTTCTAGCTGAGTTGCCCGAGCCCAGTCACGTCATTTTGTTCCTTTATTTTAATGAGAGGTAAAATTCTACTCCACGACGAATTGTTCGCAACTTGTTGCACATTAACTACAGTATTCAGACTCGGTGGGTAGTGCCTTACCGAGGGAGCCGATAAATACGGGGGCCGGAAGCGTGAAGTATGTCACAAAGGCAAGCAGGGCTGGTGACTGTACTTCTTCAGCCGAAAGCCACCAAAGGGAGCCTTTCAGACGGCTCAGCGTAAGTCTTGAAACCCTACTAACTGCCGGGACCACTTCGGCTTATTACACGTTAACCCCCTGTTAAGGAGGATACGAATTTTCATACCGGATAACAGTCGTTGAGTTTTATGGTGACTTTTAATTGTGATGTTTTGTCACTATTGCTAGAAAATGCAGTTATAATCCAATCACGTGCTTACTTTGTCCTTAATATGCAGTCCTCCGTCCGTTCACGAACTGGAGGAGCCACAGTTATTTTTGCGAAGCACAGATATCATCTGATGTCACCGTTTAAAAAACTAATCACACATCGCCAATTAAACGACGCTACAAATATGCACTGTACGTGAGGTTTTAAAAAAGCTGTTCTTTAAACATGCTACTCATAAGGTCGCCGGTTTCATTCTTCTTGGGGCCCATCAGGTAGGCGTAGTCCCTGAGTTTCCGTGAACCTTATCTTCTAGTTGAGCTCAGATTGGACGGAAATCGCCAAATACGCTGATTTACATAAAAACTTGGTTTTACAGGGAGTCCCAACTGAATCCAGCTGAATTTCTCGTTCATCATGTATTGCGATATCGAACCAACCGAAACATCACGCGGCCTGATGCAACATATTCAGTTAAAGGAGACCACCATAAATAAGAGATTCAGTTAGATAAAGTTAGGCCTCCTGTGAGAATGAAATTCGTATGAAAACGAGAGTATTCTGCGAAACGCTGTTCTCAGTCACGTGCCTTCAGGAAGCTTTTAACACCAATCGATGAGGCGACAGTTCTCAGTGAAACTGACTTAAACCGTCCAAAATCATGCAAACATTGGACCTTGAAGCTTCAATTGAAAACCGTTGTTTCCCGTACATCTGACAATAAGAAACTCGCATGATTTTGCCCAATTTTTAAAGCTTCAGTTGTAAAAGGATATCCGAAGACCTTATACACGCGGTGCGAGTGTAACACCCCAGTGTGTCCAATCACAACTGGAGTACTGAAAGGTGAATAATGAGGCACTTCTCATGGGCTGCATTTGGATTAGTTGTTCGAGAATCGTTGGATGGAACTGGCCATTTAACAACCAGATCATTGAATTTAAATACGCTGGATGATTTCGAGAACATATCCCTTGTGAGTAGATAGAAATAGGGCCCAAGGCGGCTCGGGTCATAGTAAACAAATTGAGCGCCAAGTGGTGTGTAGTAAGAAAAGCCTACGGTCAAAATTGAACAACGATGCATCACCACTGGCAAAACAACAACCAGACAGATTCCAGTCAAACCAAACATCATGCGCGTGCACACACACCTAACCAACCATCTGACAACTGGCTTCATGAACACACCTATTAGGAGACATAATGGCGAACCCAAATAATGCTGGACTTGGCGCACAATCAGTTGATTATGAAAAAGATTGCCCACATCGCCCAAAAAGTCGCATTCTAACATCCTATTCCAATATTGTTTTACTTCAAACTTTTCATATATTCACTTGGAATACTACGAGGTGCATCTGATAGGCGCTTGCCCACTACATGTACTACCCTCTCTCGCCATGCCTCTTCAAATTTGTCACTGATGTGTTGCTCGAAACTTCTCCGCTTGCTTCTGAAACCTCGAGGATCGAAATGCACCCGGATTATTCGCTCAAACAGACGAAACTGACCACCTTGCTTAAGATTCTTCAAAGATGCAAGCTACCTTAACAGAAGTGGGTCATTCTGTTGCACGGTTCAGTATGCGCTTCACATATACAAGGGTTGGTACAAGACTGGGTGGGGGCAAAACCAAACCTCATGCTTAAAGACCACCCAATTGACGTAGCAGACAAATTTGTTTAACTGGGCAGCTGTATAAGTCTCCGTGAACTGGCTGGGGACGAGATTACTTCTCGAACCAGGACAGTTTCCGTCAACGGCCGACCCATGGCACCGGCATGGCTTCAATTTGTTTGTCAAGGGAAGAATATATACTGTGGCAGTGGGACCCATGCCACTTCATACATCAGAAACGGGGTGCTTACACAGATGTACGAGAGTTGTAAGTGTTGATTATCCGTGTCTCCGAAGCATTAGCCGGGTTTGATGAGAACATCAAATTAGCAATACTGAGGTACACCAGGAGCTTTTAGAAGAAACAACTCACATGGTGGATCAGCGACATATGCTAGTTAGGACATGTATTTTGTATAACAGAGAACCGTCTGTTTCGCAGAGTTCTTTTTGGCCAGTTCTATTAGAACGACCGAGGGGTATAGACTAATGAACCATGGTTCGAGCTGAGCGGGTCAAGAGACAGATATAGAAGCTTAGGTAAACCGATGTTGAAAACATTTTGTCCAGCGATCTGGACGCTGGCTTTTATTTTTAACTGCTTTTAACACTATCTTTGATTAGTTCAGTGGGCCCTGCATTACGGATTGTCTAAAACAGCTTGTGCCCACTCCCCGCTGACCTAGCCTCTCTCATTCCTAGTTACAACACGTTTGTCTGCGTTTGATCTGACGTCTAAAGGAAGGAATTTTGCTGTCATCCTGAATGTACAGAATATCTTGTGTCACGAAGTGACAGTGATCATTCTGGGATCAAGCGATTAGTATATGAACTTCCGGAAAAACCGAACGTCAAATTTTCAGCGCTGCGTTGATGTCTCTTCCCCGTTACGGGTGATACTCTCTGATGGAACCACTTTCAAGCTACCACATAGTACGCCCGGCTTTGTCACTGCGACATGGTTACTGACAAACATATCTATTGATCTTTCGTGTCAACTGAGTTTGGGTGACGAGACACTCTGGTTGAGTTTGTCAATTTCTTTACGACACCAGGTTTCACGAGCGTTTGTTGGTCAACTGGTTCTTTTGCAACAGGGCTCTGATCACACCTCAGTGACAATGATCTCGACCAACTTCACACACACACACACGCACCACCAAATTTGAAAAATAACCAGACCTTCAGAATCTGCGAAGGAGTGTACCATGTTGTACTCCTGTGGGACGTTATCATCCCCTGAGAGACGTTAAAGCGTAAAAGGCATATAATGATATCACATTATAGTATTATTATTAATATTATTATATTATATATATATTATAGTCCTATATTATATTGCACTATATTGTTATAAAGAGGCCGAAATTCCGCTTGGAATAATATCTCATAGGAGCCAGCGGTCCGAAAGAGAACAACTTAGCAAGTTTTTGTCACCAAAGTCTGGAAACTCGGTGATCTCAAACAAGGATATTAGCCACTTCACTCATTCCTCACCATCCGACAGTCTCAGTGAGTCGCTTTCCTATACAATCCCACGCGACACAGGGAGACAAGGCTTACCAGAGTGGGTAAAATAGGCTAAGCCCTGCCGATGGAGGGCTTTCCAATGTCATTGTAAACACTACTGGATGGATTTGGGGATGAGCTTGTGACTGAAAACCGAAATTTCTTTCTCATGTTAGTAATTTAGTTTACTAAAGCGTTTGCTTTATAAATGTGAAAGGCGGGTAATTAAATGAAACGAACAGGAGAAAAGCAAAGATTTGTACATATTAAGAGAGATACCACAGTCGATTACTGGTAGGGGTGCGTGAAGATAAGAACTCACAGATGG
>NW_008751671.1:1464065-1469023 GCF_000715545.1 Opisthorchis viverrini
TGACAATGATCTCGACCAACTTCACACACACACACACGCACCACCAAATTTGAAAAATAACCAGACCTTCAGAATCTGCGAAGGAGTGTACCATGTTGTACTCCTGTGGGACGTTATCATCCCCTGAGAGACGTTAAAGCGTAAAAGGCATATAATGATATCACATTATAGTATTATTATTAATATTATTATATTATATATATATTATAGTCCTATATTATATTGTACTATATTGTTATAAAGAGGCCGAAATTCCGCTTGGTATAATATCTCATAGGAGCCAGCGGTCCGAAAGAGAACAACTTAGCAAGTTTTTGTCACCAAAGTCTGGAAACTCGGTGATCTCAAACAAGGATATTAGCCACTTCACTCATTCCTCACCATCCGACAGTCTCAGTGAGTCGCTTTCCTATACAATCCCACGCGACACAGGGAGACAAGGCTTACCAGAGTGGGTAAAATAGGCTAAGCCCTGCCGATGGAGGGCTTTCCAATGTCATTGTAAACACTACTGGATGGATTTGGGGATGAGCTTGTGACTGAAAACCGAAATTTCTTTCTCATGTTAGTAATTTAGTTTACTAAAGCGTTTGCTTTATAAATGTGAAAGGCGGGTAATTAAATGAAACGAACAGGAGAAAAGCAAAGATTTGTACATATTAAGAGAGATACCACAGTCGATTACTGGTAGGGGTGCGTGAAGATAAGAACTCACAGATGGTAACAAACACCATACAGAATACTTGAACTCCCGAGCCAAACAATGCGGTAAGTAGACGAATGTGGCGCGGTGGACGAAATACATCACCATGAACCAACTTCCAACCAGATTCCTCCAAGATATCTTCCTGGAATAGGGTTGGAAACAACAGAAGAACCAGATACTGATGAGAAATTCTCACTCATGACGTCTTGAATGAAGAACACAGTGCTCTTCCTTCTTGTGTGAAAAGTCTATGTGTGGCCAACTGATCTGTCCTCAAGGCTGAGTATCTCAGGGGCACACAAGGCAGGTCTCGAAAACTCACCATGTGTCTAAATACTGTCCAAAACGGGCGCGAGAGTTTGCCGAGGCGTGAGATTCCACACAAAAGTCTATCAATTAACACATCGACATTGACCCAGTCTATCAACCATTACGAGCAAAAGAACTACACAGTCACGGGACTGGCCTAACGACAACCAACGGGCTGATGTGACCAAAGCAAAACTCCTAAAAACAGAAGACCACTGAATCAACTAACCAAGGGAACATGTTCAGACCACAAAGCAAGAAGGAAACGACCGAATCACAACAGAATAATCACATACAGAACTGTCGAGTTGAGTGCGCCCAACGAACCAACCAGATACAAGAGATTGAGACCAACTCAGATTAACAGGGGACCAATCAAACTACCCGAGGACCGCCTTCAGAGCTACCAGATGCTGCTTAGAAGTCTTATAAGCGCAGGCAGAACAGGAGGAGTTCACCCACTCAACCCTGAGCTGACGATGTCATCTCGATTGGTGATGAAACGTTTACAATCCAACTCTTAGTTCGACGAACAGAACAAGCAATTGTTCTTCTCCAACCAGCTAAAAAACCAGCCTTCTTATGACCCGTACTTACTTAGTGTTCATCTTGGATATTTTGTTATAATTAATCGCGGCTAATATCAGTCAGATAGGGAACACTGCGACAGGCTTCAGCTCCTTGTTGAGCGACAAGAATATCTTGCATGCCACGTTCTGCATTAAGGAACTCTGGCGACGGTTCGACAAAAACGGTGGTTCCCGACCTGAGGGCGGCGAAATGCCTATCGATGTCATGGCTCCCCCTTACAATCACCTCTATGGGGGAACGGCCACCACGATACAAAAACATTTTCACAGAAAGAGCACCCAATAGGTTTGATTGGACGTTTGGATTTGAGAGAGCGAGGAAACGTTCGTGAAGTGCTACCCACCCGTACCAGTAGGAACTCTGAAGTGTCACTCGATGCTAGCCTGGTTGAGTGGGTCTACACATATATCACGCCGAGCCACGACAGCCATTAAAAATAAAAATTCCCAAACGGGCGTTGAGTATGCCTGAACAAATTGGGAGCAAAAGTGAGGAGGAGATTTCAAGAGTACGGATAAACACCGTCAAATGTAAAGTTTAAACTATGGTTTCAGAGGAATTTGGGGTTTGCTTCTAAGGGTAGGCCGCGCACAGCAAGTGGTAACGGAAGTACTCATAATAAGCGCGTTAGATGTGTCGACGGCCAAAAGTTCATGAGATTTTACGGTTGTATATCAGATCTATAAGGTAGGAGCAGAAGACAGTGAGTTGAAGCAAGGGGGGATATGATCGAGAGGAATTAGATATGATCTGGGTTACAAAATATATGAACCACATATGAACCATACCATATTTACGAGGCACCATAAGGTGACGAAGCACAAGTGACACCACTAGTATCGTTACGACCGGGATCAAGCTGACCCCCCTGTGGGGGTCACTATGAGCTCTTTTTTAAAAATAGGTACCAATATCAACTCTTTCCAGTTGTCTGAGACAGTCTCCTTTCCCAAAATACAGGCTAACAGATCAGAGAAGCGCTGACTAGGGACTTCGCCCCCTCTTTGAGTAATGCGGGTGGGAAATCATCCGACCCAGAAGCTCAATGGCGCTTGAGAGAACATATGCAGTCATAAACCTCCGAGGCCGTAGATATTTTCACGTTCACCGTCCAGGGTCACCATCATCGACAGCATGACATCAGTGTTCAACACCGATGCTTCACTGCTGTACAACTTAGTTCGACGAACAGAACAAGCAATTGTTCTTCTCCAACCAGCTAAAAAACCAGCCTTCTTATGACCCGTACTTACTTAGTGTTCATCTTGGATATTTTGTTATAATTAATCGCGGCTAATATCAGTCAGATAGGGAACACTGCGACAGGCTTCAGCTCCTTGTTGAGCGACAAGAATATCTTGCATGCCACGTTCTGCATTAAGGAACTCTGGCGACGGTTCGACAAAAACGGTGGTTCCCGACCTGAGGGCGGCGAAATGCCTATCGATGTCATGGCTCCCCCTTACAATCACCTCTATGGGGGAACGGCCACCACGATACAAAAACATTTTCACAGAAAGAGCACCCAATAGGTTTGATTGGACGTTTGGATTTGAGAGAGCGAGGAAACGTTCGTGAAGTGCTACCCACCCGTACCAGTAGGAACTCTGAAGTGTCACTCGATGCTAGCCTGGTTGAGTGGGTCTACACATATATCACGCCGAGCCACGACAGCCATTAAAAATAAAAATTCCCAAACGGGCGTTGAGTATGCCTAAACAAATTGGGAGCAAAAGTGAGGAGGAGATTTCAAGAGTACGGATAAACACCGTCAAATGTAAAGTTTAAACTATGGTTTCAGAGGAATTTGGGGTTTGCTTCTAAGGGTAGGCCGCGCACAGCAAGTGGTAACGGAAGTACTCATAATAAGCGCGTTAGATGTGTCGACGGCCAAAAGTTCATGAGATTTTACGGTTGTATATCAGATCTATAAGGTAGGAGCAGAAGACAGTGAGTTGAAGCAAGGGGGGATATGATCGAGAGGAATTAGATATGATCTGGGTTACAAAATATATGAACCACATATGAACCATACCATATTTACGAGGCACCATAAGGTGACGAAGCACAAGTGACACCACTAGTATCGTTACGACCGGGATCAAGCTGACCCCCCTGTGGGGGTCACTATGAGCTCTTTTTTAAAAATAGGTACCAATATCAACTCTTTCCAGTTGTCTGAGACAGTCTCCTTTCCCAAAATACAGGCTAACAGATCAGAGAAGCGCTGACTAGGGACTTCGCCCCCTCTTTGAGTAATGCGGGTGGGAAATCATCCGACCCAGAAGCTCAATGGCGCTTGAGAGAACATATGCAGTCATAATCATCGACAACATCAGTGTTCAACACCGATGCTTCACTGCTGTACAACCATGACGTATTTGAAAGCCTTATTGTAAAGAAAAGAGTAAAGTAAAGCGGGGGAAGGACTTAGTGCTAGCTCAACACAACCATTCCGAGGTGCCTACACCTCGAGACATTCACTCAGGCAATCTGGACAGAAACTGACAACAAGAACGCCATTGACATCGCTTGGCAGCCATATCTTGTAGTGTCAACAACCAGGCACAGTAAGGATCACGCGGTCCCCATCCTGGAACGCGAGTAGCGCCGACAGCACCCAAGCGTCTCGTGATCTCCTTCATACTCCTCTGCCAAGTCAAGGATCGGCCACTTCTCTGTTTACGTCACTCTGAGTTGGGCATGGAAAACAGCACTCTCTTCGGCAAACGATGGTTCGGCAAACGTAACACATGTCCCAACCAACGCAGCTTCTGGTGCTGGAAACATGCTTCAATGGAAGTACCCGTTACACAATCGAAAACACGCTTTCTAACTGCCTCGTTACGGATTCGCCGACACCAACCCACGCGAGCTATGGTTCTGAGACAACGATTGTCGAACACCTGAAGACGTCTCAGGTCCGCTGCTCGAGTAGGCCAAGTCTCACAGCCATACAACAAAACAGCCCGTACTGTAGCTCGATACACAAGTCCCTTCAGATTCAGGGATAAACCATTCTGACGCCATAGGTGTCTCAATTTACCAAACGCGGCCCGAGCCTTGCAGATTCGTGCATTCACCTCACCTTTCACACTACAGTCAGAACTAATACAACTTCCAAGGTACGTAAAACGCTCCACAACTTCCAGTGCCTCTCCCTGGATTGTAAGTGGCGTGTTCAGTGACTGCACGTCCACAAGCATGACCTTACACTTTGTGGGTGCAAAGTGCATACCAAAGGACGGGATGACTTTGGTCAGTTCATCCAAGAATACTTGCGCCTTCTCCTCCTCTTCGAACATGAGAACGATGTCGTCTGCATATTCCAGATCGACAAGGTTTTCTTCAC
>NW_008751671.1:1471624-1500303 GCF_000715545.1 Opisthorchis viverrini
GTCCAGTGTGAGTGCAAGAGCAGCTTGTTGTCCTGCTTGCTTCAGAGTGCGGACATTGAACGCGGCCAGATAGACTGGGTGTCGAGGCTTGAGGACTGATTTGGAGATTCCTGAAGATGTCGGCACCATGTGACGAGCAGATGCTGCACGCAAAACCGGTGCACGACGAACGGAGTCATCAGTCCTAAGTGCTGGGCCTACAAAGAGAGAGTTATTAATGGGGTGGGGAGAGGGGGGGAAAGTATGTGAAGGAGAAAGAAGTGAGACGTCAGCAGTAGCCTGTTTTCGCTTACCCGCCCTGCTGTATGCAGCAAGTAAGGCGACACGGCTGATGGCACCACGCGATGGCCGATGTGGCATGAGTTTATTTGTGTATGTGCAGTTCATGGTTGTACGTGGGCTGTGATACTGCCAGGGCACCCACACCTAGACGGGAGGATGATTAGGGTCCTCAACCAAAGCCCTTGGCTCAAAAGCCTAACCGCAAGGCAGTAGTGTTTGGTGGGGAATGCAAATGCATTACCATTTCTACGGAACAAGTCGCCACATGTTCCAACCCCCAACCTGGAGGGCCAGGAGACTGTGTTCGTCAGACCTCTAACCATGGACCAACCTGGCATGAGAGACTTTGTGAGTGTCGCGGGACACTCTCCAGTATAGCTCAATGGATCGCTGAAATGCGCAAACCGTCACACCACGGTAAGGTCCAGTCTCTTCGTGACCGTCCAGGGTTCTACTAAATAAATCGTCCAGCTGTGATAACCTTTCGGTGCCTAGTTGCCATGCCACCTAAAGGAAGCACGAGGGGTGGGATAATGCCAGGTTGCCAAAGACTAGAGAGGAGAAGTCAAGAGGCGGAGGCCAAGTTCGAAACACAGGACTTCCGGTCAATGAATTCGCGCTCTAACCACTGAGTGATCTCGCCAGTACCTCGTCCTACGTCGACAATGGGCTCTAGATGAGTGGCAGCTGGTAGCCACGATAACTTGTTCAAAGTATCCGACCCAACGGTCGAAGAGTTCTGTAATAAAGACGGTCACTCCACTTCTATCCTTGATGGTTTCGCTCACAGATAGCTTTCGGGGACCGTCGGCATTGATCAAACGAAAAGACTTTTGGGCATTAAAAGCCTTCTGGATCTCTTTCATTCTCTTGCCCTTCCGTGTCCACCAGACTTCACGGTCGTTTCGCATGCTAACTTTCACTTGACGTCTGATAATTCGTCGCTTTCGAGGCAGGCTGGGATAATTCTCTGAGGTTTAAGAAGTGCAATTGTTCAGTTTGAATTTCAGTGCTTGAGTAAGCTTGGCAGTGTCATGCCACGGGTGAAAATCCCAGCAATGTGGAGAAGCGGCAATCTCGTCTGGGTAAGAATTCACATCTGATGGTAGGGCATTCGCAAGAGACTCTGGAAGATAGTTCTGGTAAATTCTTCCTGTTGCCAGGCTATTTTTCTGCACCTGACGAAGCCCTGGAAAACGAAGGGAGAAGCGACACTGGACAACGCGTGGTCGGAATTCATAAATGTGCCCGAAAACGAGCGGCAGTCGGTTAGTGATCCACGGCATTGGTGAGTGAAGGCAATGTGATCAATTTGAGTTCGTGGCCGGCACGCCGTTGAAGGACACCATGTGGCTGGACGACTTCAGTTATTTCGCAAGTTGATACTGTTTGAGAACAGCTGAGGCAACCGTTCATCATTGTCCACACGTAGCAGGTCCAGTCCACGTCTACCTCCTAATTGAGCTTCAGATGCGCTAAGCCTGCTCACTTGTGTAGTCATATCTCAAACAACGACCATGGTATCTGGGCTTTTAGCTAGTCGCAACATGGAATTCAGGGCGTCGTAAAACTTGTCTCTGATGGTACTAGAGTTACAGCCGGTTGGATAGTTAGACAGACACGACAAACGGACATCGATCAAATCTCCCTTGCGAGACTACTTCACAGACGTTGCAAGAAAAACTGCTCAAAGGCGATTATCAAAGAACCTTCCTCCCGTTGACTTAGGAAGGTAACCCCTGCACACCCTACCATAGCAGCCTCTGGATCGCCAGATGTGCGCAGCCGGAAACGAGTGGAGGGTGATTATGTGGTTAGCGCAACCACTGTGCTTGCACCTTGAATTTTTGTTTCCCATACACTGCACACATCAAGGTCAAGCGAGTCCAGTGTGAGAAATTTGAGGAATAAAATTGTTCTACAGAGGGAGACATTCCCACAGTGTAATGGCAGGATTCCAGGTAGGACAGATTTGTCAAAATACACTGGTACGTAACTCATCTTGGTTTTAACGACAGACCTAACTGAATCTCCCGTTTAACCCGATCATTAATTATTCTGCTGAATAATGCGACTCTGATTGGTGTTCGTGGTCTTTCAGTATCAAGCTTTGTTAATTTCGCACGCAGGTTTTGGTCTTGTTGAACAACATGGAAACGTGATCGGATCGGATGAGATCAAGAACAGCACAAATCTCGTGACGCAGTAAGTTTATGTAGCAGAAGGGCGATATTCAACGTTGCACTCACTGCCACTTGTTTATTGTAAGAAACAAAGATGTTTCGAAGAGAGACCACGTGCGATTGATAAAGGAGCGACCAAAAATCAGGAACAGCACAACGTGACGCAGTAAGTAAGTTTATGTAGCAGAAGGGCGATATTCAACGTTGCACTCACTGCCACTTGTTTATTGTAAGAAACAAAGATGTTTCGAAGAGAGACCACGTGCGATTGATAAAGGAGCGACCAAAAATCAGGAAACGTGTTGGTGGCATGCACAGCGGTGAATATGATAAAGGAAAATAACACGCCTAACGACACTCACCGCGAATTGAACTTTGGTCAACAGTAACATATTACCGGTGATGCTAGTCCCGAAATCAGAACAGATTTACCAGTGACAGTCAGGGACACTGGCACTAAATACCCCATAGACAGTGGCCGGCGGAACAATTCTACACAATAACTTCCAAAATCAGCGCAAGCAGTAACAAATTACCGATTCACTAAGGGCTCAACCAGCTAGGTCCGATAAACACTATAAATCACTCAGTCAGTAACACATTGAACTGAAAGCAAAGTTATAAAGAAAAATCAAGGTTTTTATGCGGACTAGGGTTTGAGCAGAGCAGTGTCCAAATATACAAGGCTTAGGTTGGTTCAATTCATCTAGACGGTTTGTTTTGAGTTCGTACTCGTGACGTGATGATATTTCCTTTTGCTAAGTAGGGAGGGATAACGGGGTGATTGCGCCAAAATCGTGTGGCAATAAAATACAGTGATGCCTCTACATCATCATCATCATCATCATCATCATCGTCAGCTGTAAGAGCCGCGTACTCGTCGTACACTGGTTCTAGCTGCCGCAGTTTCGTTCACCGATGATTTGGGGGGAGGGGGGTAGGTAGCTGCGCATTGCACGCGCGAGCTGGTAAATTAGTGCATAAATCCAGCACTGTCCGTGGGCTGTCAAGTGGGGGGTTGGAAAAGGAGCTATGCATTGAAGGCAATAGCTTGTATGCATGAGCGCCATTGAGGGCGCGACTGGGCCATGTCTGAGAAATAACTCACCCTCGATAGATGAACTGATCACACTGCACAGGTTGCGCTGGCTTGGCCACGTGCTGCGTATGCCAGTCGACCGACTTCCTCGAAGGGCTCTTTTCGCACAACCATGAGATGCCTCTACAGCGACCATTAGTTTGTAGTGAACAATTTTGGCTCGTTCTTTATAGAATGGGTTTCAAATATTTTGATTGGAATAAACAGAACAATCTGTTTCACGTACCTCTATCTAATCTGTTCACCCCAAAGTTAAACAGCTAGCGGTAATAACATACTACGATACCTTCGAAGCCACGAACAGGCCACAGGCTACAGCACTCCCTAGTATCCACCTCTCTATAGCGACTTTTTTTTAACTAACCCCGTCAGCAATTGACAGAGGGTGCATTGCAGCAAGTATTAGGCAGTATTTAATTCCGCAACGATATCTTTCTTGAAGATACACATGTATAAATCGAGACGACGATCTGGATTGGGTCCAAAAGTAATACGAATGGGCCAGATTTTAAAAAATCGCCCGAAAGAGGAAAGAGGTTCTAAGAACATTGACGGCGCAAGGCAATTAAAGCGCACTGAAACATCAAAATTTACTTGACCCGTTAGATTCTCTGATAATGGGACAGGCAGTGGAAGGTAGGATACGAAAATAAATAAGAGAAGCAAACAGCTTACCGCGTCATCATCGCGATTGTATTTTGCAATATCTTTCCGTAGCGTTCGGACGAGGATCATAGCAATCACAGCTAAAAGGAAGTGGGAAGCAAGGAGTGCACAAGTGCAGCAATAGTTGAAGGCTACTGAGCATTGCAATGATGGAGTGTGGTTTATTTCAAATGGCGACAGAAAGAAGCAGCGGCTATGAAGCAAAGAGACCCTCAACTACACTGTAGAATGGATCATCTACAAAACTCCTATAAACTACGGTGATCACCCCACGGAAGGCAACTTTGAGGATTTTCGTGAGTGTGGTGATTGGATGGAAAGGGGCAACATTTCACGAAATGAATGGTGCCGTCGTTTTGCGTTGCTGGTTTGCTGTTTTGCCATAGCTAAGATGAAAACGCGTGCTGGCCCCGGTAGGGATCACAAAGGAATGAAGTTTATTTTTTAGAGGTACTGTGCGCACCAATTTGCTGTGAACATGCGGCCGACAGCTAAGGCCTACTGTATTGACGAATCTGTTTGAAGACCTCAGGTCACAAATAAGACTGGTGAATGCAACCCTCGGTCGTAGGTATCAGACGGATTGGAGTGTGAAGCAATCACGTGCATGAGTGTGACTGAATTAGGTCCAAACACGTAATGACTGTATTCGCAAAACCATCTATTCGTAATATTATCTGTTCTTCAAGCCATACTCCGATCCGAATAGTCCTCATGGCCAGCAAGCTCGAATACAAGACTAAAAGGGGATCAAGGTAACTGAGCTTTCCCACCGACGCAGCTAATGAGCAGTGGCTCATCTCGTTTTGGAGAACAATCCAGGATGACCGTCCTTATGATTTACGCATGAAGGGCTACGACGAAGAAAATTTTGAGGAAATGGTACCGTGCATCTGGATCGTAACCATTTCAGCGGTCCACAGAAATCACATTTTATCAAACTGTTTACCGTGTGGATTCTTGGATTCCATGGGTTCGATCTGAAACACAGCTGCAGCAGTTACAATCCAACCCGGTATATGTGATTACCCTATGCCCTATACACTACCTAAGCCACTGCCCCGCTGAGCTGAACGGACGCAGCAGTATGTGCACGTTGGATATTTAGCAGCATAGTCGGACAAAGGGTGCGATGATGATGTTGTGAGTATTTGGATGCGTCCGTCAGGTATGACAGATATGTCGAAACTTCCCACCCCAAAAACACGTCTCTATAAAAGATGCACGTAATGAGTACTCTAAAGTTACGAAAGCACAAAAAATCTTGGCGTCCTAGGTAGGGCGAAGCAACTTCTCTGAATGTTTTAAGTGCAACCTGTCTGTTCTTTATTGCCAGAAAGGACTACCACCTTGTTCAGCGGGAATTGTCCGGAATTGACTTTTATAGGAATTCCTGTACAGTTCGATATAAAAATTTTAAGGAGGCAATAGTCTAAATAAGGGGGTCTTTATGGGAGGATGACCGTAACCCATACGTCTGGTATTAAGTCATACACAGAACCTACGCATAAATTATGGAGTACTGATGGATGTGTAGCAAGACACGACAGTTGAGTGGACACCTATCATTCGAGGGGTAAACGAGAAGGAAGACTCAACTAAGGTAGCAACACCAACTTAATCTGCAAATGAGTGTGTTTTGTCACTTGCGTTTAATTTGGTATCCATGGAGAACATAAGGTTGACGGAAAGTCCGGAACCGCACCTACCTGATGAGCCCCAAGAAGGACGAAACTGTGTCCAAAAACTTTCAGCAAACTTATGAGCAGTAAAGAAAAGCACCAAGTACTTATCCTATTTGCTGTAACCCCCTCTCCCCCAACGGCGCGAAGAAACACGAACGGCGAATGTATTTCTCCAATTTCTTGAAACAAAGCGGTTCCCGGTCAGCACGCATCCAAAATCTTACCCATTTCAACGGGTGACTCAAATACGGTTTGGTTATAGACGTCGTCGTAGGGAAAACAATCAAACAAGTGATTCATCGAGCAACGATAGTCCGAGTCACCGGAGAAACGCCCAGCCAACCTGCAGTAAGATTTCTTCGATCAGTTCGAAGTCTGTACTTGCTTCGAGATACGAAGAACTAAAAAAGGGGCTAGCTAAACCTGCTTGGTATGTGGGAGTTGAGTTTACAAGAGAAGAGGAGCAAAATAAAAGAGAAAAAACAGAGTAACATCGACTTACTAGTCAGGAAAACAACGATGACTAAGGAATTCACAATGGAAAACCAGTGAACCTGACCACCATCTGAACGTAAGAAGACATCCCAACGTGAAGCCCAGCGGATGTCAGACGGTTCCCACATAACTTCGTATGAAAACTGAAGACTCTTTGTATTCTCTGTTATTGCTTGCCATTGGGATGAAGGCAGCGGAGTGCTGGGCTTCTTGCATGCGCCGTTGGACGACGGTAGGTGTGATTCCGATATGCTGGGCAAATAATTCAGAGCAAACTGAATGCCTACCTCAATGGGTCAATCTCGAATCCAACAAATCGGTGTTTGTCACTAATGAATGAGTAACCATAAACTAGAAGCTTACTTGTCTACCGTGTTATACTGAAGCCTAAATCGTAAGTGATTATAAATGTAGGTGACACCAGCTAGATGGATTCCCAGTTTTGTTCCCAGGACATACTGTTTTCCTGTCTCACTAGATTCAAATTTTGTGGCACCAATCAACCCATCGATCGACCTAGGTTGGATGACGTTATGGAGTATGGGGACCTACAGCTGAATGGAGTAATCATCCTCAATAAAGCTCTTGAAGACGGATGCTGACTGTTTGGTGAGCGACTGCTTCTTGCACAAAATCGCACAAGAGACATCTTTCGCCATGTTGATCTCATATGGAGTGTTGACCATGCGATCTCCTCTTAGAATCTCACCTATTGGGTGTTTGAGATGGGTGATGAGTACATACCGATATTTTCCGCCAAATACTCGTGTATGAGAGGTGGTGCACAAAAGTCCAACTCGTAGTATTTGTAGGGAAGTTGGGTCTTTGGACTGATTAATTTTATGGCCTTCGAGCGTTAAGCACTATCAAACAATAGAACCTACTCTGACCTCCAGAGGGTCACCAACTTTAAACTCATTCGGTAACACCCCAGGTATCTCAAGAGCATTGCAATTTACAAGTAAATACAGCCCCCAGAACCAAAACATCCTGTTTGACGCTCACAAGGCCGTGAACAAGCAACGCAATAGAGCACAGCGGCGGCAAGGGAAATCTAGCGCTCCGGTTGGTTGAGAAGATCGGTACTCGCACAATGAGGTTGAATTCTCGAAGGCTGCGACGTTTTCAAGGTTACCACTCCATAGTGAAGAATATCTATATATAATGAATTATTTTGAAAATTATCTACGCAGACGGTTTTCCTCAGTGAGAGAATCCTCCAGACCCTCAATCCCACCGGTGGTGAAAACGTTGCCTAATGTAATGGCGGTAAAACATGAATCGCTTGCAAAGGACAACAGCTGCAGGATAGGCCGCGCACTAGACGCAATTCCACAATTTCTCTGAAACCGTGGTTCGGAAAGAAGAAACTTTAACATAAAATTCTAACATTTGATGGTACGTTTTCGGGCGCTTAGGATCTCTCCAAGCAGCCGCGGTTTCATTAGAAATATCCTAAATGGACTCGGAGTTCACTGTGGGGGCAGAATACGTATTTCAGCGGCTGCCGTGGCTTCTTTCTGTGTCTCTATGAAATTGGTGTGAAATTTTGTGAAAAAGTTGGTTTCTTCGAGGGTTCTCTTAGGCATTGGATTTGGAAGTAATCTTATGACGACGGAAACAGTAATCACACTCATTACGTCTGCAATAACTCAAACTGGAACGGACAGTCAAACCCTGGATATGAAGTTTCATTCCATGGTTGCTACAAGCGTTCCGCTGAAACCGACGACTTCGTCACAGCTTTTTCTTCTTTCATGATGTTCAACATACGTTATATATGGCATAAGGCAAGGTTTGATGTTCACCGATATACCGAGCCACTATAGTGGCGTTAGATAAGCTGCTGAGTGTCAGGGCAGAAAAAGCAGAAGGCATAATAAGATGGCCACTGACTTCAAGTCCTTGCACCTTTTGCTGCCTTTTGCATCATCGTGGACAGGAGGTGCACAAGAGTTGGACATGTTACGGAAAGCTTCCATAGGCAAAGTTGTGTCCGTCGAGGGCGTCCTCTCTATTCTCACTTAATTTCGTGATCAACGAGATAATGCAACGAACGCTGAAATGTCCTCTGGCCCGGTTTTCAAATATCCGGCAAAAATCTCGACGATCTGGATGGCTGTCCTGTTTTCCGAAATCCTGAGGGCCCGGAAATCCTATCAGTCATGCTTCTATTCTGACTGCTTTTTTGTGATCGATCCTAACACGTGTCTCCCACTAACTCGGAATCAGCGGCATTATTATTCAATAACCACCATGAATAAAATTGGCCGGTGTGGTATCGCAGAAGTTTGTGAGAACCGCGGGGATAGCAGGCAGGAACCGGAGAGCCCAGGTTACAAAACAGAGAGAAATACTAACCGGTTTGTGTGCGCATTCGAAATGAACAAATTTTTGCAAGCCAGTGAGAAGGACGTCCAGCATGGAGAAACAATATAATTGTTGGATTTCGCGAAAATGGAAAAACACGATTATTGGTGCATTTGCTAAACGGACGAGAAATTAGAGGGGGTAAGGATTTGGACATCAGAGGAGACGGTGATCAACACACCAAGTCTAATGACCAATGCACCGGGGAGTTTAAGGTAAATAGCTTAAATAAGTCACGACGTAGATGGAAAAAGGTGACTTTTGATCTGGTGATAAACTCTCAAGAACTGATGAGTAAGAAGCATTTTGGTGTGAGCCTAACGTGTCAAATTAACGGTACAGCAACGTGAGAATAGCCTGCTTGCAATGCGCCAAGCGCGCATACGCGTTTTATCCTGGATTAACAAGATAACGAATATGCCCCATCAGGCCTATGAATACACAGGAGACATCTAAAAAACTGGTGACATCTTTCAATTTAAAGGCTAGCGTTGCGATATCTGAAAACAGGCCAGCTGAGAGGTGACATGACGCTGAAGGTTCCGATCGCAAACCATGAGCCAGCAATGCGAGTCAGAACCTACACACTTCACACAGTGCTAATCGTGTGACTGATTAGATGGCCTCGCAGATACGATAACTACACACACTGGGTAAAACAAAAGTGTGCTATCTTCAAATGGGCAAATAATGTTGGGAAACAAGTTGAAGGCTTTCAAAATTTAGAGGTTAGCTCAAAAGTACAGGGAGGTCACGAGCCTCAAATCTGTTCAAGAAGATAATAAGCGCCAGGTAACAGTGGTAGAACGCATCCGCTCGATTGATTCAGGTTTTTCTCAATAGTCGTTCAGGGAAGGACGGTAAAGTAGACAGGAAGCTCATTGCAAAACGATCACCAGGATAATTGGGATAATGGGGCAATACGCAGGTATACAGGGGATGAAATATGCGGAGGGGCGAGAACGCGCTAGCCTACTACAAATAGAGTGGGTTCATGTAATTTGCACCCGAACAGGCTCAGCGAAAAGACGTGTAAATACCTGGTTGCTTGTAATGCTAAAAATGTATACGAGTAAGAACGAAGATAAATCTGGATAACTTTGGTGCTACACATACCTCCGGGTCACCATGGTCAACGCGGTTAAAATGATGCACTTGTTTTTTAGTAGACGGGCTGGTTATACGAGGATGGGAAGCCAATCTGACATCCATTGTGTGGTTGGTTGATGAACCTGTTGCTTTCGAACATTGATATGGTGTGCAGTTCTCTTTCAGATGCCTACATGTATTCAAGAGTACAGCACAGTCGGGTGATACTCCCTTCACTCGGCAAATACATAATTTGCAACAACGATATAAGTTTGAGGGCCACATTACAGTAAACATAGCAAGATTTCAAAATACTGACTTTTTATTCAGACAGCTGTTAGCCGGGGCCCAAGATGCGAAAAACACTATCCGAACTTTCCGCTCTAAAATGAATTGAAACGTGAGAAAACTGGAAAGCGTTGATTCAGGCCCCGATCTAAGGTGCAAATATAAGCACAAAATTTATTTCAAACAGGGTGGTGAACCCTAGACGCATAATACTCTATCTTCGAATGCTTGCGAGTAGAATAAAACTTTCACGCTAAAATGTTGTATTTTATTGCATATAAGTTCGGGCCAAAAATGATCTAAACCAATTTTTATCTTTACGATTTACTTCAATTAATCTCTTCTAATCCTTTTTGCGCATTCGACTCTGAACTTTCTGTGCTGGGGCTCTAGAGGTGCCTTCACACATGTTCGTTGGGAAACGATTGGCTGTATCACTTTCATCCCTCGCGTAGTTTCAGAATGCGTTACTCGAGTGCACGATGCACAACCACGGGGCACTTTTGCGTCTATTCAGCATTCTAAGCACCAACGCTGTTCTTCGTTAATATCAGGTGCACCAAGAAAGCAACATTTTGCATGGAAGCCAAGCGGAAGGTTCATAAACTTGAGGAAGCTGGTAAGCTGAACTTGTTTTCCAAATCACCAGTGCGTTTTGTCTAATGAGGCAGAAAAACATCTCTCAGTCACCACCTATTATCTTGAGCACGACCATAATGTTTCTAAGTGTTTTTGCGATGGGCCTTCGGTAGATCGATGGGATTTTGGTATCAACAAGGTCCTGTCAAAGTATGAAACTTATAGTGGTCTGGATACCTAATGAATTGCTTGATCAGGAATGTCTGGCAAAGAAATAATGATGATAACGCTAGATTGGGTATACAGTAAAAAAGAGGTCAGATGGAACAGACTCACTAATAACTGTTCCATTTTATATAGTTCGTCATTGGCGTGACTTTTGATCTGGTGATAAACTCTCAAGAACTGATGAGTAAGAAGCATTTTGGTGTGAGTCTAACGTGTCAAATAACGGTACAGCGAACGTGAGAATAGCCTGCTTGCAATGCGCCAAGCGCGCATACGCGTTTTATCCTGGATTAACAAGATAACGAATATGCCCCATCAGGCCTATGAATACACAGGAGACATCTAAAAAACTGGTGACATCTTTCAATTTAAAGGCTAGCGTTGCGATATCTGAAAACAGGCCAGCTGAGAGGTGACATGACGCTGAAGGTTCCGATCGCAAACCATGAGCCAGCAATGCGAGTCAGAACCTACACACTTCACACAGTGCTAATCGTGTGACTGATTAGATGGCCTCGCAGATACGATAACTACACACACTGGGTAAAACAAAAGTGTGCTATCTTCAAATGGGCAAATAATGTTGGGAAACAAGTTGAAGGCTTTCAAAATTTAGAGGTTAGCTCAAAAGTACAGGGAGGTCACGAGCCTCAAATCTGTTCAAGAAGATAATAAGCGCCAGGTAACAGTGGTAGAACGCATCCGCTCGATTGATTCAGGTTTTTCTCAATAGTCGTTCAGGGAAGGACGGTAAAGTAGACAGGAAGCTCATTGCAAAACGATCACCAGGATAATTGGGATAATGGGGCAATACGCAGGTATACAGGGGATGAAATATGCGGAGGGGCGAGAACGCGCTAGCCTACTACAAATAGAGTGGGTTCATGTAATTTGCACCCGAACAGGCTCAGCGAAAAGACGTGTAAATACCTGGTTGCTTGTAATGCTAAAAATGTATACGAGTAAGAACGAAGATAAATCTGGATAACTTTGGTGCTACACATACCTCCGGGTCACCATGGTCAACGCGGTTAAAATGATGCACTTGTTTTTTAGTAGACGGGCTGGTTATACGAGGATGGGAAGCCAATCTGACATCCATTGTGTGGTTGGTTGATGAACCTGTTGCTTTCGAACATTGATATGGTGTGCAGTTCTCTTTCAGATGCCTACATGTATTCAAGAGTACAGCACAGTCGGGTGATACTCCCTTCACTCGGCAAATACATAATTTGCAACAACGATATAAGTTTGAGGGCCACATTACAGTAAACATAGCAAGATTTCAAAATACTGACTTTTTATTCAGACAGCTGTTAGCCGGGGCCCAAGATGCGAAAAACACTATCCGAACTTTCCGCTCTAAAATGAATTGAAACGTGAGAAAACTGGAAAGCGTTGATTCAGGCCCCGATCTAAGGTGCAAATATAAGCACAAAATTTATTTCAAACAGGGTGGTGAACCCTAGACGCATAATACTCTATCTTCGAATGCTTGCGAGTAGAATAAAACTTTCACGCTAAAATGTTGTATTTTATTGCATATAAGTTCGGGCCAAAAATGATCTAAACCAATTTTTATCTTTACGATTTACTTCAATTAATCTCTTCTAATCCTTTTTGCGCATTCGACTCTGAACTTTCTGTGCTGGGGCTCTAGAGGTGCCTTCACACATGTTCGTTGGGAAACGATTGGCTGTATCACTTTCATCCCTCGCGTAGTTTCAGAATGCGTTACTCGAGTGCACGATGCACAACCACGGGGCACTTTTGCGTCTATTCAGCATTCTAAGCACCAACGCTGTTCTTCGTTAATATCAGGTGCACCAAGAAAGCAACATTTTGCATGGAAGCCAAGCGGAAGGTTCATAAACTTGAGGAAGCTGGTAAGCTGAACTTGTTTTCCAAATCACCAGTGCGTTTTGTCTAATGAGGCAGAAAAACATCTCTCAGTCACCACCTATTATCTTGAGCACGACCATAATGTTTCTAAGTGTTTTTGCGATGGGCCTTCGGTAGATCGATGGGATTTTGGTATCAACAAGGTCCTGTCAAAGTATGAAACTTATAGTGGTCTGGATACCTAATGAATTGCTTGATCAGGAATGTCTGGCAAAGAAATAATGATGATAACGCTAGATTGGGTATACAGTAAAAAAGAGGTCAGATGGAACAGACTCACTAATAACTGTTCCATTTTATATAGTTCGTCATTGGCCCAGGACAGTTAATAAAGAATAATCCAATAATGGTGGTCCAGAGGTCTTCTTCTGAACAGTTCCCACATATAATGGATTCCGAAGATGGCCTGAAATATTTTGATACCCGAGTTGGCACATGAGACTCGCGAATGACCGCTGCAGGCGCGAGCGAAATCAGAAGGGAGAGTCGAAGCACGTGAGTACCTTTGTATTGCGTGACATTGTACAAGTGCGCGTCCTTGTAGTTTTTCGTGTTCAAGCAAAAAACCATTATGCCATTGACAAAATACGTGGTGTTATAATGAAAGCAAAATAAAGGTACAAAACACCACAAACTCCGTCATGTGGTGTGTGGCAATTTTTGGCCGATGAATTTGGCAAGACCTCGTCCACTCAGTACATATACCACCACTATTGGGTGCGTCGACAGCCTATGTTGCGTAATTGACGCATAGTTAGGTTCTCTTGCAAAGGATAATATGCTTTCGGTCCTGAAGAATCTTTAACTACCGGACTCGAGCCTGTGCTGCAATCAGGAGGTCACTTCAAACACATACGCTTCCCCAGGTGGAAGCATTTGCTGTTTCGACGCTTGTTAGATGCAGTGAACGTCAATGAAACGCACGCTGCAAACCTATTTGGGTAATTATTCTTGGAGTAAATAATGTCTGATTTGTGGATACAAAATTCTACCTTCATTCTCACGAACGCCACATGTGCCGGACGCCCGGTTAATTACGCCTTAGCAGAAATCAAACGGGTTGCTCGCACCCGTTAACTGTTCAGTTCATTCAGCCCAAATAGGAGTGAGCAGTATCGACTGAAAACTTTTGTCATGGAGAATTTGGTGGCATAAACCGATTACCCCCTGCAGCCATTGATGGACCACAGCAGATGTGGACGAAATGGCTGCCCGTTGAACGTCAAACGCGGTATGCAATACCAAACATTCAAGGCCCGGTGGCATTTCAAATGCATGGGTTTACAGGACGACCAGATAGGCCAACTAGCTAACTCCCCTGACCCGTTTGTCTGCTCCAGATGCCTCTAATTTAAGGGTGCAATGCATACCCCGGCCAACAGCAAAGCCCCTCATAACGGTACCCAATCTCCAATGCAGATTGTGAAAGACTACTGCCAGTGTTCCGCTTTAATCGGGATACTCGACGCGAAATTAGAGCGTCTTTCAAAGGCACTGGAGGATCCAGGCGCTAAGAATGCAGCGATCTGGAAGAAAGATAACAAGGAATTTTCTTCACTGAACCAATACTTCGCGATATTCATACCGGGCCCTATGGCTGTGAAGAAAGTAATACACCTCCCTGACGCGGCTAAAAAGACCGCGACAGCGTCTCTAGTGGGCAGGCGCCTAAGGGAAAGAAGATTGACAATCTGGGGTCCATTCACCGGAAGAACCATGCCAGTGAAGCTGGCACCATCAATCCTTAGGAATGTCCTCACCAAGCCCGACAAATCGCTCCATGCAGAATGGTCATGCCCGAAGGGAAGCAAGCGAACGCTTGGATTTCTCGTCACTCTTTCTTCCCCATCTGACGCACAGAAGATCTTGGAGCGAGCAGGCAGCATTCAGAAGGCCAACACAATGGTCGGGCGTCTATCTGAGGATCGCCCTTTAGAGGCGCGAAAGCTCGGTCACAACAGGTTAGGGGTGGAGGCACGAAACAGGCTTCCGCTGGGCACCAATTTAGCCGACCCTAAAATCATGACCAAGCCGATTGTGGTCATGTCTCCCTGTGCTTCCTAAAGAAGGCCGGCGAAACCAGCTGCGTCTCCGGATAGCAGCTTTTATTCGACCACCACAGGCCTCTCGTCCACTAAAGGCAGGGACGCCCTGGAGGAGGCGAAACCCCATGCAAGCAGCGCCAAAGGTACGTGGAGCTATCAACGCCTATCTCCGTATCAAAGGATACGGCTGCAGCCGTGCACTCGTCAACAAAGTCACAGCCTCTGAAATGGACTTAGATTTGCGGGGACAAGAAGCGAAGTCAGTCTCCAGCTCCACTCCGTCAAAAGCGGCCTCTCTGCTTGTGGACACAGGCGTCGCCCAGGACCCCGACAAACAATGCCATAAACATGACTACAGCCATCCGGAAAGTCCCCCGTACATCCAGTCGGCCACGCTGATCGCTGGAGGATTGGATGTCCGCACAAACACGAGAGAAGAGCGACTGCAACCAAACAAGCCACATAAAGTTCGCCAGATTAGAAAACTGCTGGCTGGCTTCAAGGTGCAGTCCTCCGCGAAAACGAGCCTGTTGGGAGTGCCACCAAAATCATTACTTCTTGGTGCCACCACCCAGCGCTCAGCGCCTCACAGAAGCACTTTTGCGGTCAAACCGCGCCAAAACACCTAAGGATCCAGAAAGGCGAAAACTCGCAGCAAACCTTTGACCAACTGCAAATCTGGTCGACGAAAAGTGGGTGCTGAGAGAGCTACAAACAGCATCGCTGGAACTTTTCGCCGATGGGGGAAAAACTTCGTCCCCCAAAGCCAAAATGCCCGAGCAAACCGAGCTCCCACGGAACGAGAAATCCTCGCAGGCGAAAAGCAACCCCAGAAACTACGAAGACAGCAAGCAGACAACATCGCCCCAGAGGTCCCTTTGGAGCCTTGGACTCAAACTCAGACCCGGTGCACAACTGTTAAGTCTGTTAACCACCCTGGTCACTCAACTTTCGGCTCCTCACTCTCGGGGGCACCGGAGACAGTGTTGTAATGCTTGTCCACAAACTGCCTCAGCCTTTTCAACAAACTCGGCGATGTTAAACAGTCAGCTTGTCTTGAACAACCGTCCATAATCGCACTCACAGAGACCTGGCTCACACCAGATGTCTCTGACGCGGAGATCTCGATAGACGGTTACCCTATTTTTCGAAATGATTCAAAACGAGGGAGGGCTGGTGGGGTTGCTCTGTACTTAAATGCGGCCTTACCAATCCCCATTATCCTCTCTGACACCACCCCTCTACCCTTTTGCGATGCACTGTGGGTCCAAATCCCGCTGCGCGGGTCCGATTCTCTCCTTCCCGGCGTGGTCTACCGTAGTCCTTCGAGTCCTTCTGAAGATGACCAGTTCCTCATACAGACCCTTGCGCAGCTCTCCTCCAACTACCACTTCACTCATCTCATGCTGGTAGGCGACTTCAACGCCCCAATGGCCTCCTGGATTGAGCTCCAGCACGTCGAATCAGGCGGACTTTTTGCAGCGGCGCTGTTAGAAGTCGCTCAACGGAGCGCTTGTCGGTGCACCCACCAGATACTGCGCAGGCCAACTACCATTCCTCCTGTATTTGGTCATCACCAACGAAGGGCACTTCGTTGATCAGGTAACAATTAACGCTTCACTGGGACATAGCGACCACTGTGTGCTGACCTTTGATTTCATCTGCTATTGGGCCAGAAATCCCAAACCCCAAACGTGGTTTCGAGACTTCTACCGTGCAGACTTCTCAGGAATGAGAATCTACCTTGAACAGGTCACACTGGGACCAGCTCCGGTGGAAGAAATATACAGCACCATTGTCCAGATTGTTCAGGAGGCTGACGCGACGTTCGTTCCAAAAAAACCGGCACACAATCGGATGAACCGCAGGATGCCAAAAAGTATTCGGCGGCTTGTGGAAAATAGATCGTAACCCATTGTCAAGAAGTTGGTTACAGGGGATGCAGAGGATAAGCTGGAATTTCGTAAAATGCCGGAAATCCGCCAATGGAACATACGAAAACAAGCCACCATTCTGGACCTCGCTCGTACGTACTGTTCAAGTACATGAGATACCGCCGCAGAAACTAGCTATCCACGTTCTCCTTGAGGAACAGAAACGGAGAACCGACAAATGGCCCAACAGTGGTATCTGAGGCTTACAGAGAACACTATGCGTGTCTATACTCAGCCCCAGCGTCCTCGTCACATCCACTCTTGTCAAGGAGAAACTACGAACAGCCCCTAACCGACTTGGTATTCGCGTTGGAGGACATTCAACTCTTGCAAAAGATCAACCCATTCTGCGCGTTGGGGCCCGACGAGGTCCATCCAAGGATCCTGAAGGAAACATCCTCCACACTGGCAACTCATTTACACCTGGTGTTTCGTCAGTCGCTTGACGAAGGCCGCCTTCCCTCTGCTTAGAAAGAAACGATTGTCACGCCAATCTACAAAACTCGTGACTGACTATCGCCTGGCTGCTACAGGCCTATAAGCCTCGCTAGCGCGCCGTGCAAGGTGATGGAACGCACTCTGAAGCGGGCTATCCTAGATCACCTTACGTCCAGCAATCTGATATCTCCAGCTCAACACGGATTTCTCCCAAATCGTTCTTGCGTGACAAGCATGCTCGTGTTTATGGACAGCTAAACCCACGTCAAGGACGAAGGAACCATAACGGATGCCGTATTTTTCGACTTATCAAAAGCATTTGATAGGGACCCACAGGTCCCGCTGCTCCACGAACTCGAGTCTTACAGGACTCAAGGACCACTCCTGTTTCTGACCTACGTCAACGACCTCCCAGACGTTCTTGCGAGCCCATGTTTACTTTTTGCGGACGACTTGGAATCCTGGGTTCCAATGCCAGTGTCCTCCAGTTGGATGTAGACGCTTCCGAGCAGTGGTCGTTGGACTGGCACCTTCCTCCGAATGATGAAAAGTGCGTCCATACGTCGTTTGGGGGGGTATTCAGTGAATGCCTTTGTTATGCATTGTGAAAAGGGACCGGAAAAATCACGAGGATGGATGCCAAAAACATTTGGGCATTTGGGTCTCCTCAAACTTATCCTTCGCACTGCACTGTGAAAAATCGGCCCGAAGGGCATTCGCCATTTTACGGATGGTCCGACACACCTTCTCCCGTATTATTCGCACGGACTTCCAAACGTTCTATAGGGCCTGCGTCAGACCGCTCCTGGAGTACGCCAACCGAGTTGTCTACTCAGGGCGCACGAAAGACTTCACCCCCATTGAGCGTGTCCAGAGGGCCGCTACCAGAATGGTTACCGGCCTCAAATCCGTGGATTGCGAAACGCGTCTCGCGATGCTTGATCTCTTTCCCCTGGAGTACCGTCGCCTCCGAGGGGACCTAATTCTTACCTATGCCCTGTTTGAACAAAGCTTGGCAAACAGGTTTTTCACCGTTGACCCAGAAAACACACGGCGAGGACATGGAAAGAAAATTTTCAAGCTCAGAGCACACACATTCATTAGACAAAATTTTTTCTCATTTCGCGTAGTAGCTGCGTGGAATGACCTTCCTCCCTAATTCTTACCTATGCCCTGTTTGAACAAAGCTTGGCAAACAGGTTTTTCACCGTTCACCCAGCAAACACACGGCGAGGATATAGTAAGAAAATTTTCAAGCTCAAAGCACACACATTCATCAGACAAAATGTTTTCTCATTTCGGATAGTAGCTGCGTGGAATGACCTTTCTCTGACGGTTGTCCACACTCCTTCTAGAACCCAGTTTAAACACTGTTAGACATTTATTTATGCGAATCCTCGCGCTGGCAAGCGTAGTGCCCCGCGCTGAGAACATAAGGAGCAGTGCTACACCCTTTTTCACTTGTGCCTTTCAGGTGAACGACAGCCACTGACCGACAAGAACAAAACCGACCCGGGAATCTTGGGCAAAAGCCTCGATCCTGTGTATCAATCCGTGAATCCGTGAATCCGTAAATGCTGACAGGGTGTGTAGTGTTTGACGGCAACGTCTTGTTGTGCAACTTTGCTGTTTGAAGAGCTCCCAGGAATTATGTATGCATCATATAACATCCACGTAGTTTTGATCACAGACAATGCGAAAAGGCGGCACATATTCCACCCTATGGCCCTACTGCTAAATACCGTAAAGTTGTCATCACCACCAGCGGCAGCTTCGGTAACTGAATGGAAGCTCAAAAGAAGTTTACCTGGTGGTAAAAATGAGGAGGGTAGAGAAGGATAGGTTCACCTATCCCTACAATGTTGCACTGCATTGGGAGTCGTTCGAACTGTTGTGTTAAAATAAATAACTGTAGCGCTAGCTACGCTGACCCACTAACACCGCGTTAGTCAGATTCGCAAATATGTGCATTTTGAGCTATTCTGTTGTTTTGGGTTGATGTGCTTCTAACGAGTCGTGCGTGTTTCTTTCAGCCACCCCTGCTCGGAGCTTATAATGTGAGCGTGTTACGTATGGTCAGACAGCTTGACCTGAATTCCCAGTGGCAAATTAAAGCCACACATATGAGCTAAATTTTAAACCGTTGCGCTTTATCGTAGCCCAACGAGAACTAGCTAGAGCTGAATAAAGGTCGCTTGGGAAAAAACAAGGAAGCTGCCGTGCATTGTCGTGGATTATTTCGACATTATGAGCGCAAATGGCAAACGCATGAATGTACACGACCCGAAGGAATTCAGGGAGGATGGTACCACCAACAAGTCAAGTGGTCGAACGCCTCAGATGCTCTTTACTGATTAATTATACCACAATTCTATACCTTGTTGCACGGTTACACAGTCGTACAACAGAGGGCACATGATACCCAATTATTGTGCACAATGATGACAACCAAAACGAGGTACTCGGAGAAACCGCCTATTCAAAAATTGTTCTGCAGTAACAAGACACAGTTTTGGCGCTTTATTTTGTGGTTATTCTGTATTGGAATGAACAGAACGTTGAGATTGCCACAATTGTTTCCCCTCCGTCTGTTTCAAACACAGCACCACGAAATTTCCTACGACCTCAAGCATTTTTGAGAGACTATGGAAGTGAGCCGCTGCTGAAAACTTAAGCACCGGTTCCAGTCCAGTATGCGGCAAGGACAAACCACCGTCCAACCCTGGCCTGAACGAAGTTAGAAAGTCTGCTCCTCTCCCAAACCCAGTACCAGTCTATCACTCGTACTACCACCGAAGTTCATCCGAAGTGATCTTAAGCTCTGAGATTCCTAATAAACTCGACCCTAAAAGCCTGGTTACGCTAGGCCCAGTCAACATCTCGGCGAAGTCTGCACCCAGTTCGCTTGATCAAAAAGCACTTTGTCGAACATTACGGTACCATGGAACAATGAAGCTGCAGAATCCCCTACTGTTTCAATATCAAACCCACAAACGCCAGCTGCAACTTTAACTCGATGGCATTGACTTGCTAGAACTCGCTGTTCCGTCCTTGTTAGCCAGAAAATCATAAGATTATTTGAACTGGAATGCAAACCCTTCAGTTGTGGGTATTAGTGAGAAGCTCAAGACCATGATAACGTACCGTGTCTTGTGGAAGTCAGTTTTAACAGCATAAATGACGTGAAAGTTGTGTTGCTGGCCGCCTGTACTTTACGCCAAACTTCTGCACATCGTACATGTTGACGCATTCTATGAAGATAAGGATTAAACGCGCTGAAAAGCACACTGTACTAAATTCGCCAGTAACAGCGTGGCGATGTCCAGATACCGCAACTGACCGTCCCACACCGGATAGCTTAGTACTTCCCGTAGCCCCTTAAAATCACCAGCTTATTAGCCATTGACGCTCCGTCCTCATTGCGAGCAAATTCAGAGGCACCGAGTCGTGAATCCTGAAGGTCACCCTACCATCCATCCACCTGGTGTCCCAAACTGGATTGACATGTAGTTGTGCCGGTACAGTCCACAGAGAACACGCTTTTGCCCAATAACATCGTGCGTGTATACCAAAAACTTTTAAGCCCAAGAAGACGCTGCATTGTGGCACTTTCTTCTTGAAATATTTTGAAAACAAATTCATGACAAAAATTCCTCTGCATTACCTACACCGGTCTAGGGAAAACAGGTTACATTGGGGGTCCCTGTTCCACGATAGCTCCGTAACAGTATCCACGTATTCTCCTTCTTAGTTGTAAACCCATATCCTGCCTTAGACTGAAACCTCAAAGCAATTTCAGAAGCGTGGCGGATTTTTGACGTACTGGATTTATGAACCATAAGACCAGAACCGTTACTCTTAAGACGTGGGAGCAAAGTGGATTGAGATTCAGTCGTTCTTTACTGCCAAAATAAGCTGAAGTTTGGGGTTTGGCACCATCATTTCCTACAGTTAACAGCTAATCTCTTCTGCATCCTTGCTCTTGCATGAAAAGGATAGATGACTTCATTTTTTAGGAAAATCTCCTGTTGCCTACCATTTGGATTGCAGCCAGCCTGCCTTTCTTGGGCGACTCTAACAGTCCTTTACTAATGACTTGATTTCGCCCTTGAGGACAAACTTTCGGGGATAATCCACCAGGTGACATTTTTCAGAAAATGCTGCTTCCGGAGTGGCACTGGTTTGGTTGGATAAGGTTTGGAATCACAAACCGAGGGTTCATCATAGGCAACTGGAAAGAAGACTTGAGCAACAGGATTTAAGTAGATATAATTTACTAGAACTTCTACCAGACCTTGAATTATGTGCATCACCTCACTTCAGGTGACAAAACTAATCACGCGAAAGGTTTTGGACCCACGAGCGCGATGAATGTAAAACAGTCCAATATCCCGAGACCACTGACTACTCCAGGAAGTATTGTAGCGTCCAACTCCAAGGCCGACTTTTGTAGCGCTCCATTAAGCTCGGTGTTGCATCCAGTAATTTGCCTGTCCTTTATAATTCGTTTACTTGGCAGCTTGTCATTGTAAGCTAGTTCATTTGATGAATATATCAGTATTTAGAGGTGTATCTGGGTGTACCCCTGCAGTTTAAAAGAACTTAAAGTGGCATATCCATGGCTTGATTGCTTTTTAATGGTGAGCATAACACATCCTTCCCAGCAAGTAACAAACCTCTTGAAATTGTTTCAATAAGTGACACCTCCCGACAACTGTTGTCGTTGAAAAGCAAACCAGAAATTGTTTTAGAAGGGCTTGATAAACAATCGGTAGTTTTTATTTGGGCAACGTTTCGCTTTTGACACAAAAGCTACATCAGGCCAAGTAAGCAGGTCATCAAATTGGCCAGGTTATAAGGCAGACGGGGAACCAATCGGCAAGTCAATCCTCTTCGGATTTTTACACTAGATCCGTGCTGAGTGTCAATTAATGGCTCTTGTCGGTTAGCGAAGTTGTCAAAATCTTGCTTGGTGGATTGGGGGGGGGGTCAAATTAATTCTGACCGGGTTTGGTTCATTAATCTTCCGCTTCAGAGTTCTTCAGTTAGTGATTCACCTCGGTTGCCACTGGTTGATTTTTCCTGGTCTTTGTGGGGTCGTGAGTGCTCCGACAGTTTGATTTGAGGGGGCTGAAGTCAAGTGAACTTCAGACGATGACCACTCTTCCTTCTGGTGACCCCACACCAACACGTGTCAGCTCGACTGATCCAAAACCGTCCTCCACACGCTTGCCAGTTCCACACCTATTGTATAAACACTGGGGTGCTTGGCAATTTCTACTGCCTCGGCGATCAGTCTGTGTGGCGTGGACCGTAGTCGTCGCCTCAAAACCTCAACATTTTCTAAACCTATTTTGTGTTCCGTGTCGAGCGCGTGTTCCGCAATCAAACCAGGAATCTTTATTTAAGAGGACCTAGGTGGCTTAGCCCAATGCACCAAAGCTACTAGCACTGCTCAAAGTTACCTGTCATCCTTTGGAGTACGTTTGAATTTTTAGACGCTATAGTCGTCACCACACTGCTAACTGCTTACATCAGGCCTCACAAAGTGCACGCCATTTTGGTTTAAACCGGATGGCTGAAACGCAGTTAGACTAATCCGGTGGGTTAAACAAACTTGTCCGTGGCTGAAAGTTCGCCTTTCTTAATCCATGTTACATGATCTGTGGAAGAGGATAATAGAAATTGTTACACTTTTGTACCCTTAACTACGGGTAATCACTCTTAGGGCATTTTTATCATCGTCATTCACAAAGTCATTTTAGAGTCACCTATGTAAGATATAACACGAAAAAGGTGACACTGATCACCAAACATTTTATTCTGTAGTAGCCGGATAGGAAACTCCGCTATTTCGTAAATCGGTTCTGCTTCACTCATGGCAATCTCTAGGCACCAACATCCAGTCAGAAGACTTAAAAAATCAGATTTCACGATAAATTTTCTGCTTTTTACACTATATTTATCTCATTCAATACTTTTACTGATCTATGCGAGTTAGATTGTACCAGTTTGTGGATCATACAGGGCCTTTTATAACTAACTCCATTTTGCGGCACCGCAGCGCAATATGGAATCAACTAGATGGTCCGCGTATCCACTTAATGGATGTACAAAAGTGAAGCATCGGTGTTGAACACTGGTGTCGTGCTGTCTACAATAATGAAAACTCGCATAAAATAATGGTTCTTGTTCGTTAGTCCGAATTTTAAAATCTGGCGCCCTCGTAACTTATAACCTTGAGAGCAGTCAACCTCACTAGATACCTTTACGAATAGTTGTTGTCTTTTAAGACTGGAAAGGCAGAATGTTTGTCATCTACACCTGACAAAAATTTTCCCTGGGGCAAAATCATAGCTGGCAGCGTCTACCAACTGGAGCGCTCAGTGACGATAACCAGTGTCGATCACAGTAATAATTTGTCAAGCACATCACCTTCTACGGATATAAAAGAGGGTTGTTTACGGGGTTCTTGTCCACATTTTGGATCGTCGATTGATTACCTTTTGTTTTCATCCTGAGAAGACGTTTTGCCTACTTCAGTGACACACTGAGCTGTACTGAAGGATGATTTTGCAACGTCCACAGCGTTCCTCCTACCAGGGTCCGAAAACAGTCTTCTGGCTTTCAAATTTAGGAATAAAGGAAAGGTTGCCATTTTTGTTAAAATTTGGGCTACTAGAATTGCATCTAGCCGACGATAACTGACTGATGGCCAGGCTTTTGAGCCAAATCTTTTAAATGCAGATCTTAATCGTCCTCCTATCCAGGTTCGAACGCTCCACCAGTAACTCAAATTACATGCAACAATAAAGTTTACGTGTGAAATAATCTTTACAAAGTGTAGGCTGTCATGTAGTAACATCGTCTCCACGTGACTAGATGGATAAGGAAGAACATAAAAATGCTGGCACTCATCGTTTTCCACTGTTGCCATTATCGAACTACTATCCAATTTCAGTCCACAGTTAGTAGTATGTATGTAGCTCCCGGCTGTAGATATTTCGTTTTATCAACTGTTTGATTGAAACTGTGCGCGACGTTGCGCAGAACTACTACTGCGCGCTCGCTACCTTAACACTGCTGCCCTGTTTTTATTGCAGCCTTTAAGGTGAAAACTCTTAAGCAGGTCGGCGAACATGCTACTCTCGCACCTACCATAGATACTATGTCAGGTGGCGTCAACTGCATCTCCGAAACTTGACTGCGTGATCCAAGTAAACTTGTTGAGCTTAAGGCGTCTCCTCTATCTAGACACCCCAGAATACTATATTCGAGGGATTCTGAAGCTTCTGGATAGTTAAGCGTTGGATTTACGATTCGTGGCTTTGTTGCTCAAGTGGATATCTGCAAACATCGACTCTCTGCAGTACGACTTTATACTTTGATACGAACTCGTACTGAGCCACGTGTTTGTAGTATCTTCATATTGTGACAGATGGTCTTCGATGTGCGCTACTGGTGTTTTGCTGTCAGTGACGGTGATGACGACTTTTGGAGCTGTTTTGAGCAGCCCCAGCAACCCACTTCTCCAGCACCACGAAGAATTCCTCAAATTTCAGTATGCCAAAACTTGAGAGATAATTACTTAAAGGACCGAATAACTATTGCATTTCAGACAAGCAGCTTACTGGCTAATTTGGAAGCTGGGGGGTTGTTGGTATTGAGCTATGAGTACTTACCGAACCGTTGGTGCCGACACCGTCTACCACTTTTTGCAAAAGTAGAGAGACGAATGGCTTGAATTAATCACAAAGGTAACTTAATGTCTTTGAGACGGATGCAGACATCTGGTTAGCAGTACTATGTGGCTTTCGCTTTTGAGAATATTTACAAAATCTGAAAATGTAAATCATATGGATGCTGTGTATGCTTAACATAGTTATCCGACCTGTTCTAGTGATTAGACAGACGACAACATCAAAGCACATCAGTCAAAACGTTTTACAAATTAAGAACTACCATAATGATCCCATGCTAAATTGTTCGCACCGTAAGTAGTTATTTATAATAGCCACTTGCGTCGTCTATTTAGCAGCGCTTTTTTTCTGGAATGAGTAATATAACTGCACAGTTTGCTCTCGAGCTTTTAACAGTGGTTCATGCCATTTTGTCCAAGGGAACAAGGGTAATAATATGAAGTTAGAATGACAAACTACCGTTGTATTTGAAATATAAGTATATAAGAATCTTTCACAACTGTTTTAGCAGACCAGTACAATAAAGTGACTGTTAGACTGCCTGTTTTTGGCCAAAAATACCGATGTGCTGCCTTTAGAGGAGACGCAGAGAGACTATGCCGTCAGCTTCGATACAGAAAGAAACCACGGAAGCACCGAACTTTGAAGTAAAAAGATTCATAATAAAAACACCTGGATCATTTTAAATTTGTCTGAGAGGTATTGACTGGAGCAAGCTCCTGATAAAGCGCAGCGTAATTATGCATACGAATCGTTGTTTTGGAATTCCCCTCTGATGCTGGAGATGGCACAGGTAATGGTGTCAATATAATATAGGGGGATTTATGAGTCAGGCCCTCCGAGTTCTGGTTCCATAAAGGTATACATAGTAAGAATACAAAGATATCCCTTAAGTATTGTGTGAATCGTCTTAAACACCCAGATAGCAAATACTTAGGGGTTCGTTTCATAGTCTAAGAGTACCACGGGGTACTGTGCAACAGCTGTGTTAGTATTCACCCACTATACGAACAACTCTGGAGCAACATACAGTCATCAAGCTACGATGGGCCACGTATTCTTCCCATCTCCAAAGCAAACCAGAAAGTAAGCCAAATAAATGCACTTGTACTGAATAAAATCCATCCTTGCGGCTTGTAAACTTTTCCTTAGTATGACCAAAATAAAGGCTGTCATCGCACTACTCATAAGGTTGCTGAAAATTCGTCGACAGCCCACGACCGGTTTCGCCCTTTTTATGAATAGTGCATTACAAATACACATGTATCGCGATATCTCAATATTGTAGCGACTGAAACATGAGGCGGCCTGGTGCAGCATATTCAGTTGCCTGAAAACATCACAAACGAGAGAGTCAGCTGGGTTCTAGTTAAGTCTATCGAAAAAACAAGATTAGTTTGCAAATGAGTGTATTTCGCTAAAGGTTGTCTTCATTTTTGCTGGAACTTTTCAACAGACTAAGATGATCTCCAATACACAATAAGATGAAAATTGGAAAATCAACCTCTAAACCAGGTTGAAAAATAGAAACAACCATCAGAAGTGTTCAGTAACAACAACACTCAACGTATCAAACAAAGTCTCTTCCCCCTAACCTGAACAGCGAATGCGACCCATTGGAAAACAAATGACAACTACTGATATCAGAAGGAGTTGGGTCAAACTGCTCAGAAAGCCCGATGTTTTATACACTTCTGATGGTGCTAGTACCTTCTATCTTCTAAAATTACAACAACCGGTGTTTTATTCGTTATTTATTAGTATTCCCGTTATTCCCACCGTCGTTCTTGCTAGTGTCATTTACTTACTTATTTACTTATGTGGTCATACGCACGAAAACAGCAGCTGGTTTCCTTAAATAAGCAAAAAAGAAATGAACAACCGAATTTAATGACTTCACGGTAGGTTTAAAAATTTTGACAAATCCAACTTGTCAACAAGAGCCTATGTTGGCTTAATGTGAGTTTAGCATTCACACGTCAAGTAATATCACTGATAGCAGGATCATGCACGTTTTCGGTTTTGTATATTTCGAGAATGTGCCAAACAAAAGTGCCAGGTTTGAAAATAGAATTGGATAAACGTACGTGAATGGAATGTCCTGAGCTACGAATTCCAGGAAGCACGCGTGCTTCCTTCAGGGGTTTCTCTGACAGGATGTCTGTCTATTATAGAGAGACAACAATCGGTCATAGCTCTTGCACTACACCAGTAGGCGCCAAAGGACCTACAGACTTTATCCTCGGGATTTGTTATTTCACAGAGCTAATACTACCCTTTTCGGTGAGTTTGCTTCCGCAAATCGGATATGTTAACACGAGCTAGGTTAGAGGACTTAGGAATGACCAGCGTACACATCAGTGGAAATCCGGGCAATGATGTTTCGTTCGTTTTGTGCGGGACGAACTATTTATTCTGCAGTCAGTTGCAGAACCTTCTGAATGGTCGAACCCCAGGCAAACGGTCTTAGTGACAACTGATGCTTTATCAAAAAACATCTACACACTCTCCAGTGCTCCTCCGGTCATCACAGATTTGGCAATCCAACTAGTAATTTCCGCAAAAGTGAGATTGCGATAATTTTTACTATCGTTACTCTTCAAAATACTGAATGTGGTCTGTGGAGGCTTCTGACTATCTGTCCGAAAAGAGCATAGACTTGAAGATCCTAAGTCAGCTTGTAGATACAGGATCCCGGGGCCAAGAAAGTCCACTAAGGGTTCACGACCAATTTCTCCGTCAGGCGCAGGCCCTCTCCGAAAGACACCAAATTTGTAAGTAGATGTAGTGGTTTGCTGCATAAATTTACTAAAAATTATTCACTGACATCGTGGATTACTCACATATCTACGCAAGGTTCTATACGATATATTTTCAGAGTCAACGTACCCTTTTTGCGCTGAAAAACTGGCAACGATATTTATTCAGAAGAAATTGTGCTGAATCTGAGTAAAGTGTGAATAGGTTAAGATGACTGCTGATGACCCCTTATTAATACACAGCAGTTTCTTATTGTTTCGTAGTATTTCACCGGACCAAACTTCAGTCTGGCTATGAGGAAGGCAGTCGACTTTTTTAAACTTGCCAATCTCCCGACTACCTTTGCACGTACGTTCATTTTTCAGTTAGGAAGTTGGTTGCCTTAGCAATAAATGGATATAGTTTGAAATCTTTTTCAAAACACTTTTTAGCTGTACCGCAGGAACTCCAAATGAAAACCTCAAACCGGAAAAAATTGCAATGACGGTGCAGTCTGACCATACGGTGTCTACGGAGGAAGACCTTATGAGGGTGGCACATGGCCTAGTCGATGATGTTTTGACCTCCGCGCAATCAAATAATCATGTACGAGACGGAAGAAATGATGACGCTTCTGAAATGCCAACGTGTGTTGAGGTTGAAGAAAAGGAAAACGGGGTGTCGCCTACGAAGCAAAGTGGAACGAAGCATATCACCGCTTCTGTCTTTTTCGATACAAACACGCGACCCCTTTCTAAGCAGAACTCTCTAGAAGAGCGTGCTCCTCAGTTTACTTATCACGAATGCTCTTCTTCAACTAATGTATCCATACCAGTAGCTTCTTCCGATCCGCTGAAAGACCTCCATAATAACGTATCAGGAGATCCATCGGTAGTTACCACAGCATGTACGGAAAAGTATTTAGCTCGTGTTCGAAATCCTGGTGTAGGAGCAGTC
>NW_008751671.1:1500448-1588072 GCF_000715545.1 Opisthorchis viverrini
CGATCCGCTGAAGACCTCCATAATAACGTATCAGGAGATCCATCGGTAGTTACCACAGCATGTACGGAAAAGTATTTAGCTCGTGTTCGAAATCCTGGTGTAGGAGCAGTCTCGCCAAACACATTATGTAATTCTCTTAATCAAACAAGTACCTCGACCGTTAATTACGGTGCAACAAACCCGCCGGAAAGCAGAACCCTCCACGCTAGCGAACAGAGGCGAGATGTCTACTTACAGGACATTCGACGGTCAAAAACAACTTTCCAACAACCATATTATTCCAGCTCTTTTTATGGTCATTCTTTGCGTGGAAACCCATTGGAACGGAATCGGGGGCTGGAACTCCGGGACAGAAAACTGCGTCCTCTCAACACGGCTGCGCTTCCAACCTATACACCATCGCGTGTCTACCTTCTTAGTCTGCAACAATCGAAACCGGAGTCGTATTCACCTCCACCTAGAGTTTTTTCGCAAACCACATTTCGCTCTGAATACCGTAAAACTGAGGAGTGTTGGTCATCACCAAGCCGACCAGTCCTAAATGAGTTTGATTCTAGACTATCTTCACCGGTCACACAAGACACTTTCAGACTTGGGACCAAACGCATACCCAATAAATCTGTGGTCAACCGTCACATTCGAGAGCAATCTGAAACTAAAAACATAGGCGCAAAATGCACAACGTGTGGGTTGGCCTGGTGGCAACCATTAAATGCACGGTCCTTGGGTTCTCCCTTACCGGAGCCTAGGCGTGATGTGGTCAATCGCATGGCAAATCAACAAGCAATTCGAGATCAGGTTATTGCTAGGGCGATTGCTAAGGCCGAAAAGGTCGCTATAGCAGACAAGCACAGAAAGTTCCAGACGATTCGTGAGCGGGTACGAGAAGCGATACGAGAAGGCAATAAAAGAAACGTCGACCCAAACATGTGGGCAAATAATTTAAGGAGAAATCGGTCTGTGACGGCCAGCAGACGTTTCATGACCTCGCCTACTCCCCCACAGCGCGATGTTCCTGATGGGTCAGAAAGTGAGGAGTGGAAGGCTGGAACTCGAAGTAAACAAGTAAGTGAATAAGTTGTTCCTTGTCGGTTTCCGCCCATCCTCTAATTTTTCCCATAATCCGGATATGTTCACTCGTTTGCACCATTTAAAAGATAATAGTATAGCCTTAGGTTAGTTTTGTGCTGAATCAGGCTGACTAGTGCCGCAAGCTTGCTAAGCAGATCTGATTCACTCAAATTATATATTAAATTGTTCAGTTTCTGTCTATAAAATAAGCTATCTATATAAAGAGTGGCGACAATCCATGTTATGGGAAATTCCTCTCAGATGACCCTGAAAAATTGCTGAAACAGACAACTTGCCGCTTTATAAATTTCCATCTGTTTGAATTAATGACTAATAAATGTTTGTTTTTTCAAATAACTACAGAATCAGGGTGCTTGCAAGATGTTTTCCGGGTTGTAACGTAGCATTTTAAGATGCAGTTTAGACTCTGAAGAATTTTCTCATTATCAAAATGAGAGATGGGTAAAAAATACGAGCATTTTGTATGGAAATTCTAGTCCGATGAGAGTCTAACCATTGGCGCCCTACTTGTCTGATGGGTGTCGTAACAGCTCAGCCATCAAGCAGGCTGCTCCGCTTTGTATAGTCAGCTGCATAAATATAACATGGAGTAACCTGTTCGGTGGCTTGGCTAGTAGCTCACCTGTCAGTTAAAATAGAGTTCGGTTTTTCTATCCCAGGCTTCACATTGTGCCCGTCACGTGCACTCGGAAATGAAATGTTCAATCGGTTTCAGATTTATACCAGTTATTCTGTCACGTAAATCCAATTCATGCGTTAAACAGTACATTTTAGCGGATAGGTATAGACTTAGCACAGTTCGCTCACAACACATCATCAGCTTGCATCTAGAACATGGTTTTTATCGGGGAAAAAGCCCTTTAACCCGGGTCACAGTGATTTAAGGTGCACGTCCTGACTACTTTGGAGTAAGCGCATAGGAAGATACTTTGAAAGCTTTGTCTTCCCAGCCCTCAGATTCTTGCACGTTCGAAATGATATAACGACGCCCGTTTGACACTTCAGAATGGATGACATGCGGCAATCAGATTGTTTTTGTCTTTACTGGTATGTATAAATTACTGGCTTCCAACAAGTCTGTCAGTCAAGCTAAATGGAAGGCACACGGCGTCAAAATTGGTCTTGAATTGTTAATATTTGCGAGCTCTCAGGTGTTGAAGCACTAATCCCATAAGCTGGTTCATTTGAGTTGTCACATCGGAATATTGGAATCAATTTCTAACCGTAAAGGAGTGTATATTTGCTAATTTCATGCAATTTGGTTACAAGTAGCACATAAGGTTGACGGAATCCCGGGGACTGCACCTACCTGATGAGCCCCAAGAAGGGCGAAACCGGTCGTGGGCTGTCGACGAACTTTCAACAACCTTATGAGTAGTACATTACAAAGATATACATACATCGCGATACCTCGAATATCGTAGCGACTGAAACATGAGGCGGCCTAGTGCAGCACATTCAGTTGCCTAAGAGCATCACAAACGAGAGATTCAGCTGGGTTCCAGGTGAGTCTCTCGAAAAGAACAAATTAGTTTGTAAATGAGTGTATATTCGCTAATTTCGTGCAATTTGGTTTCAAGTAGAACATAGGGTTGACGGAAACTCGGGGACGGCGCCTACCTGATAGGCCCCAAGAAGGGCGAAACCTGTCGTGGGCTGTCGACGGATTTTCAGCAACCTTACGAGTAGTACATTACAAGAATTTCTAACCACACCTAAGATGACCCCCTCGATCAAGTGTGGCTCCGTATAGACGAAATTGAACTGCGACGAGAAAAAAGAAATTGCTACCAAAGTTTATGGGGCTTGAACATGTTCTAATGGATTCGCAGATTAGCCATACAGCTGGATTAATCCTGAGTGGGTGGTATAATAGACATACACTTTCTTGGCATTCAAAATAGTGAGTGTTTTACTATGGTTGGGTTTGTGATAAGTTTAGTCAGTGAGCAGTCTGTCAGTGTACAGGTAATTAAGGCAAAATCAGTTGTTGATAGAGGCAACTGGAACGAACAGATAGTAATTATACAAGGCTCTTAGGCGAGTGAAATATACACACTGATTAACAGGATAGAGTCATTCTGCACATCAGAACTCCATCGCACAGGGTAGGCGATTCTTTGTATTACAGGATACTCCCAAGTAGTATCATTCTTATTTTATGCCAGGATGATTCACTCCTTAATTCAGGGCAAGGGGTTTGTAAATTCGGCAGCTGGTCCACGTTCACAGTAGGTACACAGTGAAACTTGTACTTATGCGGGGGATGCCGGGAAATTCATGTTTTCGAATAACATGAAAATAAAACGACTTCCAAATAACCATGCGAAGCTTACTGCGTCAAAAGCTGACCAGATAGTTGTATCAGTTTTGTGTAGTGGTTCGTTGCATTCAACCGTTCCTGGCGGTAAATTTCCATTTCCACCTGTTTGTGTCAAGCACTGATATCGCCTTGCTCAAATGATCCCAATAGTCAAAATAGTTTTTCACTGTTGACATCCTAACGCTTGCAGCGATTGTTCTCTGGTACTTCTGAAAACTATCCTCCCTGGTGTATCCACTGTCGGTTTTTGATTTTCCTTCATCGTGCGTGCGGATGATGATTGGTTGGGTTCATCACATGCAGTAAATAAACCCGCCAGACTTCCTCCCATGCCTGCGAATAATCTGATGTGATGGTTTACGGTTAACCTTGAATTCCTGTTTAGCATAACCTTTATTTAAACTTTTAGAACAAGCTGCTTATTTATCTCCTTGTGAGGAAGATCTTTCAGAAAGTGATGGGCTGGTACGCAAAACCCCTAACTGCAGACGTCCGTGACCGTCGGTTGATAGCAGGATACGTGTAGTGTTAGCTAGGTTTAGTTACACTACAGTCTTCGCTGGGGGACTGGAAGATCCCTAACTGTTGTGAACTGGATTTTCAAATGTACTCCATCATCGCCATGGTGAACAGAGCACAGACCAAGGGAGTAGTTGAATTTTGTAACCACAATCATTTGTTGGCACTTATGGTCACTGTGGGGAGACGTAATAAGTGTCACAGGTAAAGACGTAACACACGATGCATAAGGCTGCTGAAAACTCTGACAGTACAAGACTGGTTCTGTCCTTTTTGAGGCTAATCAGGTAAGCACAGTCGATGAGATTTCCTCAACCTTGTATTTTACTCGGACCCGAATGACATAGCGAAATACAGTCACTTGCATACCACTTATAAACGGAAGACTAATTTGGATTTTCTGTGAAAACCAGACTGGTACGTGAATGAGTGCATTTCGCTATTTTGGTGCTATTTGGGTTTGAGTAGAACATAAGGTTGAGGGAGAATTGTGGAGTGTGTCCAACTGAATGAGTGCATTCGCTATTTTGGTGCCAATTGGGGTTGAGTAGAACATAAGGTTGAGGGAGAATTGTGGAGTGTGTCCAACTGATGTGCCCCAAAGAGCGGCGAAGCCATTCGTGAACGGTCAAGGAATTTCCAGCAACCTTACGAAAAGTGTGCCATGTCTAGACGGTGTATTGCGATAATAGTGTATCGTACCAGCTGACACGTGAGAAGGCTTTGTGCAGCACATTCAACTGAAGAAGAAAATCATAAGCGAGAAATTCAGTTGGGTCCCTTGTGAAAATATAATTAGTGTGGAGCTGAATGTATTTTTCCACTTTCTTTAAACCTGATATTGGTTTAAATATTCAAAAGTAGGCTATAACAATCTGTGACAGAGGTGTATTTAAGAAGAGGCTAATAGAGGCAAACCAAGGGCTTCCTCAGTTTCTCATCCTAAGAGTTGCCATATTTGAATAGAAATACAAGTATGAACATTCTAATAATACATCCCTGTTGGTTAGCGTGATTAATTAGGTTGTCCTAGAGAGAGCAGTTTAATAGAACATATGTCTTTGAAAACTTCGGAGCAAGACTTTGAAGGTATTGCCTTGCTGTTCAACAACGATTTTAAAAAACACCAGCATCATTTGATCAATTATTTCCTGAATCAGGTGACTCAAAGGCAAAAATGCAACAAATGTTCAATATTTGTTAATCCGGAGCTGTGACTGGCATTGCATACAAACTGTCACCACTTGCGCCACAGAGGACCATGCAGGTTCTGCTATCCAAACCTTCCACTCCATGTCTGGGCTCTTTCTGATCCAGGATCTTTGGGTTAGGTTCTTTTAACGTGAGAAATCTGTCGATGGAGCCATTAAGTCAGCCGGAAAGAAAAATCTAAATGAAGCGAAATTCTTCATCTGCATCTTTAACACGAACCAATTGTGAATCAGGGGTGTCTTAATTTAGCGAACCAACATCGGCGCCTCGTTGATGCTGTCAGTTATAAAAACCAAAAGTGGATCTGGTGCCATGCAAAGTCTCAGCATGCTGACGGATGGAGCACATCGGGGAACACAGCATGATTCTCCGACAGCTACTCATTGTGAATTGGCAGTTCAGTACTTCGGTCATAAGCTTCCTTGAATATACTGCCAGGACGTCCAGGTTTATCCATACCTCATACGTACAGTAGTGAGTTGGATTGAGCACAACTTTAAGCAACTTTTGATATAAAGTGGGATTCAAACTGTGAGCCTAAAAAGACGGCATGAACGGTGAAATGCTTTGGCTTTTAGCGGTCACTCACTGCTTTGCAGTGGTGTGATTCTTCGATGAAATGTTAACCCTCGGGATCTATCTGGCTTACCGTAACCCCCACACTCCATTTACAGGTATTCAGCAGTTACAGGGATCCATTATTTCCCTTTGCTTACATGTTTTTTTATTAGATTTGACTGATTGCACCTTATGACGTGCCCCGGTTACGTCATAGATATATTTCGTAATTAAGGATATACCCGAGGAGGTTGGAGAGACCTCTCAGTTAGTCGGCTCTAAAGGTCTTCTTTGTGTGATGGACTCACTACTGAACAATTCTTGTAGGTCCAGATAAAAGTGTGGTTTAGCAAAATACACTCATTTGCAAACAAATTTAGTTTTGCGAAAGGCTCGCCCGGAATTCAACTGAATTTCTCGTTTGTGATGTTTCCAGGCAACTGAATGTGCTGCACCAGGCCACCTCATGTTTCAGTCGCTACGATATTCGAGATATGGCAAAACATGAGGGAGGCCTTCTCAGAAGAAGCAAGCAAATGATTCTAGAAGAAGAAAGGTGGTACGATGCTTGTTGATAGTCATATTCTGTACTTCTTAGTATCGTCTTGACAACGGTGATTACATCATGGAAGTGTCATCCTTGTTCCAGCTCATTCGGCCAGCCAGTTAAACTACTCACGAGTAGTCGAGTTACTAGCGGAACTGATCACCATTGCTCACACGGTCGAATAATTACGAGTCTATGAATTTGTAACATGACGAGATACTTAAGGCCGGATAATGCTGGTAGGTGAAAATCTGGTTCTCAACTCAAAAGTCTGCAGTAAATTAACAGTGAAAAAGTGAAAATATGGTTCCGAACCTAAAAGTAATTAAATGGTACAAAACTGGATATTCATAATTTGTTTGCTAATTACAAAATTGGGGTGAAAGACCGAACATATCAAAATTAGAGACTGGGATACCTTAGGATTTCTGTGTGCAAATATCCAGTTCCACATCGTTTGAACGCAAAGAATTATATTAAGCTTTTATTCTACGGACCACGGAATCTTCTCACCGAAAAGCACATCTTGTATTCTGGCTATAACCTGCCGTCAATACTGGCTGATAGAGTGTGACGTTTTGAGGAACCGTTATTTCATCGTCCAAAATTTGCTGCTAGCCGAATAAAGTCAAACTGGACTAGGATATCTACAACTTGAAGCTTCGAGTTACCAGGTTGAGAAATCCATCCCCAATACTTCTTTATTCTTTTCGGAGTGGGAAGATGGAAGACTGACTCTGCTGCAGATGAAGAAGCAAAATGGCTAGAAATGACAAAGCAGCTTTGAAATTAACAACAATTCGCACGTCTACCATTGTTAATATCGGCGGTGGGTAGTGGTGTTAGAGGAACGACAGAACAAAATTAGAATTTGTGGCTGGGAACGTTGAAAATAACTGCTACGTCAAGCTCGATAAATCCTCTGTTTAGATCATCGGAAATTAATGACTTGTGTTAGTGCAATTCATGTACAACTGGAAACGACAAAAAAAATCAGAAGAACAAGGTTGTCTTGCTCAGCGGTGAGTACTTATCGTTTATGGTTTCCGTACTAGTCCAGGAAATGGTCAAATTCACAGAAATATGTTTCGAACGATTACTTGAAATAAGGAGTTCAGTGCTAACTTGGTAACGACTTTGGGAAATTCACCGTAGTTGCCTGCTTTATAATGAGTTTGCTGTTTGATGTGTCTCCTCATGCTAAACGACTTTCTTGAAAAATAGGGGTTCGCCAGGACGGACAATAATGTCGAAAGAAATCTTGTAGGTCGTGCCACATTTATGAAGGAGAGATTATCGGGTTTATGTATGATGTAGTTTCCAGCTAATACACCGCTGTCCAGATTTATGTGGCTGTATACAGAAACTAATGTGGATAATCCAGTGCTCGAAAAGGTTCCTGAAACGTTAACATTAAGTGGAATCGTTATGAGCCAAAAGATACGTGAAAGGGGAATCAAACACCTCATTCTCGGTCGCCGTTTATGCGTCCGACCAATGTAACTAATGAAGACGCATAGATCACGTGACAAATAAGCCCCCCTGAATTCATACCGAAATCGACACGACTGCAAAAAGCGGATTAATAGTTTTCATCTTTCAAAGATATTTGTGGACCTCTTGATTTGCGTTCATATTGGACCAGAAGTTTGATTCAGCCAGATGAAAAAGGGACAATAGTGTATATTATCCACTTCAGTTCGCTCATTCCATATGTATTTGGTTTGTTCGTTTCAGAATTAAATAACTTCTGGAAGGATTCTTGATCTTAATCTAGGAACCGTCATCTTGTTTGGGACGAGAAAAGTGGTTCTGACTTTTTTATTTCGCTATTTTAACTGCCCGCTCTATAAACGTGTTTTGTTAGTGTGAGTACCACGAGATTAGTCTGCAACGCTGGCTACAGTTTTGTTCCAAAGGATAAATTAACGGACTTTTACTTGGCTCTGTGACTAGTTAGATGGTATCTTAGGGCCTCTGATCTGTATCATTGACCTCACTGTGCAAGAACCAGGGTAACTGAAAACGCTCTTCAGGAGACCATTGGGTAGCCTAACCACTTGGCAGGTGAGTTTTACCAAGAAATTGTGTGGATTTTACGTGAGAACTTTCCAACCTCACGTAACACTGATCAATGAAAACCACCATTCTCCAGTGGTTAGGTGCATCACATGTCAAAGGCCTTACAGTCACGTGTGTCATACTGTATTCTACTTTCCTTTCGCATGCACGTCTATTCGTGGTCGTTGGCTTGTTCGCTTAGCTGGGCAATTTGATTGCAAACATCAGTGCGTTAATGTGGAGCGTGGGAGTGCGTAGCGGTGGGTTGGTGGTTGTGCCTATAAAAAACGTCTATTCGTTTTCCACACATGCGTTTCGGGTTCACGAATAGAGTCAGGACATGAACCAACTATTAAAACAAACTCAAATAGAACACAAGGTTGACGAAAACTCGGGGGTTGCGCCTACCTGATGAGCCCAAAGAAGGGCGGAACCAGTCCTGGGCTGTCGAAGAGTTTTCAACAACCTTGTGAGTAGTTTCCTTTATGAAAAAAAACTCAAACTATGTTTCTGACAGCGTTCTTGTGCTCACTTGGTTGAGAAAAATCACGACTGTTTCCAACACAGCAATAAGATGGGATATCTTTCTACTTTGTTTCTTCATACTGTTGAAGCAAAAGGTGAGTCGGCTGGTCATGGATTTGTTTTAAATTGAAAGGATTACACACGAGTCAATTACCCTTTTGCCATTGGTGCAAACCAGTTTTAAATTTTGTCGGTATCTCAGCATGCGTGCCGCGCAGTGAGGTACACGATCAATTGTCAGATCAAAATGTGGTAACCAATAGCAATCAGGTCATTCTTTGTTTGTCAAACGGCAGCCACTTCAAAAAAGGCAAGGAATCACATTAGGTATAATCGATTTTTACATATGGGGGTGCATGGGTACAGAACAACAAATCATTTGGTGTTACGATTAACTCTGGGTTCTCGGAAATCCTGTACTACGCAGAACATTTTCCGGTGTACTTCGTTTTAGAGGAATATAACTTATGATGTTGGGGCTGGTAAATAGTACGAAAACCACAGCTGAAATTCGGCACTGTCTTTTTCAATGAGCCGTTTTAGTACGTTTATTTTTGTTGGTTCTCCTCTAACTCTGAACTTCTCATCTTGGATTCGGTCATTGTCTTCTGCTTTCTTCGAATTGTGATCGGTGTCCATGTGCGTCAGTTGGACCCCCTATAAAAGTTTTTGGTATGTATCGAGGGAGGGACAGAGGTGCCCGGATATCGTTTGTTTGGATGACCTGATAAGCCAGTCACAAGAGTGGGACATCAATATTGCGTAGAAAGAAACCGGAGTTTGGTAAAACGTTGTCGGTGAACGAGGCGAAAACCGTAATCAAGAAGAATGCTAAGACGTTAGCGAACTATACTCATTTGCAAGCAAATTTGGTTTTGCGAGAGACTCACCTGTAACCCAGTTGAATCGCTCGTTTATGATGAGTAGTGTATAACGCTAAGAAGTGGTTTGCAGCCCATGAATTGGCTCATGAAGCTCGCCCCTAGAATAAAAGCTTATCATGTAGGTGAAGGTGACGAAAATTCGCTTTGAGCTTCCCTTTATTTATTTAGAGACAAACCCAGTCAAACCAGCTGTTGCCAGCTGGTACACATATGTTTGATTATGCGCATTTAGAAAAAACGCTAGAAGCTTGACTTCCCTTGGTGAAGTAATTATCAACTGGTATCACTTGGGTATCATTGTATGGATAAAACCACTCACCAGAGACAGCGGGAAACATAAGCATCTAAGTTCTGGTTATAACATTACAGCTGCACTTGGTGAGAAGCTTGGTTGATATCTGACATCAAGGCGAATAACCGCTTCATAGGTATTGTGAGCATCCTGAATGAGGTACTTCACTGTTTAGCACGACGGATGCCAGAGTTCTTCAGATGACCTAAACAATAACGTAGCACAGACCCGCTTAGCCTAAAGTACAAAAGTCAGTGATGTTCCTTTCATTTTGGATGCATATGAAAATCGTATTTCGAACATGTAACTTACCTAGCCACTGGTCTACGAGATTTATTGAGTTACTAGTTTTGTAAATCGCAAGTAGTGCGTTTTATTCCACGCCAAAGGTTATGTTATTGTTAGTTTTTGTCTGAGCTTATGTCCTCATGTTCAAATCCCAGGATGTATCCTTTAAAGTCATTAATCGTGCTTTATTTTAGGGCTGTACAGAGAAGTTTGCCATGGCCAAACTAGTCCAACATAAAATTTATGCTCATTTGCAGGGACGTTACGCCTCCCGAGTGAGGAACCCTCAGAAAAATGCAACACGCTTCTCAGTAAGGTGGTGGAAACTAGCTGATCGGTCATCGGATTGTCTGGTTCGGTTGGGTGTAAAGCCTCTTTCGTATAATTGCCAAGTGCAAGAGCAAAATAGTATCCATGGCACGGAATGTTGGAATAGGGAGAAATGTAGCAACATCAGTCAATCAGTTGAAGACATTTGACTTGAGCGGCAAGTAATGGTGTCAAACCAATGGGAGGACAAATTTCGAGGCTCACAAAACTTACGGACAGTCATCCTAAGACCAATGGTTTTGGAATACAAAAAATGCTTGCATTTGAAGCTTTCACGTGTAAAAAAATCTGTGGATCTATTTAGACGATTGAATTATTGCTTTCCAAGCTTCTATTACTTGGTAGCAAAAACCGAACTGAGGTCCCGCCAACATCACCTTGAGTTGCAAACCGTTGGTTATCTGATTTAAACCACCGCAGTGATCTCTCCAGGTGGCCTATGTTACAGAATTTTTCTATAAGTCTGAACATATGAGGATATCATTTATAAAATTTCCATAACATGCATCGAAACTTCGTTGAGCATCAATCTTGTGAGTTTTGAATCTAAAGAGACCCAACAATTGCGACACTATGCGGTTACTTCCAAGGAGTAATCCGCAAGTCGCTTTGTCCTGGCTCAAATTACTCAGATGTTTGTGGAAAGATCGGCTGGTTGTTACTTTGAACAACAGGCTACAGCAGTATCCGGCGCCAGTAGCGAAAGTTGTGCTCGTCATTGACATGAATCCGAGTGGTTGGTCACTACTTTTCAACATTTCCAAACCCAAGTCCTCCAGTCCTCGTCAAGTTTCCTCGGAACTCGATTGGTTTCCTCATGTATGCTGCTATTCTGTATGACAAAAGGAACGCGCACGTACTATTGAACGCATTAAACAAATTAGCCGAGATCAGACACTACTTTTTGCCTCCCTGTTATTCGTGATGACAATAACCGATTTCGTTTCCGATCAACTGAAAAGTAACACAAATGCTCCTTTCCCCATAGCTTTTAGGTCTAAGGAAGGTTTACTAAAAAGGTTGAGGCATGGGTGACTTCAAACCTGCTTCTTGAAGAAAGAGGACCTTGGAGCTTTGAGTGTGTGTCCCTCCGTTCTCTCTGTAGACGTGCATACATATTTACAAATGTATATATGTATATATGTCATAGAGATGTATGACACCACATCGGATGATAATGCACAGCTACTATGCGCGTAATCAGTAGGGGTATAATTCTTCTGTTGCAGTTAATAGAAGATTGGCCACAACTTATCCACAGGTGCCTTGAAAGCGGTAGGTAGTAACATTGCTTACGGTTTCCGTGTCCCAATCTGCGTAAGTAGGTGAATCCGCACTTACGGTAGTTTGATGTGAGCCGTCCACGCATGGACCATTTACATTCGTGGGCTAAGATAGATTAACGTATATGACTTTTTGTTAGACGTCACTGTCCAAGTCAATATTTTCTGATAATTCTAAGATTATTTTTTAAAGTAACCTAAACATAGTACACAAGATATTCAGTTGGGTTCCAGATGAGTCTCTCGCAAAACCAAATTTGCTTGCAAATGAGTGTATTTCGCTAACCTGAAGTCTACCTTTCTACCATGTATTTTGAGTTCTTTGGACTAACACAGTACTTCTCAGTTTCTTTTGTGTGAATGTTTGGCATATGAATCGGATTTGCCGGTCGATGTTGGTCAAAACACTGTGCATCTGCGCGTGGTGAGAATACACAAACAACTTACATGGACCCCAAGGTGGTGATGCGCACAAGCACTTGGTGCTGATGCAGATTCGAAGAAATCAGATCGGAATGCCAGCATGCTGCGGCCTGATGCAAGCCGTCAGATGGCCTTAAACTGATGGCATAGCAATGGGTACAAGTACCAGTTTACTGTTTGTCATTGAGGTACCGGTGTCATCCACAGATTCCTTTGATTCGGCATATTGCTCGACTATGGGAACTGGTTTCACATCAGGCTGCATTCGGTTTCAGCAACGCTCTTTCTCAATGACTTCGGTGTTTGGATTATGTCTGTCTCTTTGATCTGAATCAGTCAAATATCCGTCAGTATGGTGTCCAGGTCTTGCTGCTTTGCAGTGCTGAAAACGGCACAAAACTCCGATACAATGCAGTAGGTCCACACGCAATTGAAGAGTTTGTCAGAGCGGCCAAAAACCGTGTTAATTGTTGTCGCGATCGATAGGTAGATAGATGACCAAGATAGATGGATAAGATAGCCTAAACCAGTGCAGCATGTTATCTCACACCCATTTAACAGAATACGCGATGCTTCATGTTGAATCCTAGGTGAATGTTGGTAGAAGAACAACGCTTCATAGAAATTTTACATTTAACTCAAAGCAAGGCACAATAGTCAGGAGTTGAAAATCCACCTCAGAATGTGAAAATAAGACTCAAGCGTCTGCATGAAGAAGCATATGGACACTGGGTAGTGTTCGCACAGTGTTTTGTCCAGAAGAGGCTCCGAACTGATCGAATAATCATCCAACCGGTACTGAGTTGGTGGACTTCCTTTAAAATAGCAGGACACCTCTACCTAATGGTAGTAAAACAGACTGAGAAGGGGTTGGGCGTGAACACAGCCCCGTTCCATCGCAGCACTGATCTCCGACTCGTTCGAGATACTTCCACAGGTCCGCAGCCGAGCTTCAACCCCAGCGTGATAAACTTTGATGAGGTCAACACATTTGTTTGAACAGCAATCTCTCGTAATATGATCCACAGTGCTTCTTTGTTGACTGACTCAAAGGCCTTTTCAAAGTTCACAACTGGTCAATTGACTGGTTGACTCCCTTCACGAAACTTTGATGATGATTCCGTGGTGGACAGTATCCTCGTCGGACGACCGCAGTATCCGGATTTTAGAGCTATCCGGCTTTTCTAACCCACCTTTCCGCAGGGGAAAGAGAGCAATCTCACTTCTATGAATACGGCAACTCTAGCCAGTTGATTGGGACACGCTACTGTTTTCTGTCGTAGTCAGCGTTACGGCTTTATCCCCAGACCGTCTCGCAATATGGTTTATCATAGTATTAGGAATCAATGCTATTGGTCAGACAGCTCCTGGCTGGAATTTCTGGTATGGTTGAAACTTAGGAAACTGAGTTCTAACCAGTATAGCCAGCAGGATCATTACAGAAGTGAAACCCGACTACTACAACAAGTTGACAGCCTTAGGTTGAGTATTCATGTACAGATATGTACCCGTATATAAAGGAGAGTTGTAAAAGTGAGAAATTCTTACAGAGTGAGTTTTTACAGGTGTTGATGAAAGACCACATGAAGCGAACTTAGCCTAGAAAAACATAAAACTTAGAGACTGCTAGGTGTAAAATAATTGATTCCATTCAACAGTTAGTTCATGAAGCGAGTAGGCAATCGTTTTCAGTGTGACTGAAATATAATACTTATCTACCTGGTATGAAGGAACTTCCATCAATATGAGTTCGTTCTTTGCTTGAGAACATTCATTCTGACGGCTGCACCATTACCAAGAGAAACCACACATGCTCAAGGCCAACCCCGATTTTATGTCTAATGCTAAAGGAAAGTGGAGTTGAGAGATTTGCTCCAAGCATTCCTTCAATTTGTGGCCGTTTTCACCGAGTAGTGATCATCTTTCGCTCCTCCGAATCATTATTACCTGGGTCACATTTGGCCGTTTTTTGGATAGTACATTATGTTCGGCCACCCATCTCCGGAACTAGCTATTCAACTTGCCACTCAGTAGAGGTTTTATGTAGCCATACCAGGAAAGCACTTTCCAAATTCTCTTAACTGAAGCATTTTACTCCATGCGCAAGCCTCAAAAATATACGCCAAAATTCTTATTATATACCGAGCTAGAGTGATGTATTTGAAGCGGGCAAAGTGTTGGCGTTCACCAACTGAAATGCTTTCACCAAGACCTTGAACTTCACGGAAATGTTAGAATGATGATGGTGGTCATTTACAACCCTGTTTAACGGAACCGCTCTAATTTATAATGGCTGTTGATGATGTGGCCGTCTTCTAATTTGATTTTTGTCCTTTATATTGCGGACTCCTACAGGACAACCTGCAAATTCTGCCAGTCTACTTGCACGTGTTGTCCTAGGATCGAACCAAGTGGTAATAACGAAAGTTCGATACGAAACTGCGTGAACAGCGAATGCTGAAATTAATGTTGTTGTCGGTGTTCTCTTCAGCGTATGTTCAATACTATGTTCATATAAGTGGACGCAAGTTACAGTTAAAAACTGTTCATAATAAGGACATTATCTTGGCTTCCTAAAATTCTTCAGAAAAAGACACTACATAGTTTTCGCATGCCATTAAAATGGAGTTTTCGGTGCCAACGCTGTAGATTTAATTTATGAGACCTTTGTTCTTATATTGGTTATAAGAACTTGAAGCCTTTTTATTAGGTCCGGAAAGTTGACATGATTCAACGTCAGATGAGCTCGCGCAGCGAACTGCTTATGCGGGAATGTTGGGAGGCCAATGTGTTCACTTCTTTTCGGATAACTTGATGACTCTGCTTTCTCATTCATGGAACGCTTAGAGGTTGCTTCCGTTTGAAATTCTTGATTTTGCTGGTGATGTACGCTGGTCATATGACAGGGGTGGGGGTTCTACCTACTCAAAAAACCAAACTCGTCGTAAAATAATGTTGACTCTTTGAAAATTATCGTGCCACTTTTAGCAAATCCACTGTTGATTTGAGTGAGTGGAGCGCAGATTTCCCGTTTAACCATGCCTCTTGAAAAGTGGTTTATTTCTACCCAAACTGATAATCCATAATCAGTTTGACGTAATCTGAGGGAATGAATCTAGGGTCAAGCTGCTAACAATGTAGAGCCTTTGTTACTGGAACAACAATGCCATCAGAAGTAAGTGAGGAGAGGTTGATGCATCGATTCGGGCGCATTCATGAAAGAGCTCGAATCAGCGCACCCCGCCATTAGGCGTTCTGAGGACCAGATCATTTTGAGCTACTCACTAAAAGTCAGTAGTCGGCGAGTGGGGTTATACAACACGCCTTCGGACAGTCCAAAGTACGGTGTTGGATATTATCTTAGGTCCACTGTTGCATATGACATCCAAGGTAGGCAATAGTATCCGAATCCACACTAAGCAGAATGTTATGACCACCGTGTTCAAATTTTTTGGCATTTTGGGAAAAATCTTTGACCCAAGTAGTGTGTACTAACCTAACGTACCCAGGACTAACTAGCTCCTTCTTAACCATGCGCACTGCATGCAATGCTTCACACAGATGGCTGACAATCATCACGGTGGGATTAATGTGATGGTAGCAATAAATCTACCAAAATGTTCACAAAATGTTTTTGGTATGAAGGCAATAGTTTGTTGGATGAAGACCACGGGAATTGTAATGCGATGAGTAAAAAGGAGCAGAACGAAGCAACATTTGTAGAACTCAACTACTGCATTGACCGTGACTTTTATCGTTAGCTACCAGAACAGCACTTTTGGGGACCTATTAAAAGTTGTCCGAAAGACTATTGGCCATTTTCCTGGAAAGTTCCTTTACACTACTAATGCGCGCGTGGTAAAATACAACGGAAAATCTAATTTTGTATTGTATCTGCAAAAGTAATCGACAGCAAACTGGTTGCATTAAACTATTGGAGTCGGCACTACCTACTCGGTGATTTTTTCAGCGGACTAGGAGAAGTTGTTGTGACCGGGGATTTCCGAACTCCGCAACATGCCTAACAAAACAGGTTTTTTCGCTACTCAAACCTCTTCGAAATAATGAAAAACGAATTCAGTCGCACCTGACTGCGGCATTTTTGAACTTCCGGAACTTAGCGATATAGTTCAGCCTACCCGCGAGGTTTCCTATCAAGAAGTCGAATATAACCTAATTGTCATATCCATGGAAGCTCAACCTTACTGGACGATTCACTTATACTGGAATCAATATGGTCATCGTTTTCGGCAGACCAATAAGTTCTGTAACAATTAAGTGGGTCTGAAGTTCTCTCTGAAATAAGGAGTGAAAATTACCTGTCATTTTGTGGTGTTTTTGAAAGCATAAAGCTAAACAGACTCAATCCTTAGGATAATGGAACTGCTGAATATTGGAGATATAGCTGTGACCGGTCAATGAAAGATTGACCGTTGAAATTTTCAGGTCCAGAAAACGCCTATGCGTCGGAATAGTAGGTGATTTGCAACTTGTAGCAACAGGACATTCAGCACGAATTCAAACACGTCTTTCGGCTGGTTTGGCTTCGACCAGCGATTATTCTCTCGAATAGCTGAATATCAAGTAGAACATAAGTTTGACGGAAACTCGGGGACTGCGCCTATCTGATAAGCCCCAAGAATGGCCAAAACCGGTCGTGGACTGTCGAAGAGTTTTCAGCAACCTTGCGAGTAGTTTCCTTTACGAAAAGATACTGCGATGTCTCGAATATCGTGTCAACTGAATCATGAGGCCGCCTGTGTGCAGCACATTCAGTTGTAGAACGTCATATACTAGAGATTCAGTTGTCTCTCGTGAAAACTAAACTAATTTGCAAATGAGTGTATTTCTCGAAAACAGTTAAATTTGGTTTCAAGTAGAACATAAGGTTGACGGAAAGTCGGGGACTGCTCCTACCTGATGAGCCTTAAGAAGGGCGAAACCGGCCGTGGGCTGTCGAAGAGTTTGTAGCAACCTTGTGAGTAGTTTCCTTTATGAAAACATCATATATGCCATTCGAGGACCTTTAATCGCCCAATTTCATCTACAATGCTAAAAAAGTATATACTGTTTGATGGATTTCCTTGGCAAACTGATTGACTTAGGCGCTAGCTATTGCCGTCATCGTGTACGAATAATTTGTGTTCTAAAAGGGTCGGCAAACTTCCATAAGCGAATTACCGATGTAGCAGGACACAGTTTAACGTGTATTTCTTTATTAACCTTGTTCGTCAACGGATATTATTCATGTCTGGCGAGTCAATGCTAGAACCCAATTTCTTGTGATGTTCAGGATATCTAGTCCAACATGTTCTGGAGTCTCTCATTTTCAGCCAATGACCTTACTCTTATGAATAATTTATCGCCTCCGACCCTTATGCCAGTTTTAGCTTCGTTTCCACTGATTTTATTCTCGCCCATTCTTGACTATTCTAAAGTACGTACCCTATTTTTTCGTGGTACGGAAATGTAGGCTGACTAACCGCTTAGCAAGGCCAGCAGTCTTCAAATTGATGCTTGTTGTGAGGAAAACTCATGTTTCTGAAGTCTTGAAAAGAAGCTCAGTGGTTTGAGTTAACTGGGCCGTAAATCTATCCAGCTGTTTTATAGGTATTCACAAAGTTTCTAAGAGGAAACTTGATCTACTTGAATGTGTCAGGAGGGAATGTGCATAACTCTGAATAACGAATAAAGTTTCAGTAAACTGTCGCACATAGAGATATCCTTAATGATGGTGATTCTTCATCCGCGTTGATCCAAATGTCCGTTATTCAGAATGGTAAATCACTTGCATCACTTTCCTAATAGGAGTGAAGGGTTTGGTTCAAAAGCTTGACATGCCGTTTTTTGAGGGTCTTGCGAGAAAAGAAATGCTGGAAAAGTGCACGACGAACAGGCATTTGCTAGAAAATTGTTTTATTTACTTTTTAAGTGGGTGACTAATGCTGAAGTGAAGTCTAAGGAGGCTAAGTTTTGACTGAGGTTTCGTTATGTGGATGATGCCAGTTTATGTTGGAAATCCGAGAAGCACTGAAAGACTGTCTTACCAGTAGTGAACAGTGCGCATCTTAGGAAATCCAGGTGGGTGAGTTAAACCGGAGACTTCTCAACAGGTAATTTGAACACAACCTTTCGAAGAGGAGCAGCAGATCAGCACTGAGATTGCCTGTCATCTACTGATTACTAAAATCACGGGTATGTACTCTTTTTAGGTCCACGTCTTGGCTGGCGGTTACTCTGCCAAACAGTGATGAAAAAGCTAACCTGACTTCTCATATTCTGTAGGAAGCAGAACCTGAATACCTCCGAGAATTGGGAAACTGTAACAGACCGGATGGAATTTTCTTCAAGAAAAAAATGTGAACCTGTTGAAAATGCATTTTCTCTGGCTTCTAATAGGAAGGTCACTGTTCCGATTCCCTAGCAGTTTTAGTGACTTGGTGCCTTTTCAAATCCCGTATCTCGCACCAAAGTTAGCGACAAAAATATACGGCTTTTTAACTGAAAGAATCCGACACAGATAACCGTGAAGTTCGCTGATCAAAAACCTGCAGTAACAAATATTTTTGGCCAGAAAAAACGGCCTATTGCCTATCGGTAGACTTTTGGGCAGTTTTTGTCGCTCGCCGTTCGAAAAATTTAGACGTTTAGGGATTTGTGTAGGTGCTTATGAAAGTGGGTGAGGTACTACTGAGGGAAAATCTACTATAAAACTCACATTAATACTGGAAGTGTATAATTTCTCTGACAGGTAGTGTAGAAAATTCAGAGCTACCAAACCGAGACATACTAGTGCACAATTTTACTTGGTGGAGAAGCATTTGAGGCAGCTGTTTAATGCTTGTTTACTCAGTTCCGGCAAGGAAATGTTACTGACGATAAGCGGTGTTTGTGAAGTGGAGGGGGTCGTTCTGCAGAAACGTTTCAGTGGGCATTGTTTTCCGTTTGGAACTTGTCAGGTAGATGTGGCAGGTTTCGATTGCCCGGCACTCAGGTCAGATTCCATGCTCTTAAAGCGATCCCTAAGAGACTGTCGACTTCACGTGTGCACCTGACCAGTATGCGGTCAAAATTTGTTGAGTATTAGTGAATAGTCAGACATCTTCGACACTTGCTGAACCAAGGAGAAATTGGATGCTGGGGTTCCTACACACTAGTTGTCATTGCATGGTGCCGGCGTTTAAGGTGTAAAGTTCAACTTGAACATTGGGCCTTCAGTTACTGGTGCATCGTTTTAATAAATCTCATTCTGGATGCAATGTTTGGTGGACTGCTTATCCTGAACAGGCTACATGAGCTTGGTAATACTGACTCCAAACCCAAGGTCTGTCAGCTAACAGGAGGGGCGTAATAAGCTGAGGGTAACTACGTGGCCTCTTACCAACATTCAGATTCCTAGCGATGTTCGGCGCATTGCTCATCCATACAAAAGAAACCTTTTACCCAATGGCATCTGGAACTGACTCAGCGACAGGCGATGCACCAATCACACAGCAAGGAATGGTCCGGTTGCCATAAACAGCTACCGGATGTGTAACTACCGAGAAAAGTCAAAATCAATATTAGCAAGTTGGTATATCGGATGGCCAGCATTTTTCGGTAATCAATCAACATAACCCTTCCTTACTGTGTGACCTGAAACTCTGCTCGATATTCTTCAGATGGCCTTCTTCACTTACACCAAAAAACCGTAGCTGTGCGCTAATTACGACTTCAGAAATGAACGGGATAAGGTCTGTGTGAGATGCACATATATACTGTTATCATGTCGTTGGATATATCTATCAGGAATAAACATGAAGGCCCTATTGTGTAAACCTGCTGAGCCAGACTAAAAGAAAAATTTGTACCATGTTCGTGGACAGAGAAACTGAGAGTGAGACAATCGACGATCTCACGGACTTTAACGCCAAATCTCCCTGGTCTACTCCAAGACTTCTGATGAGGCAGTCTCATTTGTGTCTCACAGAAACAACATTTAGGTCGATTACGCCGACCGCCATGGATTACCAGCAACAGACAAATGGGGATTCCAATCACATACCTATCGAGACGTTGGGTGTGCATGGTACATGTGTTCAGTCAGGTGGTGTGAAGTCAAATCTTGGAATCAGAACTACAGATTCATCAACGTCGCCCGTGGACTTCCCTGTGCTGCCTACGACAAACGTTCAAGCGCTTTTGGAACCTGAGCCTCAGTCAGGAGGCCGGAGCTCCACAGTGAAGGTTGTGCAACTAAAAGCTTCATCTCCGCGACCATGTCACCATCATAAGACAGTTTGTGTGGACAGCCAAAGCTCTCAGATTGTTCCACCTTCTGGTGTCTCATCAGAGTCGATCACTTATCATTCAGCCCAGATAACTAATGGCTCAGAGCAGATAACTCGGATTTGTAGTCAGGAAGGTGGTAACCCTCAGCCGAATGGAACGATGAATGTAAATGCTACGAAAGGTTTTCAAACCTTCCATGATGTGCCTGATTACTCTAGTATACCTCACGCTCGAAAAACAGGAACTAACCCCCAGGTTCTATCAATGGGAATCGCGGGGCTCAGCCCCAGACTTGCACCAGGCAACGAAGTATGGTTACCTTTTACTCAGACTGTAAATCCTGGTCGGCAATCGGAATTTCTTGGTTCATACTTTGCGCCCAGTCAAGCAGGCAGGAAGAATTTTAAACCTGATGAACTTCCTCTTAAACCAGTGGGTTTTCTTGAAGAAGCTAAGCGTCGGCAGAGATTGAGGTGGATTTTAAATCAGTATCGTGATCCCACCAAACGTCTCAAAACAATCTTTGGGAAGGCAGATATTGATCAAAACCATTCTTTTCACATGTTACCCGGAGTTTCTTCATACCGCCCCAGTGTGAAACCTGATTATACTACGTGGCACTTAGATGACGCTGATCTGTTGAATATTTCCAGGAGTCCGCTAGGCACAGGATATGAGGTATAGTTTATCATGTGGGAAATTTTATGCAGTGGTCGCTTCTAATACATTTGTGAGGTTTATTTACAAGATTTAATCTTAAACTGACAGGCCATCTCCACTTACATAAGTAAAACGACCCCTCTATGGTGACAAGGATCTCACGAAATTCATTGCGAAGCAAGGAACTAGTTGCTTGTTGCTCTCAAGCGTACCAGTCTTGCAAAGTCCCTGGGCAAACATCTGCGTTTTTCAGCAAACAGTCGGTTTTATTTGTCAGGAACCCATTCTCTATTTACATCAAACAGCCAACATCTGAACGGCTGCATCACTTGTGATGTTTGGTTTGGATGTTTGGAACTCCGTCTACGTTGCTAACGTGTATACACCATTCTGCCTAACCAGTGGAATTGTTTGGTCGAGTTAAGCTCGAGCATCGCTGCTATTAGAATTCCTCAATGATTCATCTCGTTGACCAACCCTATCACTTCCTACCAATCCGTTCATCCACGCTAGTTGCGTGTTTGGTGGGGAATATCCATTTTGGTTAACATTTCTGTGAAAAACCAGTCAGCCTGCGAGAAGAAATATCCTCTTCGGGTCAACATCCGTCACGGCCCATCACTACACCATGGTTACAGCGTTTTCACCAAAACACAACAACAAAACGCGCTTCTTTCTCGAGGTATTTTTCTTTTGAAAAGTAAAATCATTAAGAGGTGCGATTGCTTCACTTTTGCCAACAGACCCCAGAAATATTCCACACAGGGTATTGTGGAGAATGTTGGTAACTCAGACAACGTAGATGAATATTCGTTTGTACACTGATAATTCAGTTACAACTTTTCACCGCCGATCGAGTTAGCATCACCATATGATGAAGTTTTTAATTAAATTGCCTGGCTCATCAAACTAATGACCTCAAAGAGACTGAACTTGGGAGGATGTTCCACTAGTCAAGCTTATAAGAAGACCCAAAATTTCTGCCGTAAAGAACGAGTAACAGAAGTGTGGCATAGCTTTCATTGCACGTATTTGTACTTCATTTTCAGCACGATTGCGCAACAGCATCTGTGAAATCAGCTCAGTGTCAATAAAATATTCACATGCTTTTCCCTAATTAGGCAACAGATAAATCAGAAATGATCTTAAAGCATGCCGTGTAAATGCATGACGGCTGTTCGTAGAGGAACGCTGATGAAGTATTTGTGCAAACCTCCATGAACAAAGAGACGTCTCATGCTATTCTTGCAGGTTAATTTATTGGTCTGAGCGCCTTCAGTGGTTTCATTTTTTGCCGTACATAGACCCGGTCGCCTGTGTAAAATCGTTTTAACTGTTAGTATTAGTAAGTTGAGTTGATTTATGATGAACAGCAGAGACCAACCTAAAATTTGCCTTTACCTAAATCAGAGTGGACTAGTTAATCACCTCTGGAAGCAACTTTTAAAAAAGCAAATCAGTTTTTGCACACCTCGATTAATTTACTGTTTAATCCACAGAGACGGTCAGGGCACCGTTTCCTGGAGGTCACATAGCAACAGCTCTTATCCCAGGAAAACTTCATAGAATACTTGTGTCAGGGAAACCTTCGATCGAAATACAGATTTAGGGATGGTTCAGAATCGTGTGACTGGAGTACCCCACTACGCAGTGATCAATGTGGCCCTTCCGTGCTTCATTCACACACATGACATTTCCCAAAGCTGTGTTCAAAACAAGCTTATTAATGTTCCTCCAGGAAGGCACCCATTTTCTCAAGTTGCAGCACAGAACAAAATGGTTTTACGCGGTGACATAGCAGCAAATTTTCCCCATCGAACCAGAGTCTCTTGTGGGGCTTTTTGTTTAAGCACCCCTTCAGCCTGTTTTGCACAATAGTTAGACCACAATTGGGCAGGCCTTGGACCACGTCCTTAGGCGTGGCCTGGAAAAATACCGGGTGTGTACTGGATTCATCGGCCAGTTCTTTTGGTAACAAGCCAGTACGTTCGTGATGGACTTGAGTGGCCGTGGCCGGACAAAATCGCGCGTTGGACGTGAACAGGCACAAGACACCATAGCAACTAAACCATAGGATGACGTGCGAACACTGATGTTGGGACACTAGACACCGCAACGGGAAATACCATAGTCAAATGAGATGAGTTAATAAGAGGCTACAGAATAGAAGGCTTGTAAGAAATAAAAAACGTGCAAGAGTTCCTCAGTGTTATTGAATTGTTGTATATTAAATTGATTATTGAATTGTTATTTGAATACATTACTTGATCATTTTACTTGAAGACCAGCTGCTAAAACAGACACCAATCTAGACTACAAATATTCTGGTCATCTAGAGTCCATTAGCTCGGGTGGATAGCGGAACTGGTCGAGATTTCTACGTATTCGGCCTCATTTCATTTCTTTGTCGACATCATTACCTACTGTTGGTTTTGAGTTTGATAAAACAGGTGGCTTTACGACGCGTTGGTGTGAAGTTAAGTCGCTCGATGCGACAGCGCAAAATAACCTGTGTTTAAATGATAGATTGCAGTATATGTACGTGTATTAACGGTTTTATTTTACGACTGCACTTTGATTGTGTCACGAGATAGACCCAGATGATCTGTAAACCATTCACGTGAAGCACAGTCACATATCACATCAAATCCCAACAAACATTCAAACAAGCCTCATACGTATACCACCTGTTAGCTACAGGTGGACCTTTTAGGGAAATGCACTCACATATGCTTCTCAAAATGAATAGTAAGACGGTCGCATTGGCTTTTCACCGTAAGTTAGCCGTAATTTTTGTAATCAAGCTGAACTAAAATGCTCCCATTGGTTTTTTGTACCAGTCACCCGATGAAGTTTCTCCTGCTCCACGTAATTACGGATGGCCTACTCCTCACTCAGAGCAGTTCTATACAAGACTGACCCAGAACGGTATCGAGGCATCAAAGTCGCAGTCTCTCACACGACCTAAGGGGAAGACCAGATCTCCTTCGCGGTGGAAGACGGAAAACAGCCGGTATGGTGAACATACCTTGATGGACAGAAGTCACACAAAGGAGTCTAAAGTTCGGGTAGGTAGAGGTTTGAGAAAAAAACAATGCCTGAGATTTGTCTTAAAATTTCTGGTAAGTTTCAAAGATAGTCTAGAGAATAATTCATCATTTGAATGCAACCAATCTTTTTTCATGGTCATCTGTCATTCAAAAATGCATTTTACTCACGAAATCAACATAAAAGCACGAGAATAAAACAGTTCTCCTATATGAACGGTCATCCCACTAGGCTTGCTTGCGAAATGTGGTTAGGGAATATGCAATGTTTCACTGCAAACTTCTCGTCACCGGTCAGAATCAAATATTCAGTGAGTATCCGGCGATTCAAATTGCGCAATAGATGCGATACTGACCGACGGTTTACCGGCTGCAATCGTGACAAACTTTCTCACATTGTGTCAGTTTTTTCATTATATTCTTTTGCGTTGCTAAGTGGACTTTTGGAAGATTTTCGTCAGGCGTAGGTTTTTATGCTCCACATATATTGCACCGAAATTTTGGCCCATTTCCTCGTTTGTGTTCTCTCCCTATTTTGGATAATTGTAGTATCCTTTGCTTCCTACCTCTCAGTCACGAAGAAAAGTTGTCAAAGAGACCAGCAAACCCTCATCCACTGCGGAAAAACCCGAACTCCTGAGGAAAGCACAAAGTAGCATAAATTTTGGTGAAAGGTAAGCACAAAACACAAAATGGCAAAAAGGATGTGTGGTAAACTAGGCTAACTCGTTTTCGGTTCTGACTTTACTGCCGGTTAGACTGACTCATTGGTTCTAGTGAGTATACTATCGAATTTCGTCTTTTATGGCGGATACGCTGAGGAAATTGAGACAGTGACCCAAGTTTGACCTGTTATTGACCTAATCCATCTATGTGGTCATCTAAGTCATTTCCACTGTGTGAAAAGTTACGCGCGGCAGGCCAGATATTATCTTGCATGCTACTCATGCACACCGGCTCAGAGAAAAACTGGCGTGTTTGTAATCGCCATGCAGGCGTGTCTCGAAAGACACTCATTTTCGGGGCGTTAAAGGGCATGTTGAGACGTACATGTGGCACTCGAAACTGTGTTGAAAGCAATCGGACGGAGACATATACGACTTTCGAAATATCATATTATTGATCCCTGAGGCGAAATTCCTAATTCTTCTCACCAGATCCATCCGCACTGCGAATTTACATCACTGCGTCCGCTTCCATGATATTTGAGTCACCTACCGCCTTCTAATAATTCACTTTTGTGGATTGTGGCAGGTAACCTAATTCCGTAGGCCTATCTCGTCAAAGCTGAAAATTCGCCTAAACAAGCTAGTTGTTTGTAATGTAGTGCTCATAAGGTTGCTGAAATTCCGTCGACAGCCGACGACCGGTTTCGCTCTTTTTGGGGCTCATCATCTAGGCGCGTTCCCCGAGTTTCCGTCAACCCTATGCTCTACTTGAAACCAAATTGCACGAAATTAGCGAATATACACTCATTTGCAAACTAATTTGTTTTTTCGAGAGACTCACCTGGAACCCAGCTGAATCTCTCGTTTTTGATGTTTTCAGGCAACTGAGTGTGCTGCACTAGGCCACCTCATGTTTCAGTTGGTACGATATTCGAGATATCGCGATACATGTAGATCTTTGTAATGTACTACTCAAAAGGTTGCCGAAAATCCGTCGACAGCCCACGACCGGAGTCATTCGAAAAACCAAATTAGTTTGCAAATGAGTATATATTCGCTAAGGTAGTTGTTTGCTAATCCAAGGGACGTCGGTTCTTAGCCACTACACACATTACCACAATACGGTTTACTGTCTTGTGGTTCGCATTGTAGTCACGTGCCTTGCTATCGTTGTACGCACATCAGTCCTTTGAAAGAAATTTCTGAAGGAGGAGCATTTCTAGTGAGCAGTTCACAATACCCTACAAATGGTGTGATAACTAAATTGAGGAATATGGACCAAGAAATACCTTCTCCTTGGGGCTTCCAATATAAACCGAACGCGACCACTCTTCCTGAAGTTTGGAGTCCGAATAGTTTGTCAAGCATTCTAGAATACTGCGAAGAAGCTAACAATATCCGACGCGTAACTGAACCACACTGGACGCATTTAGCGTACAAGCTTTATGATAATGTAGATGAGTTGAATGACGCTACAGAACGCTCAAATGCACTGTAGTAGTCGGAGACAAAAAAAACGCTTGTTAGATATGTGCGGCGGTAGGCGAGTCTGATATCTTGGTGAGTGTTTCTTGATATGTGTGTTTCCATCATTTTAATAAATAACTCATCCTACAATCAATTTCAATGCTGAATTTACCTTTCAGGTCGGAAAAATTATCTAGATCTTCGGGCAAAAAGCCGCATCCCACAGTTCTGGTTACAAAGCTCAGACAGCGCTGCCAGTCCATTGGTCGCGAACTGGACCGCCTGGCAGAGTAAGTTTTGAAACCTAGGATGGACGTTACTATTCGTCATAATAATCCCAGATAGTATGGACGTGCCTGGGTATGAAGTCCGCTACGTACTCTTCATACAATGGACCTTGAAGGTCAGTGATTTGGTACCCCGGCTTCATCAATTTTGACCCTGACTAGCATTACCATTTATTGGAGAAATGGGATTCAGAGCCTTTTTGCATTGTTCACAGAGAATTACTTTCGCATTTCTAGAGGACTTGTCATCATTTGAGGTCCAGGGCATTTTAAATCAGGCAGAATCGTGTTAGCAGAGATAGAATCTGAAGTGGGCCATTTCGGGAATAACAACAAGTCCCTAATCGAGTGAGGAGGAACACACAAACTGAGAATTCATTATCGAACATGGCCTCGAAAATGGCCACAATTACAAGACGGGTAAAGTTTTCTGCCTCAAACAAATGTACGTTGAATAGTACAGTTAAATAATGTGCGAAAAGGCAGAAAATACTCAGTTGAGCGGACCAGTGACCGTGATTGGAACGTTAACCACAAAGAGTACGTGGTTTCAGACTCAGGATCAACTGGATAATGCCTGGGCAGAAAACAGAGACTTCCTCCTATTTGCTATAAAGTGTCGACTTTTATGGTTACTGGTTTCGTCCGATAAACTGCAAGCACCTTTTACATCCTAGTATTCAGCGCTTAAAACTCTATGCACAATCCTGCTTAAAGAGATACCGATCAGCTTTCAGAAGTTAAGGTTTACACTCAAACCGAAGCTGTTTCCTACTTTGATACAAGAAATATGCATGAATTCCTCACCGCGAGAAATAAGTGAAACTCAGTGGCTGAATTGCATAGCTCTGCATTACTGAGTGCAGGTGAACGAAATCTGTCGGAGTTATTATTTTGCACGCTGAGGAAGGTTCTAAGTTGTGGATTAGTGTGATATTGCGGAGTTTTGCGGAGAACCATGAATTATGCAATAACGACATGTAGATGATGACTACAACAGTGCAGCGAAGATCTAAACTGAACTGATAGAGTCGTGGTACAGTGCGGTTTATATTTATTTTTTCTGCCACTAGAGTTACACATTTCAAAAAATCTCTCAGGGTATTTCCTTTATCAAAGGGTTACTTTGGCTCCGCTGCACCGACCGTTGTTTATTAGCTGTATTAGCGTCTGGTAAATCAACAGGCGTGGCACTATCCAAGCTAAACCATTATGAGGTATTGGCTCCTTTTCGCATCCCCAAAATGTACTTTAAACATTGCGGATTTACGTATTAGTGAAATGGATGCACTGTCTACAGATAGCAAGTAGTTTTCTTTGAGTCCGAGGTTGGTAGATTGGTATTTGCAGAATGGAAAGACTATGGGTGTTTTCTGAGTGACGAATTTACGTGGCAGTAGGGCACGTCGGTTACGCTTAAGAACCAAACAGTCCGTTCAGATCTTTTTAAATAAATGAAGTGTTTCTTAACGTAATGAATATTTTCCTTCTTGAAGATAGCTTGGTTTCCACTTGTAAAATGAAATCTCTACAAAAGTGATCTCTGAGTGTTCCTGATCTTTTTTACCGCATGCTTCCTCAAAATGGACTTTGGATTATTTAGACCAAGTTAGTCGTATTGGACAGAAGGCCGCAGTACAGAGTAAAACACAGCTAAAACCCTTCGATTGCTGTGAACATTCATGGGCAGTACCTACATCAAAACTGGTTTCTAACTGTCCAAAATATAACCTGAACAGAAAATAAAATTACAGGGATGGATGTTTTGAATAAGTGTTCTCGGATCTTTTAGACCCTTGAAGCAAATGGAACGAAACCCTGTGCCTACAGGGTGGGCCGCGTAGCCTTGACAATTCATATATACCAGCGAGGTGCATTAAATAGGCTATGAGAATTCCACCACCTTAGAAATGCTTTTCGTTGTTTTTCTTCAGGTCCAGAAGGCAAGTTGATCGTTTTGTTCCAACAGATTCTGACGAAACGATGGAATCACTGACGGCCGCAAACCAGGCTCTGCATGACCGTCTCAATGAGTTGCAGGCATTGCAGCTGGAGCGCGAGAAGACACTGAAGAAAGCCCGGGTTATGGTGGAAGACCTGATAACAGAGGTACGTTGAACAGGCGTTAAGAAACATGGAATCCCTCTTTGTTCCGAATAAAACATGTCAGGTTAGTGTGTTTGCGTTTGTCTTGCTTCCCTTCAATTTCCGCCAACAAAAATCGGCCACTTCGATTCATTCACCGGTAACATCATCCGCTCATCTTTATTCAGCTGTGAGCTAAAGTGCTGACTAAGTTATCTATGAATCCTTTGAAAACGTCTTTAACTTGTGAGACGCAACTTTGGGTTTGAGATACTTAAAAGTTAAAAGTATCTCTTGTTCCAATATTTTAAGGAGTGGAAATCTTTTGCGTTATTCTCAAATACCACACCAACGGTCTCTTTGGGAGACAAGTTTCATCAGTCAGGATAATCAGATGAGGAAGTCCACCGGCGGGAATTTGCACACATTTGGTAGTTTTATTGTCCCTTCATACCATAGTTTAAATTAAATCGTAAATTCTGAGTGTTTTTTGTAAATGACCTGTTTTTTGTAATTGTTAGTTCAAAACAAGGGTTACGCACCATCCATTTCATTTAGTTACACACAGAAACCAGAATACAACTCTATCCCCAAAGAGTTTATGAAATTCTTATTCGAGGATTGCTTTTCTGCTGGTACTCTCTTAGATCTTCAGGATGCAAGGTTTTTACAGGTTGCTTTGTAATACAGTTTTTTCATCCGCCTCGACTCCAGGTGACCACGTCTTGTCATTTGTGAGTAGATACATATTCCCATCACTAACGCGAGGACGATTTCCTAACTTTCAGAACATAATTGCTATCCTAGTCTGGATAAATCACCTACCTTTCTGAATGGTAATAGCAAAGAATGCTTAGCTAACAGTTTTAGGCCATTCTACTCCAGAAAAATGCTCATCAATATAAAGGAAAATGCTTTATGACAGTGTTATATATATATATATATATGTATGTATCAGGAGTTACACTACACGGGCACTGAACCTGACCACCTGACCTCTGAAGCATCAGTCGTATGAGATTAGAAACTTAAACAAACGTTATTTTGGCATTAAGTTTAACAACAGATCACAAATATTTAAGTGGGATTGAGTAAAATGCACAACAAGTCTCTTCCGTCTAGAATGAGTGATATGATCGACAACTGAACAGAATATTGCGATCCAAAACGCAGCTGAATGCTCCATGGGTTACGCCTGCTCAAGTCATTAGTTGACATTTCTCTGCTGTCACAGATACGATGCGAAATTTCCGAAACTTTGAGCTGCTAGACTTTGATGAAACTCAGCGACTAATATACAGACGTTTATGTCTCTCCTTCTTTATCTGATTGAATTTTTCTTACACGCCTGCGATCCACAAAGACTGTCTCAATAAGGGACTAAATAGACGCTAACGAGATCACGTGAACCTTTTAACTCAATCATCTCACCTCTGTAAACCGTAACCCGTCCCTTAACTGGGCTGTAGCTCTGATAACGATCAGCTGATACCTTACCAAAAAAGGTGTGTATTTGACAAAGTGAAAGTAAACTGATTTCAGTACCCTCCAACGTGATATCAAATGGATAAAAGCGATTCCATCCTATCTTAGTCCAAACATTGAGTTTGGTCTGGTAAACCATTCCGTTTGGACTATAAAAATCATAGTCATTCTGTTACGAAGTGAACTGGAGTGCTTCGTAATATCTTGTATTTTTTGTTGAATATGTATATATATATATAATATATGTCAAACAGTAAATTGGATTACTTCGCGGTTTACGTTGTGCCTCTCACAGAGAACAGATGGATTTCGATGTGATAGATGAGTCGTAAAAATTGTTTCCTTCTTTGTGAGACGAACGTTTCCAGTAAAGAAATAGTACATAAGGTGTCATTGTATTAAATCTGTATTTTTTTTGAATATGTATATATATATATAATATATGTCAAACAGTAAATTGGATTACTTCGCGGTTTACGTTGTGCCTCTCACAGAGAACAGATGGATTTCGATGTGATAGATGAGTCGTAAAAATTGTTTCCTTCTTTGTGAGACGAACGTTTCCAGTAAAGAAATAGTACATAAGGTGTCATTGTATTAAATCGAGTATAGAACTAAGTTTTGGATTCAGGTAAACGATGCATTTAGACGCAACCTCAAACGTGACATGGCTTTGAATACAGTTTGTAGATGAAGGTACCTCAGCGTGCGTAAGCTCATTGGTTTAATTAGCCAAGAATAAATATCGATTTTCGGACTTGGCACTTCGGATGACTTGGAAATAGTACACTTGGCTTTGAAACATTTACTGAATAGCTGTAAACCAGAAGCCACCCAATGAGGGGTTTTGCAGACAGGTTAGAAGTACCATGGATCTGACCGCGAAAGAGCAGGTAAAGAGAGGTTATCAGATGTCTTTAACTTCGGAAAACAACAAAAGCAACGAAAGTAAATCAGACCGAGCAAGTCCCACACCCGCTAGCGGGAGCCTCGCGAGACGTAAAGCTGTCAAGAATAGCATACCACAGCAGCAAATTTAGTTTACCATCTTACTTTAGGACACAACTAGTAGAGTTAGCGACGTGGGAACAAACTCAACTAAACTGTTACCATCTGAAACCTCTATCTCTCTTGAATTTTGAAGGAGGGGTCGGCCATACTTTGGGCAGCTTGCTGTAGGGTTTTTTAAGGTATTCGTAATTTATCTCGGCGAGTCACCATATAGACTTTATAGGTCCTTTCAGTAGGACCTAACTTGTTCTTTAGGCAACATTTGAGCCGTCTTTTTAGCCTCACAGTAGCTCACGCCCATCAACAAATACAGTAAGTTTTGTCATGCAACTACAGCTAACAGTTATCAAATCTGTTCAAAAAGCCACCAGCTTGCCAGCCTCATTACCTGAACACAGAAATATTGGCGGAAACTTTGTCTATTTGAGATCACTCCAGTATTCATTCTCGCTTTCAAAGTTGAGTACCTGGTTTGCAATATATGGTTTGCCTTGGGATTAGGAAATAACCATGGGAAAGCAGTACCTGTTGACTCTGGGAATAAGAATCGATTGTGCTTTGCCACTGTTTGGTTTCACTATATGATGCATCGGTTTGCGTATCTCACCGCAGGTGCTTAGTTATGCTCAAGGTTTTTTCTGGTCTGCTGTGTGCTGTCTAATCGATGCGGCCCAGAAATCACTCTTGGGACCAAGTATTTCAGACTGGCACAATCCGACCAAGAATCAGCTGATCATGACTGTTAGACTTCGATTCTATCTGGGTCAAGTCATCTTAACTAGATAAAACACCTGTGAACTTAGTCAGTACGTGATTGTCACTGACCATTAGGTTAGCGGTACATTTGGGTTCATTACTTTTTCATGTCAGTTTAGCAAAGAGTTCCCTCGAATCGATAACTCCAACTCTACCCTACTCTACTCTACTCTGCTCTACTCTACTTTGCAGCAAACTGTCTAGATTCGTTATTTTAACACTCATGTTTTGGTAATGCAACACACTAAAAAGCGAAACCCACACCGGAATTTTCATTCATGTGTCGGAAAATTCTTGCAATATATCACCTGTTTAATTATCAAACCGTGCGTCAAGATAGTTTAAAGCTCATATACCGCATACTCTTTCACTGACCCCTTAAACGTACTCATTGGAATAACTAGTGTTAGTCGGTTGAAGCAATATTTAGTCGAAGCATGACATAATTTCTCGTTCGAATCGCATATGGAAATTCATATCTAGTAGCTCTCGAATGCCAAACATTCCATTTTCCTAACCTAACCCTACCAGAGGCAACACATTATTTGGGCTTAGCCGATTTAACCTCTCTCCCGATGGTTATCCTAAAAGAAGCTTAGAGAGATAGGAGGAGTTTCCACTGACACAGCAGTTGATTGGTCTCTCCTTGTTAGCGGAGCTTACCACAGTTGTTCCTTCAAACGACTATTCTGTCAGCGCGCTCTATGTCACTACAAGTGCGAGTGTGCCTCTTTCCATAGACGAAAAAATTCGTCCAGGATAGGGTATGTTGGCTTGAAGCTTCTGATATGAGTGAGTTCAACAACCGGAGCAAAAACTCATGAATACCTAGCGCACGCCTATGTGGCGTCATAATGGACAGTAAATTTTTTTTACTGGTCGACTGGAAAGCTTGTGGTGAGCCATTCTGAGGAGTTGATCCCCTTCGAAAAAATACTAATTACAGGACGGGGGCACAGGTCTTTATAAACATTGTGGGCCTCACAAATCTCAGCAGAAATTCATACTACATATATGACGTATAATAGTTGGATGCCATAAGTTCGGGGCCTTAATACACTTGTTTTGGTCGTGTACATTCAAGTCGAGTCGACTGACTTGGATCGTATCACCGTCTGATGAATGGAATGAAATGAGCCACCAGGGATAAATGGATATATATGATTTATAAGATACAGAATTTATTGAACCTAGCACACATTTATTATATTTCGTGATTTTTATGGGTTCACTAGATAGCAACAGTATAGACAGCTAAAATTTTCTTTCACCTGCATGCAAGTTATTCGGCGGGTAATTCGTGCGACAACTTAAGGACTTTGTGTTAATTTCGACATGTAAATAAGCTTTAGGTTCAGTTAAGATCCCATTTGTTACCTGCGTAACCTAGTATTCTTTAGAACAACGTTGCAGGCAATCCACCAGTTGGAGCGGTCTTAGGTTTGATAAAACAATGAGCACATTCAATTGAATTATTATATGCGTCATTAGACGATTGAGGGGATTACACCTGCGTCTGAGTGAGTTTCGGTCTCGGCCGGTTGTCTTACGAAAGATTTCAAACTGTCTCTTCAAGACGGACCAAATAGTTCGAGCCTCGAAATTCACGGTCATGGGGTTAGTATTCCTTCTCTGGTTACGGCACCATGCGCAAGCGGCCATGGTTTTGTGGCGAACAAAATGTTGTAAAACAGAAACCACGTTAGCGCAAAAGTGAAAACTCCATTTGTATCATCCTCCAGAGAACATCTTTAAAACCGAGACGCGTTCATATATAAATGTTACAACAAAATTTTGGTTGCTGGTGAATTATTTTGAGAGTTAAAAGGCTAGTGAATTATTCATCAATCGAACGATGCGGGTTAATTGGAGACTGACCTAGCCTGTTCGGTGGGATCAACAGAACCAGCACCTAAAACGTTAAAGAAAACCCTGCTTGAAGGTCCAAATTTCCATCGTTAATTGTATGAGCGTCATTTTCGCTCAAAAAAGGAGACGTTAAATTCACTGAGGCTCAGTATACCACTAGTCAACATTACATAAAACTTTCCCATGCCTCTCTCTGGTTTCTAAAACACAAGATATGCAAGACATATAATCTTACTCCTTGTTACTACGAAATTACTGTGTGTGCATTCATTTGAATACGAAATCAGTTAAGTGACTGGCACACCGCTTAATGCTTCACTGATCAGTTATACTGCAACATTAGGTGTTCACAGAGACATTGTAGCTTCTCGTGAACTTTCGGAGTAAAGCCGGTGGTGAACCACTCAGGCACGGAATTCATCGCTCTTTATAGGGTATATTGCGCGTTTCGTTTTGTTCGCGGCCGAGAATATCCGTATTTTTCCGCTACCGAGGTATGTCTGATGGCACGAATTTCATCCACGCCTACTGGCGCTACGTGATCTATGCAAACCACTTGATGGCTGGCGCGGTGGCTGATTCTGATCAGAACAACTTTAGATTATCCTGGTTTGTCGCCAAAAAGTGAACCATTGTTCCGTTGTACAAAATTCTTAGCAAACGCCTGATACGAATTTTTTAACGCCTAATATGATGGTTGTAAATGGTCTACAATGCCGTGGTCACTGGTCCCGGATGTCTTAGTGCCCTAGTTCACTTGTTTTTGGAGAACTGGACTTGGACAGATTTTACAGTGTGACTACTATGAAATACTTTGGAAGGCTAGGGTTTCTGATGCAGCAAATTCCAAGCGTTCCAGAGGAATTACAAAACACAGTAAAAAAAATTCAGGGTAGTTCACGGCAAAGCTGAGTTAGTTATCGTCACAACGCTTATTCAAAACTGAAGTAGTTGTGTTTAGGAAGAACCCTATCCATACCCATAAGACCTCTATTATAGTAGTTTGATCACGGACGTAACGAGTTTATTTGGAAGTATAATACCCCCCCCAACTAGGTTGTCTTCTCGATTAAGACCATGAACTATGGCTCGGCTTGAGACTATCCAACTTTAAAAAGACCACCACAGATTTTCCAGAGAATTACTTTTTCCGTCAGCAAAAAATACGAGCCAAAAATATTCACAACGTAACCAAATAAGAACATAACATAATTTTGGACTTGGATGGTTATTCAGAAGCCGATTTTTAGTCGAAACAAGCCTAAATATAGTAGCGATTCCTCAGAACTAGATATACTTTTATGGGTATCATAATAACTTCACCGAGATGTGGGCGACACACACTATTAGTTGCTCTCAAGGTCGGAATGGGGCCGAAGATACTCTCAACTAAGACTTGTTGGTACGCTCCTCGTGAGTGGTCTTAGTTCGAGAGACTTGCGCATCTGGTATAAGGTGTGGGTGAATGACCCAGTGGCTTTCATCTCTGTCTCGTATGCGTGAAGCAAAGGCCAATGAGAATTCCGATAATACTCTACTGCTACCGAGGTTGCATCTAAATCCTGCACCCAAGAACATACAGACCGGTAGATATCTGCATCCTTAATTAAATGCCCGTTTGGAGCTCTTGTCCTTATCTGTGTGCACAAATGAGTGATGACGTGTTCTCGACCTTTTCATAAGTGACGATAGCCTGAGTGGGGTTGAAAACCCTCATGAATCGGTCGCCTAACTTTCCATGTCAATACCGAAACATCGCCCATAAAAAAAACCACCCGGCGTTTTGTGGACTATCCGTTAACGATGAACATCGGCTATTTTGGTAAAAAGTGGTGAACACCAGACACCTAGCCCTGGATAAGCCATATGCACCGCATCAACCCTATTCAAACAGATTACGTTTAATAGAGTCAACAAGTAACAGGGGAGCCATCGTGGAAAATTTGCCCATTAATCAGGTCAGTAAGTCGCAATCCAGATGAAGGTGAGGTCACCGATACAGAGTGTGCATGAATTTTTTGCGTCCGTTGGTCTGTCCCACACAGTTCTGGGGAGTTATTTGTCGGCTGTGTACAACGAAGCTGCAGACCAGCCGGATATATGCAAAAGTAAGAAAATCGATATCTACTAGGACGTCTGAATGCCTATGTCAACGAAATTCCTCTTTCATCCTTTTGCTTACATTTGCCTATACAGCAAACAGCGCACGCGGAATCGATTCGACACAATGTACCAAGTGATTCCCACGCTTCATCCGACTCATTGAGCCCTCTAGCATACGATCAGGAGATTCCTTACAAGCCAAGAAAGTATTGTTCCACAGAGAGGCGAAAAGACAGTGAAGTTTTATTTCGGTCTCGTGGCCTAAGACAACCCAGCTATGACAGGACAAATGAACAATATAAATCCTATACCTATGATTTTGGGGAAGCTCAACGGTATGAGCGATCGGGAAAAATTGGTGAGCGAGCCAACAGCACTCAAAGGATTTTGGAGCGCTTGAGAGAAGACTTTGCCTACCTGTCGCGTAATGTGACACAGATTGAAGCAAAGGCGAGGGATGCCGCACAAGCAGTTAATAAGTTGATGCAGCAGACCCGTTACCTGGATGACGACCAGTGTATTGGTCCTTCCGAAAAATGTGAACACACGCTGGTGAGTTTTAAAACTACTGAACACCTGTTGCTTTATGGGCCGAGCCTAGTAACAAAAAACTAAAAGATTTGTTTTAGGGCTCACAGAGGTCTGCTTAGTGAATCTCTTGTGATGATGATTTTTTCTTAAAGAAAGGCAGTTTTCATCATTTCTGAATTCATTCTGAAAACACCAACACTGCTCTGTTTTTAAACCACTCAATATAGGTGCATACTTAGTTCAAATTACGTTTCGCAGAATTAGACGAAGTAATTTAGTGTGAGACGACAATGTAGTTAGTAGTGGCTTGTAAGATCACCCGTCCAGTTCGCGGCATTCGGTGATGCAAGCAGTCGATGGCGCGACTGGCCTTTGCTTTCGTTCATTAGGCATTTACGGTTGAATTGAGAACTGGTGTGTCATTGAACTCCTGTTAGTATTATTTCAGTAGGACCACAAACACACCATAATCTTCTGCAAGCAATGTTAGCATGGGTTCTAATAAATGTATTTGTTCTCCTGGTTGCCCACTCTTTTAACTACAGAGGTGTCTTTCGTCACAAATGGATCTCAGTCCGCGAATTTCAGACAGCTTCACGAGATCCAGGTGCGTTATTTTTTTACACTGTGATACTGGATTTACCAAACATTAGAACCCTAACCCAGCCGCTGACAAAAACTTTTAAAAGTGTAACTTCTTTGCTCCTATGAGAACGTAGAAAGACGTGAATGGTTCCCTTTTAAGCTATCTAATTCCTAAATCAGGCATGACATCAAAGGTATCAGCTGAGAATTTTGAGATTAATAAGGCTGAATGTACTGCAAGATGACCGTCTCGTGTAACGGTCGGTTAGGTCTTCGAGCTATCGCAGTATACTTCGTTGACCGTTAGGTTGCTGGAAGTTCTTTCACAGCACATGACTGGTTCCGGCATTTATAAGCTTCATCAGGCAGCTGAACTCCATGAGTAATAATTGACGTTATGCGAAACTTAAACACCATATTGTATGCTATTGGCGAATTTTTCATCATCTCAGGAATGTTTTCTATCACTCGTTTGTTGGAAAGGATACGTTTGTAGAAAGTCCTTGTTTTGTTCGAACGGCTGCACATTTTGATTGCCAACATTTCATCACCAATCGGGGTTACTTCACCAGTGCGTTGTTTAGAAAGCGTAGTGGAGCATAGCGATGGATCGGTGGTTGTGCGCTGAGTAGTGTTGAGTATGCGTCATTATTCTAGCTAACCTCCGAGCATGATTAGTTGTTCGGTCGGGCGTTTTCATTGATTGTTTTGTTATCCTGTGTCCTGATTGATTGATGACCACGTGACCTTGGAGCTTGGCCTCGTCTGCCCTCTTACTCTAGCTGATGCTCGAGTGACCTCTTTCCTTGATTGCTCTGGGTTCTGGCTTGTGACCTTTGCTGATCCGATTCCAAATTGTTCCTTGTGCAACTGATATTCGACTCTGCCTGAATATTTCGGTTGAGATGTTGATCCTTCACACGTAGTCGTGCGCTAATCGGATCTAGTTCGATGCATTTATTGATTGAATCCACCGTGGAGTACCATGCCTCCATAAATTTCCTTCCATGTCTCATGCCGCCGTATGCCGAGAAATTATGCACACGAATAAAAGTGGAGCATATGGATCGGTGGTTGTGCGCTGAGTAGTGTTGAGTATGCGTCATTATTCTAGCTAACCTCCGAGCATGATTAGTTGTTCGGTCGGGCGTTTTCATTGATTGTTTTGTTATCCTGTGTCCTGATTGATTGATGACCACGTGACCTTGGAGCTTGGCCTCGTCTGCCCTCTTACTCTAGCTGATGCTCGAGTGACCTCTTTCCTTGATTGCTCTGGGTTCTGGCTTGTGACCTTTGCTGATCCGATTCCAAATTGTTCCTTGTGCAACTGATATTCGACTCTGCCTGAATATTTCGGTTGAGATGTTGATCCTTCACACGTAGTCGTGCGCTAATCGGATCTAGTTCGATGCATTTATTGATTGAATCCACCGTGGAGTACCATGCCTCCATAAATTTCCTTCCATGTCTCATGCCGCCGTATGCCGAGAAATTATGCACACGAATAAAGAAAAACGACGCGGCTGTCAGGAGGCATGACTCTCTGTCCTTGATATCCACACACGACGACTAAGAAGACCACAAAACTAAGTTACAAAACGCAAAAATTTTGGCTTTGGAACAAAAAACTTTCAGACCGTCATTGATCACGCTTACAGAATATCTGCTCTGAGACATCCAACCACTTAGTCATCCAAATAACTATGTTGTAACTACGCTAATAATATCTAGATGTTGATATATAATATACTACTGCTCTATGTTTTGCCCCGGTTCCCAGTGAATTTCGAATAGGATTTCTACACTGAAAAGCATGGCGTGACTGGCCAATCTGCAACTTTTCCAGTGCCTGCTCCGGTGGAAATTCAGTGAGAGTGCTTCTTCTCATCATGTTATTTTCCACGTTAAAGACTTTGTTCTCCGAGAACATAATTAATGGGGCTGAGGATCATTTATAGGGATCCACAGACACAAGAACTAGGGGGAATTCGAGTTATTTTGCCCACTAGATTAACCAAAAAGTGAACATCACATAGCGAGCATTGTATCTTTTCTGTCGTAACTAGTTATGAATCTTTTGACGTCACACTGATTATCTAAGGTTGCCGACTCACTGTCGTTTTCGCTCTCCCCGGTCTAATCGGGCAAGTATAGTCCACGAATTACCGTCAGAATTATTTCCCAAACGGAAACCAGACAACAAGTACCTGGGGTTATAATTTCATCTGAAAATTAGTTTGATGGTAACGGGAGACAGCTGATTATCAACTGAATCTCTCGTCATAACGTTGCACTGAGGCTACTAAGTTTCGCTTCCTAGCTACCTAACGCCCAACCTGAATAGGCAAAGAGCGGTCTGCCACACACCCTATCCCATGGCCTAGTGAAAGCGAAAAGCACAATGACCCAAAATTTGCCGTGGAATATTAAGCGCACATTTTATCAAGTATTACTTTAGACCTCTTCTTGAGTGTGACTATCTTGGCACGTGGTATTGTCTTTGTTTTGTGGCCAAAGCCCAAACAGGTCCATTAGTGGCACTGTAGGTATGGATGTACAAATGCACTTGCAACTCCTGTACAGGATTCGTGGTTATATTATAATGGAAGAGGTACTTAGTTTATCACCTTTGGTGTTTCGCTAGCTATTTGTAAGGAAAGTCTTCGCTTTTGGACGGACGTATTTCAGAGGAACACTTCCTTTGTCAAACCTCTCCCGCCAGTGCACGAAACATTCATGGGAGTATCCACAGTGTTTTTCTTCAAAACACAACAAACAACCTAATGAGACTTGTTTATATGAATTTGTGGCTCCGAGAGTGGTTCTCAAGATCTGTGTAACTGCTTCACGGAAGATTCCCAGATATTATACTGCTTATTGTCTATACGTGAAAGCATTTATGAATATTTAATGATCGTTACATTCTTCTGTCTGCCCAACTGATTCTGTTATAATTTATAACATCAGGACACTCCCGAGAAATCTTGATTCACTTAAACACACGCCGCTGCACGTGGAACATCAAAGCCAATACTGCAAAGGCAACAGACACCTGCCCTATCGACCGGTCGCCTGGGATTCTCGTGAATAGCGCTCTCCTATGTAGGTTTCGCAGCAAGTTTTTGAAATTACCACTTTTCAGCCCTTTGAACATTGCATAGAACATCTTGGACAGACAAAATCAGTACATCAGTAATGTTTCCATAGTCAAGCTATCCGAATAGCCCTAAAAAGGACGTACTCATTTACTGAGACACCTGGATGACTCTAAAAAGTTGTTAGGTCTCTGCAGGTGAGTGAAATGTGTATGCCTCCAGTATGCATCAGTATACCTAAAGTCCAGTATTTTTGGACTCCCCCAAGTGTGGAGACTGTCATGAGGATCGTCACACAAACAACGAAGCAATACTATTATAAAATTACGTCGGAATTGGCAGCTGATTGGACCATCCGTTCGGTGAACCTCAGTATTTTTATACATACCAGTAGGTACTCGGTTTCACAAATAGAAATCTAGTACTGTATGGAGAGGTGTGGAAAGTTATTACCAAATAATCTTGACTCAGACACTGAATTTTTCGACCTTATAAGGGAAGTGTTAACAGTCTAGTTTTCCATAATTTGCTGGTACGAATAAACTCGAAGTATTGGAACCTTTGAGCATATCAGGTTTCGACAGCAAGACTAATGAGCGTATGTGTAGTCCCTCTGGAATTGCCTCTTGGCATATCTAACAATGGTTCATTCATTTTTTGTATACTATAGTGCTTATGGTATTGATAAAATTCACTTACAATATCCATAGTGCTCATAACATCCACTTAACTCTGGTTGAGCTCATCTGGTACGCGTACTACTCGAATCTCCTCTGGTGCCTTGTCACCACGTGAACGGCAAACGCGGTGCATGAGGATAAAAATTTAATCTGAAGTTCAAGTTAGTGCTTATCTGGAAGTCAGTGATGTTCCTCAGACTCAGGCACACAGAAAAGGTGCAAATTCATGAACTGCGGTAATATTGAGGGCCAGATACTGTGTCACAGAATAACCCTTGATATTTTTTCTGTCGACGAAGTTCTCTCCAGGACGCCCTTTTTCTGCTCATTCATTTAAATAGCCTTATCGGCAAGCGATTTCTTTGAGTTTCACAATTACACTGAAGAAAAGTTTCACACAGCAGTAGTTTGTTCTTTATGTAGCACACCACGATTTTTCAGCAAAATGATATGTTTGCGTTTAAGTGAAGGTATGCTTCCTTCAAGTTCTCGTTTGCTTCTGCTTACACAACTGTCGGTAGTCAAGTATACTTCAGATTAAACCGTGGTACCTCGTCAAAAATAACTGGAACTTATAAATGAGACTTCATGTTGTGTCCTCACATCACAGTAGCATCGAAATTTCGTTCCTACTCTCGTGTTCAGTGCAATACAACCAAGACTAACAAGTAAATGATTCGCCGACCCTAGCTCACCTTGATTAAGTTGTCAAATCGAGCCATGCCGCCTCAATGTCAAACCAGCACAAACGTCTGTCCCGGGACTGGCCATCAAAAATGTTTATATTTCTTATATCCTGAGCATTATGTTCAGCAAATTCGGACTCATATTCAGGGAACAGGACACCAAAATCCTTCAGAAAGAGGAACAGATTACTATGTGTTTTTTACTTTGGAATGAGCCGTAAACTAAAGCAAAATATTCATGTTCCTACAGCCAGAAACACGGATAGTCGACGATAATCGTGTATTTTGAAGTGTTCCTTTTCTAAATTGGTAATCCGCTTAGTCTTATATTATCGTAGCCCCAGACCATCTGGTACCCAGAACCTGTACAATACAACGTTGAAAAATTGTATCCTATTCAGTTTTTTGGTGTCGGATTTCTCGAATTTTCAAAAGCATTTATGCACAAACACGCCTTATCTTTCATTTTTGCACACTCGCGTCGCTTACTCTGTTTTACTCTTTTTAGCCAATGGATGATAGCATTGCCAAGTCTGGAAATTTTCAAGCGTTTCGAACATCTTCCCATTATTCCTGATCCCCAGGACTCATCGGACCTTATTCCAGTCCTTGCCGACCAGTTTTTGACGATTTACTGCACTATGGATCTCGTGGTTCCAAAATTTTTGTGCCTCTTTCTATCTCGCAAAAATTGTTGTGATTTATGTATATCACTAGTTTTCCAATCACGTGCGCGATGATTTATTTAATAAACCAGATGGTTAAAAATGGTACTGATCTGAAAAATTTCAGCAAATCTCCCTGAAATCCCAAATAGTGTTAATTCCTCAAATATGGCAGCGTACACTAAACACCGCCTTGAATTCATCTGAGATTTAATTGGAGTGATAAGGGATATAATTTAATGTTAGTAGTGGCCTACAACGTAAGTTATCGTTTGAAAGTTTGCCCGTTACTTTTACCAGTAATGGCAAAAAACACTATCTATTAGCAGGAAGTTCTGTTAACTGCCATATAATCAGCGACGGTGTGACCCTTTTTAAATGAATCATGCTGGCAAATACTAAAAGTTACACATTGTATTATGCAGGCTGTAAACTGTAACTCACTGGTGACAGAGTAAATCAAGATCTTTGCTTACCATTTTTTATGTTTTCTCATTATAAGGCATCACGCATCCCGTGGACCAATAACTGCAAACAGTATGTTCAGTTGATATATTTCAAACCCATAAAGCCTCACTACAGTAGTACACAGGAAAACACATCTGAGTTTTTCTTGGACAGTGGTATACAATTTGTTGGACAAGTGCTATTGAGGCCAATCGCTTCCCATCACTTATATGAACTGAAAATTCGCATGTGATTTATCATGCCATGATTAAATGTCACAAATCCGAATCATCCTCAGTCAAGTCTTTACTTCTACACTGGTTTCAACAGAGTTTCCTATTTTCTAGCTTGATATCTATTTTGTAAGAGTCGGTTGAACTTTCTACCATATCTCTTCGACCGCTTAAATTGCGCGCTTACTTGACTGTCGAAATTGAGGGAATAAGGTCGGCGCGCAATCCATCATGCTTCTTGAGAATTTTCAGGCTGCCTTAGCTTGATGGCACAACAATGAATATTACCACCTTTTATGTCGAGGGAGACAGTTCTTCAATTAGGTATTCTGCAAATTTGGTGTGGGTATGGTTGCAAGGTATGGTTGTTTCAAAGACATTTACCTGGGCGTCCAAGGTCAACGTTTATCTTGCCAACTGGAGCGTTTGTTCAGTAGCAGCTGTCCAGTCTGTGGGAAAATTACTCCGGAAATATAAGAAATCTTCAGGAGGACCGTTAAGTTGTGTATAGGGTGTCTTGTCATAACCCCCGAATAAGTTCATAGAAGACATTTGGATTTCAAAGAATTTGTTTTTGACCAGAACGAGATGTTGCGGGACGAGTGCCTCCAGATTTACAAATAATGGGCAATTATCCGGATGAAGCAACATACGAACTTTGCTACGTGTCAGGTAAGAAACCTCTTGGGTTGTAAAAGCAAGGTCAGTTTCTCCACACCCATTTTTTTTCAATTTGAAAGTCACATTAGCCTCGGCAGGCTTACGATCGACGGTCAAGTCACCATACACTGTGCTTCCTAGGTTGCCGAAGTTCATGTGGTACTCCTAAATTCATTCCAGTCTTGACGAGCAGAGAAGCGTTTGGAACCCCACCCGGCCCAGGGTGCAGGTTGGTGCAGAACAAGTATCCTCTTTGCGGTGATGCCTAGGGAAAAATGTGTAGCACTAACCTCCATGCGCTAGAGTTCACCATGCAAAAGCGATCGTGCTTAAAAACGAGAATGCAAACCAGGCTCCTGGTACCAAAATGCCTACCATTGAATGGACGTCCAACTGGCTGAGATTTAAGCTAGCATCGTCGTTCATGTGAGCGAAACTCTTGAAATCCAATAAATAAGAAACGAAGGGAGCGGGAACATGGACCAGCCGCTGTTTCACCTTTGTGTCGACCCATTCGTTTCCACTCTTGGACTGACTCCATCATGTAGGTTGCAGCTGAGAAAAACTGCCTACAACACTTCTCAGCTGACGGATTCAGAGAACTTCATGAAGTCAATGAAGACCGTAGAGAGAAGGTGGAGATGTCCGCGGAACTTTTCTTGAAACCGTCGTAGCAAATATCAGGTCCATTGTGCTATGACAGTCACAGAATTCTCAGGCTTGTGCACTTTAACCGACACGAATATCAGGTGGCTGAGTAGCACATGCCAGTAGCTTACTCGCGCAGTTCAACAGACTGACACGTTTGAACTTTTCAGGTGAATACCTACATCTTTTTCCTTGATACAGTGGCACGATTACGGCCTCTGTGAATTCTAGTAGAACTTCCTGTTCCTACCAGATAGTGCTGACTAGCTGAAGGTGTGCATTCTCCAAAGTCGAACCAACGTACTTAAACGGTTCTTCTGCAAGCGTGCCTTCCCTAGCTGTCTTGGTGTCCAGCAGTTGTGTGTTCTTTTGGCATATCTCAGCAATAGTAGGGCGAAAGCCCGTGGGCAGTTTCGTCTATCCTCCGCAGTCTAGTAGACCCATGATGGATGGTTTAGCATTTTGCCAAACGCTTGGACCATATATCCAGTGTTTCTGCAAGTGATGTCTGATTCAGTTTCGTGTTAACATCTTTGGGGGTTTGTGTTTGTTTGCAGGCCGGTCCGTGCACGGTCTCCAGAGAATCAAAGAATAATTTTTGGTGCCTATAGAGGAGAATGTCGGTAGCTCAGGTAGCGTAGATGGTCGTTGGCTTGTTCGCTGAGCTGGGCAATTTGGTTGCAAACGTTTTATCACCAATCGAGGTGACATCATCAGTGCGTAGTTGTGCGTAGCGGTGGGTTAGTGGTTGTGCGTTCAGTAGTGTTGCGTGTGTGTTGATATACGTGCTGGTAGCCGGGGATGACCTTTGACCGCGCTTAGTTATTCTGTTAGAACAAGCCACCAGACGGGTAGTAAATGGGGATATTGGGTTCAGTCAGTTTGCAACCGACCGAAAGACGTGTCCGCCACACAAAAAGGCACATTTCAAATGAATATATGGCTCTGGGATCTAGTTCTCAAGATCTGATTTCCAGAATACTAACGTGCTAGAATGGAGTTTAATGCGCGCAGTAAGCGACGGACCGCCCGTGTAACAACCGGCAATCAATAAAGTGCCGCCAAAATTCGGCAGGTGATAATAAAACCGAATGAACGGATTAGGTGGACATATTAGTGTACACAAGAGTGTCTGTGTACGCGGTAATTTATGAGTGGATGTGAACCATGCGAGAAAACATGCAAATAGATAAGATAAATAAACCAGTGGTAGGAAAAGCTAATGAAAACGTTATTGTAAGCGGGTGCCACGAGTTAGTTGCCACATACGATCCCGAGCCTTAATGAGGAAGGTTTTACACAGTCAATCGATCATTTGCTTTTATGCTCCAGCCCGTCACTCCTTGTAATGATTGAAAGGACAGATTATTGATGATGATTAACTGGACAGGCGTCACGAAAAGCCTTCCATGTAATCCCGAGCCTTAATGAGGAAGGTTTTACACAGTCAATCGATCATTTGCTTTTATGCTCCAGCCCGTCACTCCTTGTAATGATTGAAAGGACAGATTATTGATGATGATTAACTGGACAGGCGTCACGAAAAGCCTTCCATGTAATCCCGAGCCTTAATGAGGAAGGTTTTACACAGTCAATCGATCATTTGCTTTTATGCTCCAGCCCGTCACTCCTTGTAATGATTGAAAGGACAGATTATTGATGATGATTAACTGGACAGGCGTCACGAAAAGCCTTCCATGTAATCCCGAGCCTTAATGAGGAAGGTTTTACACAGTCAATCGATCATTTGCTTTTATGCTCCAGCCCGTCACTCCTTGTAATGATTGAAAGGACAGATTATTGATGATGATTAACTGGACAGGCGTCACGAAAAGCCTTCCATGTAATCCCGAGCCTTAATGAGGAAGGTTTTACACAGTCAATCGATCATTTGCTTTTATGCTCCAGCCCGTCACTCCTTGTAATGATTGAAAGGACAGATTATTGATGATGATTAACTGGACAGGCGTCACGAAAAGCCTTCCATGTAATTCCACATTTGGTATGATTTTTGTACCGTACTTTCAGGTCAATACATGGATTAATGAATTTGGAGTTAACGGATCCACTTGACCCGTCGGCGCACACTCTTCAACCATTTTGATATTTGGTTAGAATCTATCATCATCATCATCATCATCATCATCATCATCATCATCATCATCATCATCATCATCATCGACAGCATGACATCAGTGTTCAACACCGATGCTTCACTGCCGTACAACCATGACTTATTTGAAAGCCTTATTGTAAAGAAAAAAATGAAGGTGGACGGGGGAGGGAACTAGTGCTAGCTTAACACAATCATCCCGAGGTGCCTACACCTCCAAACATTCACTCAAGCAATCTAGATAGAAACTGCTAACAAGAGCGCCACTGACATCGGTTGGCAGCCATATATTGTAATGTCTCCACCCGGGCACAGTAAGGATCACGCGGTCCCCATCCTGGAAGGCAAGTAGCACCGACAGCATCCAAGCGTTTCGTGATCTCCTTCATCCTCCTCTGCCAAGGCCACTTCTCTGTTTACGCCACTCTGAGTTGGGCATGGAAAACAGCACATAGAATCCACCTGGATTTTTAGAGAAACACACATTTTGGTGGTTAATTAGCTGCCTCAAATTCATCGCGATATGACACTACCAACACGATCTGTGATGTAGTTATTATGGGAAGTTCATAACCTTCCAATGTGACTCTGTGAAGCACGCTAACGTTACACAGGCTTCTACCCGTTTCTGGTAACAAGTAGGATTCGTAAGGCTGTGTGCGGGTCGTCCTATCATATGGATAAATATACTTGTATTTACATGCCTATTTGTTTGCCTCGTGGCAATGGATCCGAAGTCCATAGAATCGTAGTTCCAGTCAGTATAACGAAAGTCCAGGACTGGAGGCCAGGTATCCGAAGACCACCCAATCACTACAATAATAAATCAACCGAGACTATGCGTACGCCATGCGATTATCATCCATGCCACGCTCCGTCACACGTGATTGTTCCACATTTCGTGGACTTATTGTTTACTTTATATTTCACATGAAAATTCTGAACCGTCTAAACTACTAATCAGCACACTCAAAGTCCCTGTATGCCAGTATTGTCTCAACTATGTTTAGTCCAGTGAGAGCGCTGTGTACAGAGCAGATCGATCGAGCAGCAGCTCAAATCGAGATCGCAAAAAGACTTCGAGCAATAGGATACCCAGTGAGTTTTATTAGGCGGCAACTGAGAAAAATATTGGCTTCAGTATCTAGACCCCGTAAGGAATGGACCGAAACACCAGTCATCCCATATAACAAAAGAATATCAGAGGTTTTCAATCAATTGGAAATTGACAGCGGCACCCGAGGCGAATCATCAGGTGAAGCACTCTGAAGTGGAAGATTAAGGAACGGAAAGCGATCGGAACTAATTTGGAACCCTCCAACACATCGATTCAAGATTTTGGCACCCACACTAGCCGACAAGAGCCGTTAATTGACACTCAACACTGATTTAGTCTGAAGAGAACTTACTGATTGGTTCCCCGTCTGTCTTATAACCTGGCCAATTTTGTGACCTGTTCACTTGGCCTGATGAAGCTTTTGTGTCAAAAGCGAAACGTTGCCCAAATAAAAACTACCGATTGTTTACCAAGCTCTTCTGAAAATATCAGAGGTTATTCGAAGCTTCCCAGAAGGGAAAAACTCTATGTCTGGTCTTGGTGCAATTGAAAGATCCCCTCCCGGTTGAAAAGACTAGGGACTGTGTGCATAAAGTTTACTGCACCAATTGAATTAAGCTTCACATAGGACAACCTGCCAGGGAAATGCATGCCAGAATTGGTGAGCATAAAAGCAGAACGAAAAGCTACCAAGGGATGCGGAAGAATACCAAATGTTGGTCAAAGACTCAGCGATGGCTATACATGGCTGAGAAACGCGATACAGAATAGATCTGAAGAATGTGGAAGTTTCAAGACGCGGACTGCGGTTCGCCCCACAGCGGATGATAGACAAGGCGGTGGAAATCGACCAGCCGCACAGCGTCAACAGGATCGAGGGTGTGAAACTGGTAAGCGTATGGAGAGCGGTATTAGAGATAAACCCAGTTGACACGTGACTGCGTGGTTGTCAGCACGCTAAAACAGGAGGTGGAAGTCCCAACCCGACCAAAGTTCACAAAACCCCTCTCCCTAACATAACTATCACAGCACTTGCCCATCCACACAGACCAACGGAAAGTACTAACGACGTTCAACAGCGATCATCAACTGGACCGAACCGGAACAACCAGACCTCAGACTGGACCAAAATCCACATAGGTTTCCCATCGACCTAGCATTTGGTGACTCACACTAACAGCATAATCCCTCGGCCGACACCCAATAGAGATTCAGCTTGACCGAGCTGAATGGTCTTCATTCCGCCTTAAATCTCGACCAGTCTAGTAACCTAGTCACTTGGCCTGGCGATACTCTCGTGTCAAACGTTGTCTAGCAGTGAATCTACCGATGGTTGTCAAACGTCCCCGAAAGTAATAGATATTTACCCCAAGAGTCACTGGTCTGAGGTATCAGTAACTTACCATCGCCTTCGCCAAACACTGCTGTACTTTGGATCCAAGATTATCCACCAATCGTTTCGTGGCGATTTGGTTCCGTGAAATCTGAAATCGTAGTTTGTGCACTTGATAGTCCGTTAGATCCGATGACAGATATTTGTTTTTCATCCAGACCTTGTTTTTTCGTATGTGCATCAGTGTTCTCTCCCTGACGACTTTACACACAAAGGTATGCTCGACCATTTGCGAATGAAACTGCGTTACATCGTACAAGGTTGCAGCATGTTGCCCAAAGTTTGGTGCCGTTTGGTGTGTTAAGGGCTTGCGGTCGGGAAACCTAGACAGATCAATCGTACCAATCCAAATGGATGCATGGTCTCTCCCTGACGAATTTACACACAAATCTACCGACTGTTACCATACTTTACGGAAAACGATAGTGCTCTGTCTCTTCAAGGTGGGAGCGTTTCTGTTGCTGTATGACCAAACACAAGATGCGTTTCCGGTAAAAGTGAACGTAGCGTACCCTGACGTCAATCGTCATTGTGAATGAGGGGACAATTTAGTCTACAATGAAGGCTGGTTCTGTTGTCCACCACCCCAAACGTGAGCGGTGGATTCTGTTGAGAGATATTTCAAGATTATTTCGCTTCCCCTTGTGGACTTTAATATACGACAATATTTGTTTTTGGTTGGGTATGAATAGAAATTCTGATTAGATGTGAAACGTGCAAACAGGAAATGTATCCAACACTACCATTCATTCATCTAAGTAATTCAGTCGGTTTGCATCGAACCGAAAACCGAAACTCAAAAAGTCGGATTCTCAGTGGACTACTCTTTGAAGAAGCTGAATGTTATTCGTCCATATTCGCAAGTAAATCCCTAGCATTTTTAGTTCCCTCTCGCCAGTGTAGTTATTTGGAAACCTCTGTAGGGTTTTGTACACTTGAACTGAGGAAATCAACACATTAGAACAACAACAACACACACATAGAACTGTCTATCAAATGCGTTGGTTGTTAATCAGTTTGCAATCAAATTACCATCATTCCCAGTTCAATAGAATGCAATGATTGCCTGATGAATTATGCATAATGGAGAGCTTGTGCCTGAGCAGTTAGAGTCGTGTACTTTCCACCATACCGGAAACACCCAACTTGGAAGAAAACCCGCTCGTGATTATCAAATGTATTCTCGTACACATTAACGAACCTGAAATTCGATTGTATCGTGATACCTTGAATCAAGAGCAATTCACGTCTACGTTATCGACCCAACCACAGTATCGTCAGCACATGGCGCAAGTTTATACAACTTGCACATTGGTTGGTCGAACAATCATGGTTTTATATACATGTTCAAAACTTGTGGTGACCGTACTGGACAACTGTTTCTGTACGGCTAGCATTTGTTTTGATCTGGTTGAGCATGCTTGTAAACCTTGCGAAACCCGACCAATTCGTTCGTCCCACAAACAGAGTGCGAGAATGGTCACGAACGGCTAGTCCCAGCAATGGAGATTATTGCGTCAAACGCAGGGAGCGCCATTTGGGCTCGGAACCACATAAGCAGAGAACTCTGTCGGTTGATTGGATTCCTCCATCCGATTCAAAACAAAACCGACTATCTAATGGTATATTCTGTGAGTCTTTGAGTCATCCCAAGTCCAGCCGACTAATAAGCCACAGTTGTACGGATATCCCTGTTTTGTGGAAGGGGCGATGCCTGTCATCCAAACAATTTGCTGACAAAAGCGAACTCTATGGTTCTAGTCAGCCGGAAAGTCAAAGCTCAGCAAGCTGTTCTATTGGTGCCGACCATGACAGACCCGTAACCAAACAACGGCTGCCCAGGATCGTTAATGCAGTTCAAAATTTAGACAATCTTCAACATAATACGATTCCTGTCTGTGTTGAAACGGAAAGTTTGAGACAATTCTATGAGTCTCGATTTACAAGAGTTCTTGTGTCACCTGTTCCTGTCAGTCTGTACACTAAGCAGACTGAATCTGGTTTAGGTGTGAGTACAGACCATGCAGAATGGATTTGTGTAAAGCTCGGCTTGCTCACTTATCTTATTTGTCACGATCCAGTGAAACCGTCGGCTGTCAAGGCAGTAGACGTGCAGTTGTGTGACCCTTTCACCTATGCATCCATTTGGATTGGTACGATTGATCTGTCTAGGTTTCCCGACCGCAAGCCCTTAACACACCAAACGGCACCAAACTTTGGGCAACATGCTGCAACCTTGTACGATGTAACGCAGTTTCATTCGCAAATGGTCGAGCATACCTTTGTGTGTAAAGTCGTCAGGGAGAGAACACTGATGCACATACGAAAAAACAAGGTCTGGATGAAAAACAAATATCTGTCATCGGATCTAACGGACTATCAAGTGCACAAACTACGATTTCAGATTTCACGGAACCAAATCGCCACGAAACGATTGGTGGATAATCTTGGATCCAAAGTACAGCAGTGTTTGGCGAAGGCGATGGTAAGTTACTGATACCTCAGACCAGTGACTCTTGGGGTAAATATCTATTACTTTCGGGGACGTTTGACAACCATCGGTAGATTCACTGCTAGACAACGTTTGACACGAGAGTATCGCCAGGCCAAGTGACTAGGTTACTAGACTGGTCGAGATTTAAGGCGGAATGAAGACCATTCAGCTCGGTCAAGCTGAATCTCTATTGGGTGTCGGCCGAGGGATTATGCTGTTAGTGTGAGTCACCAAATGCTAGGTCGATGGGAAACCTATGTGGATTTTGGTCCAGTCTGAGGTCTGGTTGTTCCGGTTCGGTCCAGTTGATGATCGCTGTTGAACGTCGTTAGTACTTTCCGTTGGTCTGTGTGGATGGGCAAGTGCTGTGATAGTTATGTTAGGGAGAGGGGTTTTGTGAACTTTGGTCGGGTTGGGACTTCCACCTCCTGTTTTAGCGTGCTGACAACCACGCAGTCACGTGTCAACTGGGTTTATCTCTAATACCGCTCTCCATACGCTTACCAGCTTCACACCCTGGATTCTTTTGACGCTGTGAGGTTTGGTGATTTCAACTGCCTCGGCTATCGGTTGCTGTGGTGTGAACTGCAGCCCGTATCCTGAAAATTCCACATTCTTCATATCTACTCTAATCTCTCCTGCTAATGAGTGGTTTAAGATGGTTCCTGTGTCTGTTTGTTTCTGGTAGATCGTAGTTTTTCATTTTCCACCACTGGATGTGTTCTACAGTTCAGGAAGTGTTATGTGTCCCTTGCGGACACTATGGACATGCCGAACTTTGTGTGGATTTAAGCTGTTGAGATAGTCGTGGAAGCTGTTCACTTTATCTCGTTTGATTGTGAGAAAGGTATCGTCAAGGCCGAAAGTCCTGCGGGGACAATAACATCCGGCCAAGGCTAATTGTCTGAATCGCTCCATATAAATATTAGCTAAAACTGGGGATATACGGGAGGTCCCGTTGCAAGATCTTTTTCTTGACAATAAATGGTTCTGTGAAAAACAAACCGATCGAAATTCGAACACACTCCTATGCCTCCAACTAATTCATCAACCGAGAGCTGTCTTTGTTCCTCAAGTGTTGTGTGCATCGGTAACAACCTCTTGGTGACAACCTCCAGTGCCTACGGAAGAAAACCGTTGGATGATACCAGAGCGTATTCTGCCTCTTCGTGACAAGACCTGTGACTGGAGATTTTCTGCAATGCGATAAATAATTTCACGAAAAATTGCTACCTTAAATTATTTGGTGTTAATCAAACCATGGCGTGCCAATAGATCACTTCTTACGAGACCATTTCAGAGGGAACGCACAAGATGCAGCGGTGAGAATTATTACCATATGAAAAATAATATCCAACAACCTACTTTTGGTTGGAGTTGTCTTCATTCAGGCAAACTTCTCTGTGTTCAATGGTGGGCCGTCATGGGTAAGCGGCAGAGGAGCCAAGCGGTACCAAGTAACTTTTCAAAGCTTTCACTGAGTTGAACTCATTACCTGCTTCAAACTGGTCCCCGTATTGACCCGAAGTCTATGAGGCGACCGGAAAGCAATTTTCTGTGTCGATGAAACGATGTTGATCAGAATCCTGTGCCCAGTTCTGCATGCATAGATATTCCGAGGTAATGAATCTAGTTGCTGTAGTTATGATGGTCTGTATATGTGCAGGTGAAATATCTCAGATCTAACGTGAATCTTCTATTCTCCCTGATCAGAGATATTAGGAGACGCAATTTTAAGATTAGGAATCGGTTTGAGGTTCGATCCGTCGGCTGACAAATCGGCGACGGAAAGATCTAAAAAACAGTGCAATTGGGTTCTTCCGGTAGACCAAAGCAATGTGTGCATTGGCGAGTTGAAATAACGTTCGTTGGCCGTTGGCCTGTTCGCTGAGCTGGACGATGTGATTGCAGACGTTTCATCAATTGAGATGACAAAATCAGTACGTTGTTAGAAGGCGTATTGGCGCTTGTTGTGCGTGAGAAGTGTCGTGCGTGCGTTAATGTGCGTGCTGCAAGCTGATCACGTTTATTTGTTCAGTCGGGCGAACCCATTGGTTGCTGTTATCCTATATTCTGATTCACCAATGCTCACCTGACCTTTGAACTTGGCATCTCTAGTCGATGCTGGAGTGACCTCTGTCCTTGGCCCTTCCAAGTTCCGGGTTGTGACCTTTATTGATACGTTTCTTACACCGTGTGTAAGTATACATGTCAACAAGCAGAATCGCTTAGGCTCTAACCCGTAAATTTCAATGCACAATACTTGGTCTTGTCATCCTGGGAAGCTAATTGTTCAAGCAATTACGTTACTATGTTTTTCTATTCCAACAACCTGATCCTCCGTAATTATTTTTACCTCCTGCACCATCTAGCTTGGCAAGCTCTCTCCCATCAGAGGCCTATTTACTTACTAATTTGTCCAACAGATGCGTTATTCTGTTCATTTTTCATTGGTGATTCTTCCATCCAACTGTGAAACAAAAGTAGAAAAACTCAAAAGCGAACCTGAAACTACTCACCGTCTATTTTATCTTGTTTTTCATCTTATCTCTTATCTTATCTTATCCTTGACGAGTGTCCTCAGGGATACCCTTGTCAGGCTATTGAGTAGACTAGCTCATTAACTATTTAGGTTGTTGGAAGCGTTTACCAATTAGGTTGGTTTCGTTGTCAAGTGATAGGCTTTGTGCATGTCATGGATATGGTCCCGCGCCTAGTCATCATCATACTGATGTCGTATAGAAAAGAAGAACACGCAATTCCACCTTTTTCACTTCTAGCTTGTAAGGGTATAAAGTTCCGATGGAAATGTAGTGCCATTTGTTGCACAACAGTGATAAATGCGGAGCTCAGTGTAAAGTAGTTCAACACATTTTCCTCGTTGTAAATTTCATAAAACTGCGAGAGACATATTGCGACTGGTCATTGGATTGTTCGCCGAGCTGGGCAATTTGATTGCAAACGTTTCACCATCAATTGAGTTGACATCATCAACGCGTTATTCGGGAGCGTAGTGGTGCGTGGCGGTGCGGCACAACCACTAACCCATCGCCACCGACTACTACTCTGCCGAATAACGCTCTCATGATGTCACCTCAATCGGTGATGAAACGTCTGCAATCAAATAGCCCAGCTCAGCGAACAAGCCAGCGACCATCTACTCTACCTGGGCTGCCGACATTTTCCTCCACAGAAAACATATTGCGGCTAGTTTATCTGATGTGAGAACTGCATCGGATGGCGTGAAAACCTGGAGCACATACAACTGTGATACCGACTCAGTTCGTGAAGATCTTGTGCGTCATCAGCGTACACAGAAATTCCAGTTGATTCCTACTGCTACGTGAGTGTGCCTGAAAACTTAGCACAGTCGAAGTAATCACTTTTACTTAATTTATAACCAAATTTGGGAAAATAAGATTGATACGTTGGCAAAGGAGCTCTAAGGTAAGAATAAATGTTAGGGTTTAGGATACAATCTGAGCTTGCTGTTAAATTTCTGATGTATAAAACTTGCTCGTATTCATCGATCCTAACATGCCAGATTTATTTATCAAAGGGAAAACTCAATGTTTGAAAAATTTGGTTAGGTCTTTGGGAGGATATAAGTTTGACACCTTACAAGTTAAAAGACGGTGCATGTCATTTGACTAAGTGGACACATTTGAGCACCTCTGGTTCCAAAACAGAAAATAAAATTCAGATAAGGATTTTCGTTTTTAGTGAAGTCTCCAAATTTGGCATTTTAGGACAAATCGTTTCAATGGGTGTTAGAGAAACAACGATACGAGCAAGATGGGTGCTTTCATTTTGCGGACATGATACACTGCTCATAAATTCGCTGAAAGCCTTTCTAAAGCTTACTACCGTTTCAACCTTCTTCTGGCTCGTCAGGTTGGCGTAGTATCCGAGGTTTCATCAACCTCAAATTTCACGCAAGTGGAGAGATACACTCTTTTGTAAGTTATAGCGGTGTTGATGAAAAATCCAACATAATTTCTGGTTTATCATAATCTGCAACTTAATGTTCAAACGCTCGGTAACATCGACGTAGTTTACGTACGCAGTAGTAGTAGTCTGAACTTGCATTTTTTTCACAGTCCTCAGCAGTTTATCTGTACACCGACACAGGACCTTAGCGTAGTTTAACGGAGCTGAGTATTCGGCCCTTTCATCGGCCCCCATTTTGAGCTAGAGGGATCAGGATCTTCAGTCGAGTAGTTCAAACAGCGTGTTCAGGCCATTCGTTGAAGTATTGAGGTTGTTTAATAGATGAGATACGAGTCAAGTTACCGGTAAGATCTCATAAAGAGAGTTGCGCTCCCGCACTTACCTGGACAGATTTTCCGCTTTAAGGCTACCTGCAGGCTACGCTGCAGGACCCTTCTATAGCATCAATCTGCTGGTTAGGCTGAATGGATACCTAACAAATTTTCCAAGCTAACTGTTATTTTAGTTGATAAAAAAAGGAATGTCTTAATTATGTGTATACAATATGTGTTTGCAGTGTTCTTCCACCTACTCACCCACGGTCGAGTCCAAAGACAAAATGGCCGTCAATAATTAGGTAACCCGGATTTCAAGTAAAAAACACGTGCTTGATGAATGCTATCCGAAAAGCCACTGTCCTGCCATTTTTTTAGAATGCACTGACGCATAGGATCAACAAAACAGTGACTAAAATAAATATCCGATGGAATTGGGAAACTGGTCAGTCGAACAGATCCCGAAACAAACTGGGAGCCTCTACACACAACGGGTGTGCAAAAGCTGTCAGTGTTCGACTGTCGGTGTCTCCGAAGCTTTGGTCGGGTGTGGTAGGAGCACTGGGAGATGCGATGTAGAGATACAAAACCCGATTTTAAGAAGAACTGTCCAGCGCTGGATGAGGTGCTCAAGCCCGTCCTCTGATCAGGCTTCTCAGGATATGCATTTAGCATGTCAGATGGCCGTCTGCTTCGCCTATCTCGGTGCTGAGTTTAAATGAACTAATCTGAGCACGGTTCCTACTGCCATTAATATTGGTAAACGACTAAATTCGGTTGTGACAAGTGCAGCCGTATTGCTGTGAACCCGTTTGTTTCTCCCTCATCCGTGACACATCTGCACAGGTAAGATGTCGTCAAGAGTTTCCACATTCTTTCCATATACGACTGATTATTTTGCATAACGGTTGTTGAATGCTTGATGGAGCCAGCTTCCGTGTTTGAATCGATTTCAAGTCAATGTTGTAGTCACGTGCTTCTTATGGCGACCATGAAAACATCAAGTGGCCTCTGAATTAGCAAGTGGTGTCTACAAGTGGCAGAAAATCACCACTTTTATGCAACCACTCGGAGTTGCAGAACGCTCGTCATTGTGCCAAAGGGTCCAATGAGTATTTGTCGTAGTTGCACGTCACCTGCGTTGCTCACTGCATTAGGCTATGGACTGGAGTAAACCACAGGACTTGTGGAATTCGTCTCCCTTTGCCCGACATGCTACAACAAAAATTAACGGCTCTTGCTTGTTACTTCCATCAAAGAAGGCAGCACACCTCTTAATAGACACTGAATCAGGCAACAAAAACCACCACAGGCAGAAAACTTCCTTCTGGTGCTTCCGAAAATTGGTAGCCATCGATCGTCAGAGTACTTGAAATGCAGTGTGTTATATATTTCAGTGTGTTCGGGATCTATGGCCGATAACCTCAGCATCTAATAGCTGTTTATTGCTGACTGTGTCACAACTCAGAACTTGGATGACAACATATCTTTCAAGTCAAGAAACTAACTCATACGTCACGCAACTTTGTGCCAAAGAATCCATAAAACGGTCTGTTCAGTACAAAAGGAAAACAGCGATCTATTCAATGCCATTTAAGGTGTCATGTTGGCCATATTGAAAGGCTTGTTATGCAGTAACTGCATCAACACCAACAGTCATAGCTAGTATTTTCCCTTTTCTTTCCTTTAATCATATTACTGCTTAAGACTGTCTGATCTGCTTTGATTTGTCCTGACATGCGCGGTGAAGTCTGTCGATTGATTTGGTCACTAGAGTCGCCTGAATTTCACGTTGCGCCACTACCAGTGTTAAATGGGATAAATTGATGTAACCACATGGACTAACTTTTGGTAGACCATAAGGTGTGGAAGGCTATCTTGAAGTGTTACGGAATCCGAAGATCAATCAGGAATGACGGATTGAATGTGAGTTAAAACTATCGGTAAAATAACGCCCAACCAGACATTACTGACTTTCAGTAATGTCGTTGTAGGCGAACGGGTGAAACTAAAACAGAATTTCACCAAATACTCATATACACACCAGTTCTGTAGATCCCCGGAATGAGCTATTGATAACGACTGATGGGCTTGCTGGATGAACACCCACTGCCAGCCCCAAACTTATCTTCATAGTGTCAAAGCATATAGACGTCACTTGTCACTGGTCACATTCTCAGACAGTGGGCTCGGTCAAAAGTCAGGTCAAATGACTCGATCGAAGTTTGTGGTCTTATATCGATTCCATTTGTGAGTTGACCTCACAGCTGACCAGTTTATCGTGATCTGGTGGTGAAGCGCTTAACTACCAGCTGTCAGTTTGATTTCTTCTTAGGAGTGGACAAATACTGTCTATGAATGATTGCCCCGGATACAAAACAGCCACACACTTATCTCGACAAACACACTCGTTTGCAAATCAATATGGTCTTTTTTCAAGAAAGACTCAACTGAATCTCTCTTTTGTGACATTCTTCAACTGAATGTGATGCACGAAGGCCACCTCATGTTTAAGTTGGTACGACATTCAAGATATCGCAGTGTGTTTTCATACAGGGAACTACTCACAGGGTTGCTGAAAGCCCTTCGACACCCGTCGGCCGGTTTAACCCTTCTTGGGGCTCATCAACGCACAACGGTCTCATGTGCTAGATAGGATCCCAGGTGAAAATTCAAAATCTCGCCACCATCCAAAATCAATGAACTGTCATGTTTTCCTGCTTCTTCTTTTCTACTTGAATCAAGGAGCTTTGCTATAAATGCCTATTACTACGAAGACAAATGTAACACTCGTTGTAGCGCCACACCATTACTCTATGAGAAACTAAATCCTCCGTTTACTTTGAAAACAGCTGCCTTGGCAGTTTACTGTTTGAATCAAAAATGACTTGTTTGTTTCTTCACTAACTGCGTCTAACGGTGCTTACCAAACTTAAGACACAATAATCGCGACGGCTATAGGACTACAGTGCGAACGCCCCTACAAGACGGCCAAAATCATGCTCCTGTTTGGGGTGTATTTCCTGTCTGGAGATTTACCATGGGCGAGAATAGAAAGAGACGTTTCTTCATTAACGATTAGGTTTGTCGTCTTCGACGATATTTTCGTTGCATAATTTTTACGAAGAGTTGGACTTCCGGTGGGTGAACACTGAACAAACCGCTTGTGGCATCCAGCGATATTTTTCGTTTGTAACTTTTGGAAACAACTCTTCCGCTGGATGATCATGGCATCCTGTGCTCATATTACTGCTGGTGCTGACATTTGTCACACAAGATGTTATCAGGATACTTCCCAGAGGAAATTAATTGGTTAGGCATATTTGTTTGAGATCACATTCGCTAGAAGAAAGGCGGGAATTCTCATATCACTATAGTTCGGACTTGGGAACTTACTTGCTTTGATCCTTGATACCATATAAATTTACATTCACGTGTATACTTGCGGAAATAATTAATTAACTGGACATCAAGATATCAAAACCTTCGGTATCGCCAGTCAGCAAGGAGACTAAAATGTAAGCAGATATGCGCTAGATTCGTCCTTTTGTTGGGCTTACTGAGTTTCAACAGGGATCCAGACGAATTTGGTGTATCTTGTCCGGCTGAATGCTCCGTTTTGTAGTAACAAAATGCAAAGTGCAACTTTCGGGTGTATTGGGAGGTCCTTGTAGGTTGCCACGTTGGGCACATTTTCCGAACGTAGTTGGTGGTTACATCGAACAAAAGATGTGAACCCGATTGGCACTGAGCACCAATCATCACAGTCATCTCCTTGATGAGCGAAGGGTGCTAACGTGCCTGGATTCAGTGGTGTTAACTTGTGGGCACTACGTAGGAGGGACTAACTGCTAATACGAACCAAGCTGCACTAGCAGTTCACTGGTTCTTTTCACTGACACGTTCTTAGTGGCATTTTTCCTACGAGTATACAAGATAAAGTCTTTCTCACTCCCTAAGAGCGTCCTATTTCTTACTCTCAACTGTTATGGAACACCATCTTGATTAGCTGTAGGAAGCGAAACGCCACTATGTACCCAAATTGAATGTAGAAAACATAGACTTACAAGTACCGAAGCATCAATATGTATTCGCTATACCCTTTTGACCACTGTCCTAACGTTCGAAAGAATCTTGTTCTTAACTGCTTTCACAAAATGTGTTCTACAATGAAGTTTGTTCGCTGAACTACCGAGCAAACCCCATTAATCATCCTTCTAAACTGCAACAAAATCATCGTGTCTGTTCACCACCCGGATTACCGAACATCGTACGGATTTCAAGTGGAAGTAATTATCTGAACAGCAGTGACAACCTTATCAGTGGTCGCTCACAACCGCTTTTATCACCAGAGTTCATTCATCAATACTTCCACTACAACCAGCGCATGTCACCAACACTCGTGACATGAAGGATTATGTTCGGTGTATTTTGACCTTACAATTCGCATTCTGACAAAGCTTCCGGTCGATTACAATAACCTACCCTTAGATAAGTTCGATGTATACGGGTGTGAGCTGAGGTTCGAAGTTTGCAGAAGTTGAGCACATCTATCTGGCTGAACTGATTTTTGGCGCGAGACATTCAGAACAACTAGCCTTGTAACAAGCATGGCTGGGATATGATTAGTGAATATTTTCTAACATTGCCTTAATTGATATTGGTGTTGACGTTTAAATTAACGAAACGTGATAGACCTGATAGATCACCCGACAGAAGCTTATTCCTGCTTTATATAGTTGAAATATTAGGATGGAATGTTTGTAATCCTTTTATTCCCATGAAGGACATTAACATGTCGTGTACAGTTGTACCTCTGAAGAGCTGACTTCTGCGAACCGAATCCAATGTCTGGTTCCAAGTTTTCCCCATCACGAGACACAGAGGGCTTTCAAAGCAAATGCCTAATTTATATCCAAGACCTCAACTAATTTCTGTGCTCACGTATACTCCTGGAGATTTTCATGTCGGTAGAAGACTGATATGAGTCATTTTGTAAGTGACTGGTAGCAGCCACTACTTGAGTGTGGCATGTTCAGCATTATTTGACGCTAATTAGCGTTGCTCTGTGACTAGAGCAGTATACAGGGCTATCTCGTTTACATAAATCGCTTTCTTGTATGGAACACCTCAAATGCTACCTGGACGCGATGACTAGTTCTTTAGGAACAGCTATCCCCCTCTCCACCTCCAGTCTGTTATTAGGCCTCCATAATTTACGATATATGTCATTTGTGATAGTAATGTCCTACTGTACCAGAGGAGGTCTACAGACGGGAAGATAAAATTTCCCTCTTACAAGCAGATTCCTGAAAGCCATATGGCATTTATTGTTAGTATGCAGATTTTATTCAAAACATAACGATCTCACGGTAGTCGTCTTCCATGGTGCCTGTGCGAAATTCCAAAAAAACCCATTTATTTCCATCACCAAACATGGGAATGGCATGAAGTAGGATAGAGTTTAGATTTCGCCAGAAATCAGATATTTTCGTTTTGTCCCATGGACAGAGATTACTGCACCCAGCGGCACAAATGGCATGACTGACTAGGTGATACCTCTGATACGGAAGCTGGGCCAGTAAAATTCCCAACTGTCAAATGACTGTACACTCAGACTACGTTTGGCTGTTTCGATGCAAAGCGAGCTGGGTTGTACCATCAAAATGAACCGTGATGTTGTCATGCCCATGTCAATTTCATTTCTCACCAAGCTATTATCATCAAGGAACAAACTTAAGAAATTCGAACTGCCTTCTGGCAGGACTTACGATCTTCTGACCACAGCGATTTGTTCTAATAGCTAAGGGTGGTTAGGATCTGTTACAAACGGAAGCAGCCCATTAAACCTGTCAGAAGTTTGACAATGATGAATTTGCTTAATCCATCTAGGATCCAAGACACGTCAAGTTGGTACAGATCACTAAGCTGAAGAAAAATATAGTGCCTGAACTCTGTAGCTACATCTTATGCAAATAAATCCGGATTGAACCGTTTACTGAATATATGCCCACACTGACTTGTTCTGCATCTTACTTGAGAGATGAACGGCGCCACAAACTATGTTGAGTATCAATGAACGACAGGTTAATATCATTCCTCACCACATTCCTGCCGGGTGAGGTATGATGACTTTCGCACGAAAGTCGAGCTATTTGACTCCAGCCTCATGTGGTAACATGTCCAGAATTAAAAGAATTGTTGATATATGAACGGTCGACTGTCCTTTTTGAATGTAACGTGTTGGTTTTTCTTGTAAATATTTGATCCATTGATCTACCGATGGATAGAACAATTAGTATTCATTCAAATGACCGAATAAAAATGCCAGTCATGAAAAATTTAATAATGGTTTTCTGGTCAGTTTAGGGCTCACATTACGGAAAAATACTTTGCAAAACTGCCGATAGGCTCAAAACATCATACCATCCTACTGGTCGCTTGAGTTTTACTAATCATAGATCTACGATGCAAGTTGAAAGCGAACTGGCAAATATTGGGTAAGGGACTGGGAGTGTCACATGCGAATCTGACTATTCACCGGACGATTAAAACGCTTCGTACTTACAGGCTCAAGAAATCTAAAAATCCAGAAAAATCATAGACGGGTCTTTTGTCTAAGCTGTAGTACGGTTTCTAGCTCGTCTCAGGCCACAAGTTTACTGATATTTTCATGCACGTTTGGGTTGTTCAGCTTTTGGTGTTCATTTTACAGTTGCCTTGTCAAACTGTTTGCAACCTAAGCAATTCGTGCGTTCTATTCTTTTGTCAAACCGAGGAGTACAAATGGACGAAAGAAGTGGATGCAAAGAAGAGGCCAATCGCGAGGTCTGTGAAGTCTGGGTCTAAATGCACGCAGACACTAGATGGTACACTGATTTCAACGCCATGTCTATTTCGGCACGTTCGGTCAATTACGGCTGATCAAGTAAAAGAAATGCGGACAAAATACGGTGTAAACATTTGAGGGGAAATATTGTTACCAATCCGGCCATTTATAGACCATTTTGTCTTTAATGCGTCTTTCCTAAGATTTGATCTTTCGTTTACCATGAAAAAAGATATTCCAACAGAATCTTAACGATGTTGTTCAGCTTCAATTTTCTACCCGCCCCATGGTGACTGTGAATTAGTTTAAGGTTAGCATATATGCACCGAGGTTGAGTGCTACAGAGTACCTCGTAGGCGAGCTACGACCTATTTTCTCAAGAGTATATTGCGGCTCCCGAATACTACTCACCAGTAGCGTGGAAGAGTTGGCGATGGTAGCCGGAATTTCTATGTAACCTCCCTGTAGGTACTAGGAAGACGACATAGTATAAGCTTCACCTAAGGTTTAAAAAATCCTGCCGACGAATTCTAGCGACTGCGTGAGCCGGTATTTGGTTAGCTCACCGTACACGACACTGGAATGTACGGCTGTCTAAGAAAATATAGAAATTGACTACTTGTGAGTAGGCATAACTAATTGATTGATTCCGCGGACAGTCTAAAAAGCCAGACGGGTCATTTTCCCAGAACACTCGTAATTTAATCAAGCAGAATGACGGGTGGGATGAACTATCAGCCCGGCCACGGATAGATTTTGGGAAATGGGCGACCTCTCAGTAAAGAAATGAGAAAGATACAGTAAAACTATGGTCAGATGCAGAAACACTAGATCACAATAGGGTTTTCGCGTTGAATTCGATTAACCAGGTGGGCCTAAACTGATGGTGCAATAGACTCCTTTTTAAAAGATTTAGTTACACACCTATAGGTTTTTTTTATCACCACTTCTGAAGTTTCTTGTGTGTACAGAAATCTGTCATGAAAATGGTCATCAACGGCGCTAAATGCATCGTCCGCGTCCGTCATGTAAGAGCACGTGTCTGGGCCAGTACGCTACATACACTAGTTGATAAAGATTTGCCCAATTTCCAACGTCACTGAAGATTTCACAGAAGCAGGATTATTTCGAGCAAAATAATGGCCAAAAAAGTCTGCTGATGGTTAGAATCCCGAATTTTTCAGGTGCTTTTTAGGGTTTAAAATAGAAACAAACCCTCGGAGCACATATTCGCCGACCAGCATGCGCATCGCGTGAAATTCCGTTGGGTGTGAAGCCTAGTTGAGATGAGGTGTTGACTTATTTAGTCAGCCGACTACTTCCTAATAACTGGCACTTTATTGGGTTTTCATGGAAAAGACCTTCACGACAGTGTCACTTCCGTGATTACTGGGACTACTCCAGGAGCTGTATCTATTGTTGCTACAAACATACAATCCGACCGAGACCTGATATTCACCACGTCCCCCTATACATCGACGACCATTTCGATGAAATATTCGAGAAGATCCGTTGCACAAGTCAGACTCGTTCAACAATGAAGAAACCTGAAACAGCTGTGTCGACAACCACATGCCTGGTAATAACACGTCAAGCAGTTGCCTATAGTCGTGCTCATACTACCTGTGTTCAGCATGGTTGACCTAGAAGCCCTAACTGTCAGAGCAAAAAGATTTTGGAGTACAAATGAACTCATATCTGACTTTGAGAAATCTCCAAATTCTGAGCATCCCTTAAAACTATTTTCAATTGATATGATTTATCAGGCTCGTGAATTGAACTAAGCGGGTTACATTCTATGGTGCCCTAGTGTAACGGACAAGTAAACATGATAATGCCCCATAAATACGGTTTATGTAGGCAAATTAGGGTTTATATGTGCATGGGTTAGGGAGAATATAACAGAATAGAAGTATGTACAAAGTAGTGAGCAGCATTCGGTCGCAGTGTGACTGTGTGGCTCAAACACGGTCACGAAGTTAGTAGTCAGCAAAGAGGATTCTCCGTTGAGGCAGAGCATGAACTTTGACTAGCGTTCAACAGGCGGTAGGCCTCACGGATGTGCTTCGGCTTCAAAGGCCCAGATTCTCCAAGCCGTTCTTTGTAGTCCAAAGCTATCAGTTTAAAGTGAAAGGGGGAATTAGGTCGAAGAGAAAGTCCATTAACGATTGGCACAAAGTATTTTGTTTTCTTCTATACCAGAACAGTACACTCGATGTATTGTTCCGGGGCAGTGGTTCGGTAATTGATCTTTAACAAGACAGTAACAACCTGAACCACACACTAAGAAGGGACATTTATAGTCGTACCAAGCTACTGGATCTAGATTGTGATATGTGTTTCACGGGTCATTTTAAGAACGCTCAAAGTCGCGTCATGAAGAGAAAACAAGCGGGATTCAACAAATATGACCAACGCGTACCAGGAATCATGGTTGCATCGTATTCGTTGTTAGACACCCGTGAGAGCACTCGTCCTTCACTTTGAATGTTCTGACGAAACCCACAAAACACCATCTTTGGGAAAGTTTTTTTAAAAAAACGGTAGGAACTAGAAAGTAGCGAACGTTGAGATGCTGTATGCACGATTTTCCACTTAAATAAGACGACAAATTCGAAAACGGGAGAACCATTTACCTAATTAAGGTGTGTTCAGTACAAGTCGAATACAGAAGCGGATCGATCTTTTATCCTGTAAAACTTATGTAGGAACAGAAAAAACCCAGTGCACGCTTGCCTAAGATTTCAAAATACATTTTTGGCATGAGAATAAGATCGTTCGTCTGGAAAATCCGTGATAGCACGCTACGCGTAGGAGACTGAGAACAAAATGGTCGAAGGTCTGCCTGTATGGGTTCAAAAGATACATGGGGTCGATACAGCTCTGAATTTCGATCCGTTGTATTAATTATGTTGTTAATCTAAGCGAAGTGGTATGAGTTGGACAAACTACAGCTGGGAATCAGGTTATGTGCACATAGCACTGATTACATGAAGCCTGATTCGTTTTTGGTGATTCGTGCCAGCTCCCTATTGCGATATATATATATATATATATATATATATATATATATTCTCCAATAAATCAACCCACAGAGTAATGTTAGTAATGTGACTAACAGAACGGAACTCACCCTCTTCGACTATTTCTCCAATATAGACTTTTGTCATTCCAGCTATTGCGATGACCACATTCTGAGACACGGCACAGGAAGCAACAGATTGAATCAGCTGTAAGGAGATATGAGACGTTGGGGAAGTTGGGTTCCCGGGGGAGAAAGAAATGGAACTTGACGGTACAGTCCAACACAGATCTGAGGAATGGCTAGTTACTAATGATCATACCTCCTGTATGTAACCAGCCTTCTTTAATAAAACCGTGCCTATGCATGCAAATCGCAAATTTTATGCTACCCTCCCGTCCTTGATACGGCAAGCTCTCTAATAAAACCAACTTTGTTCCACTTTTTGTGGTGATGAAGAGGGGCAGCACAGTACCTAAGGTGCTGAGGTCCGAAAACGGATTTCGTATCACAGTCGAGTTGAGATGACACGATTCGAACTATCACACCACCTCTGTTCTACGGTGCGTCGTAGCACGATACCTGTGAAATTAAGGAGGCATTCACTGCGGAGTTATTTATTAGAAAATGCCAACTGACCAGGGAGGCAAAACCCTCATTTACATCTTATTTACAAAAATTGGACATCCATCTTCTCTTGAATGCGTCTTCTTGAACTTCAATTGATATTCATTGACTGCAATCACTCATTGCTCAAATTCAAGCAAACGCTACAAAGTGACTCCACAAATTCTGCAACAGATCTCCCTTTTCAAGAGACGCAAAGCAAATTTACAAGAACAAAACATACTACTCGCATGCCTCCCCATCAGTAGTATCACCGTTACACCTGTAAGAGCAAACGTAACGCTTAAAGCCCTTTTTCGCACCTCGAAGCTGGACACGGAAAGAGGTGAGGCGTCCACTAGACTTTCAGAAGTATATTTTGTCGCGCAAGGCCGAATGAGGCGACAAACGAAACAAGGTATTTTCGTTACTTCAGTGTAGCCTTCCACAAGACGAAGGTCAAAGACACACGAGGTCAATGTCCAGACGAACGTCTTGGTCGCCGGCTGGAAAATGGGTTCTGCGATGTACACAGTTAAGCAGACTAGGATGATAACAGAATACGCGCAGTAAGGGTGACAGGGCGTAACACCAAATACCTGCTAGAAATTTTTTGAAAAGTGGAAATCTACGATCTATTCAACAATTTTCGATTGCGTTTTTGGCAGTCAATGCCGAAAAGATGAGAAGCACCGTAGAGCTGCCTCGTCCTTATCGGAGATCTTCAGTGGTCCGAACCTTACGAAACTCCTAGGATTTCGAACCTCAGCATTCTGGTTAGTGGTTGAACAGTTCACTCGAATAAAATAATCAAGAGAATGCACAATATTGGTTTTTAGTGAAAACCATTTGGCTGGCTTACTCGTCGAACAGAGGCCTTTGCAAAGGTCGCCCTCCGAAAAGTTTCGAATCGATTCAACTGTTCCTCATCAAAGTGTGCTAACAACGCCAAGAGCTTCCGGTCTTCTTTCTTGCGTTCCTCCCGCTCTTGCTCAAGTGCAGGCGAGATGAGCCTCGTCACCACAGAATCTGCATCGTCTTCTCCCAAGACAGTACTCACATCTTCCTCCTCCTCATCTTCTTCTTCGTCCTCCTCTTCCTCTTCCAGAGTGTCTTGCTCCTCTAACTCCTCGGTCGGAGCTTCCTGGGAGGAACACGCTAGTTCCTCGGGCTCATCTGATGGACCCAGAAGCAACTGATCAGTCTTCACGATTGTATCCGGACCAATCTGACTTGGGGTTGGAGGTAGAACGTCTTCCGCGACAGTGAATGAGGAAGACTGTGACAATAAACGAGCGGAACGTAAGATTCTGAGTAATCAGTAAACCAAGGTTACATTTTACAATTTGAACTGTTGTACAGGCTTGGTAACTGAGTAGATCCTGTGAGCTATCAAAAATGGACGGGATCCGAATGGGACATCAAGAACAGAATTTGTGAAATTACACTTTCCCTTGGAAGATAACAGAACACGGATACTCACCTCGATAGGGCTGAGTTTTGGTCGCTTAGCAGGGCCAATTTTATCATCTGCGTCAGGAACAAAAGCTGATGGGACTGGATTATCAGCGATCAGTGATTCTGAAGGAATTATATTGGTATTATCCTGAACAGATGAAAATTCTGAACTACGAAACTGCGATTCCTGCTCAGTTAAACTGGCTGCTTCAGACATTGAGAAGTATGTGGTGTGGGCTGAAAAGTAATGAAACAGAAACGCTGAGTTGGTATCAAGTCAAGGTTGAAGTGTCCCAATAACTAAGAGAAGGGCGCGAAGGTAAATTACTTCGAAAAAAACAGCGGACTCGGGAGTGCTTCTGGACTTCTGGTACGAACGTTGGACATCAACGAAGAAGCACGATCAAAGAAATCAATGACTTCAAACGCAATGGCCAACTAACAGTGAACGTCTTGTTTCAAACTGGAAACAGGAAAGTACTACAGATTGAGTTGGTAGGATGGATGTACTACACCGACGCCCATCTACAGGTCCTAGGATCCGCGTCCGAAAGATAGACGCTGTGTTCCTGAAAATCAATAATTACATGCACCGAGTGTGGGGACTTCTAAATGGGATTCAAAAGAAAGGCCAAGACTAGAGATTTGGAGACCCGGAATTCGGCACCATTTAGCGCTATTCTCAAAGAATGAAATCCTTAAAATTATTAATTTCGTGTAAATTACTCCTGCCGTACTGGCTAGTTTTTGTATTCTGACGCCGCTCCACGGTTGTGAGCCCCTTGCTCAAACGCATAACTAGCTGATAAAAAGTAGACATACTGGATAACAATACCGCGCCGGTATATTAAATTTAAGCTGGACTATTTTCAATAATGATGCATTCTCACATGGCATGCTCGTGTGATTTGTAGGACTTTTCGTACGAGGAAATACTTCTGTGAATGGCCTATTATAAGCCTTTACTAAGCTCTCTACAACTACTTTCGGTGGTTCAAACTGGTACCAGAAGTACTATTCTGACCCAAAAGAACACTCACTTCGTACATTTCAGCTATGCCTGGTCTTGTTCGTGGTGGACCCGGGCATTCAATATGTGGTCTTCATTGCCAATTTATTAAACGCCTTGACTATCGTCCCAATGATGACTGATACACCTAGCTTTTCACGTCTGCATCATTCAAGTGCTAAAACAGCAATGTATGTTGCTCCCAGTAAGTTCAATAGAATGCAAGCATTGCACCTATCAGCTGCCTAGGAGTCATTTACGAAAGCGACTGGTTCATACCTTATTGTAAAGAATTTTTTGCATACACACTTGAGAGCTTCACCACAGTTGTATGTAGTTGACTAATGCCTTAGAAAACCACTTGAGTCAAACGTGTACACTCTTCCTCTGTCAGCTTATTAGACCGGCGCATCAGAAAAAGGCGATTTTTAAATGCTGGGAAGGTTAACCGTTGAAAAAGGGATGGGATTAATCTAGAAAACAAACATTCCCACTGACTGCACTTTGGAGACCAATGACGTTGCTTCTCAACGTCACTATGAACAGCAGAATTTCAAGCTCAATGGCCCGGTTATAACCAGATTATCCAGCAACAGTTTACGAAGCTGAAACTAGTAACACGAACGTACAAACTTATTCTAACATATGTATGGCAGCTTCATCAATCATTGTGTATCTGGGCGCTTTAGAGGAATATCAAATAAATATCCATTAATTAAGCGACATGTCGGTCCAGTAAATTGAACCACGAAGACTGATTGTAAGAACCACCAACAAGTAAATCGTGTTGTTCCGCAGCACCGCATCATCTGAGAACCTAAGAGGTAATGTGGACATCGTCTCGAACCGTGTGCTACAGGGAAACAATCAGCAGGATGCCTGCGGATTTTGACCAGCCTCTTCTGTTGTTTCTACTCGTGCAATGTTCCCTTCTTACTACCACCTCCGGAAAATGCAATAAAAACATATTGAAATTAACGTACACAGTCGTGCTGTTGTATGGGAAAGGAAGCAGTCACATAGGAACTTAACGTACAGATATAACGTCCTGACTCTACGATGACAAGGGTCGAGATGAACCAGGATGCCGTGTAAGCCCATTCCAATAAATGCGACCCACTACACACTTTGCAAGTCCAGATTCACGTGACTACAGAAATGTGAGAACTCCGTTGTTATATTCCGTATTGGAGCAATGTTTTCCACAAGTACACACAGATACAAAATGTAACTGTATTTTGGGAATCTCAAGCATATTGTGCGATCGTTCTGGAGGGTAGTTAGGCTTATTGGCGAATATAAGATGCGACATGTCTAATGCAATTACATATAGAGCATTTACTCAATTTGTTTTTTTGTCTCAACAGGTACACAACGCATGTACTTGGTTCCATGGTGCAGTTACCAGGTTTAAAAAAACACTTCTCTCAGGATGTTTCACAATCACCCATGCAGCGGAAGTCGATTAAACTTTTAGCAGGTGGAATGAATATAAAGGAAAATGTTGGAAGCTCAGATAGCGTAGATAATCGTTGGATTGTTCGTTGATCTGTGCAATTTGGCGTAGCTGGGGTCACGCAGTCCCCATCATGGTAGACAACTAGCACCCAAACGTTTCCATCTCCATCATACCCCTCTACCAGCTCAAGGATAGGCCACTACTCCGAGTCGGGCATGGAAGACAGCGTTTTCCTCGGCAAGCGGTGGTTCAACATATGCAACACGTGTTCCAACCAACGCAGCTTCTGGTGCTAGACACATTCTTCAATGGAGATACCTGTTGCACAACCGAAGACTCGCTTTCTAATTGCCTCGTTACGGATTCTCCGACACCAACCTACACGAGCTATGGTCCTGAGAGAACAATTATCGACGCTTCAGGTCCGCTGTTCGAACAGGCCAAGTCTCACGGCCATGCAACAAAACAGCCCGCACTGTAGCATGATACACATTTTGACATCATAAGTTTCTCCAGTGAGCAAACGCGACCCGCGTCATAGAAGATTCGTGCGTCGACACAACACAATCACAGCTAATAACATCCACTAAGATACATAAAACGCCCTATGACTACCAGTGTCTCTCCATGGGTTGTAAGTGGCGTGTTAAGTGACTGCGTGCCCAGAAGCATGATCTTGCACTTAGTTTGTACAAAGTGCATATCAAAGGACGGGATGACTTTGGTCAGTTCATCCAAAACACCTGCGCCTCCTCCTTCTCTTCGAAGACGAGAACGATATCGTCTGCATATTCCAGATCGACGAGGTATTTGTCACAGGCTGTTTGAACACCGGAGTTCCGGAAACCTTCCAGCGTCTCATGATTTCATCGATCACGAAGTTAAATAAGAATGGAGAAAGTGGGCATCGCCGACGGACACCATTTTGTGTACGGAAGAGCTCTCCGCATACGCTCAAACGTCCGAAAGTCTGGGAATACAAAGAACTTATTATGTCCGCGAACTTCCAGGACATTCCTTCGTGGGCAAGCGTGTCAAGAACAGACCGGTCAACTGAGTCGAATGCGCCTTGGAAATCCATGAATGCAACAATTGTGTGAAGATTTAATGGACACAACACGTACCAGGTCGGAATCCAGCTTGCTGCTCTCGAGTCAGTGTTTCATATGCCTCTATAAGGCGACGAAGAACAAGTAACGTCCCAGTACGAATTCACACCTGATGACGGAGCGTTTGGAAGAGACTCTAGAAAACCATTCTGGTAAATTCGTCCAAAATCCGGATCTACCAGTCCTTTTTGTTTCCAGGCTATTTTCCTGTACATTACAAGGCCCTGGAAAACGAAGGGAGAAGCAACTCTTGACGAACGCGTGGTCGAAATCCACAAACGTGTTCCGGAACGAACGGCAGTCAGCTATTGATGGCTATTGAGTTTGTGGCCGGCATGCCATGGGAGGACACCACGTAGCAGTCAGCACACAACTGAAGCAATCGTTCACCATTTTCCGCACGTACCGGGTCCAGTGTATGTCGTCCCCCTGATTATGTCTCAAATACGCAAAGCCTGCCTATTTGTGCATCCAGATCTCCGGCGACCACAACGATATCTGAGCTTTTAGCTCACTGCAACAGGGCATTCAGGGCGTCAGACATTAGTGTGTAAGTAGACAACAGAAATCGATCAACTTCCCCATTGTGGGACTCTTTCATAGACGTTGCCAGACAAATCGCGCACACCAACGGGTATCCAGTCAAGCAAGGATACTTCCGCCCGGTGACTTAGGACACGATACCAACCCCTGCACATGCTACCGCAACAGCCTCTGGATCACCAGAGGTGCGCAGCCGGAAGCGAGTGGAGAGTGATGGGGCGGTTAGCTTAACCACTGTGCTCGCATCTTGAATTCTTGTTTCTGATACACAGCGCACATCAATGTCAAGGGAGTCCAGCAAGAGAGCAAGAGTAGCTTGTTGACCTGCTTGCTTCAGAGTGCGGGCATTGAAGGCGGCTGGGAGCCGAGGCTTGAAGATTGAAGTCGCGATACTGAGGATGTGGGCCACAGATGACTCGATGTTGATTGCAAGACTGATATAGGATGGACGGAGCAGTCGATCCTAGGTGCTGGGCTCACAAGAGCAGAATCATCAATGGAGTGGAGAAGGAGGGAAGAAAAAACATGTGAAAGAGAATGAAGGATGGCTTCGGCAGTAGCCTGTTTTCGTTTAGCCATCCTGCTGTATGCAGCAAATAAGGCTGATGACACTACGCAACGGCCAATGTGGCGTGAGTTTATTTGTATGTATACAGTTCATGGTTGTGTGGGCTAGGGTACTGTCAGGGCACCCACACCTAGATAGGAGGATGAATAGGGTCCTAATGATGCTTTGGTTCGAAAGCCTGACCGAAAGGCAGCGTTGTGGGACTGGAAATACAAGCACATTGCCATTTTTACGGAAGACGTTGCCAAACATGTTTCAATCCCCCAACATGGAGGACAAGGAGACTGTGTTCGTCAGACCTCTAACTATCGATTGAGAGACGGCGAGTGTCGCGCGGACACCCTTCGGCATAGCTTAGTGGGTCGCCAAGGTACACACACCACCACACCACGGTAAGTTCCAGTCTATTCGTGATGGACTGAGGCATACAGGCAATAACGAAAACTGCGATCACTTGGACATGTGACATATATAGTGCAGCTTCCTCTGTGAAAAACAGCATTTGCTTCTGGCATACACATGAGAATATCGTATCTTGATAACAGTACGATTAATACACACTCGTTTCCACACTGCGGACCTAGGGTGTACAGAGGAAGCTATGTAACACTATGATATACCCTGTGCGCACGCTTGACTGAGTCTCGTTTGATATCAAATTGGAGTTACGATTGTGACGAAGTACATATGTTCGCTCCAAACGTTCCACTAATTGGTCGGAGCTCTGCCAAAGCGCAAGGCACGGAAGGAAAAACATCAAGGTTTAGATAGTGTCTGCAGAAATGGTGGTCTGGGGTAGTGATCTCAGCATCTGCATACCCAGAACCCTCAAAGCACATCATTGTCTTCAAATAAATTGCACTTGAAAACAGACTTAACCATGTAATTTAGCAGTACTCATTGGCCATCAGGGTTTTGAAAAAGCGAAGCAGCTCTGGTCATAGTAGAGGGATATTCGCAGTAGAGGAGAGATGATGTTCGCAGGAAGAAACGTCACTGATGCTTGCTACATACATCGACCAAATCACGACTTCAGTAATGCATGCGGTTTTCCGTCTTACAGGGTGGATTCGACCCGTCTTTTCAACACTAAGCATATTCGTGCGCTCCCCAGTCTTCGATTCTTCGAATGAACTTCGGTCCAGTTTCCTTTTTTCAAGGTCCGAACATCCGATTTTTAGAACAAAATACAAAACATATGGAAACTCAGGTTGAACTTGTAGATGCGATTACATCGTGTGAGAGAGTATGCAACCATATATGTAGAAACGTCCAGGAAGTTCGCTCTAACGCAGTCTTCCCTGTCTAACTACCTGGCATATCTGATTCGACTGAGCAGTCAATCCAATGTTTTTGCGACCAACATGACCTAGTCAGGTTGTTTTTCCAAAACTGGATCAGAAATGTACTGGCTTGTCTTTTTTATTCTTAGTACTGACTTCTTGTCTCTATACCTGTAAGAAACCCGGAAATGTTCATCGACCTTTATCATCCAGAAAATAAAGTCCATACTATCTAAAAAGAGAATTTTCGAAGGTAGGATCAACGGCAGGTATGAAAACGCAGTTCGGGGATAAAAATGTTCCGCCTTGTCCAAGCGGAGGTCATCATATTGAGGGATTCTGATCCGTTAAATTACTTAAATCTAAGCCGCAATCAGACGCCCGATAAACTTCAATGTCAGAAGTTGAAGAAAAATACCTAGCATCACATTTACGCGCAACAAGCAGTGGATTTATCAGATTCATGCGATGGAAATCCACACAAAACTTGAACATAGCTGGCGTTCTCGACTTCCAACTTCTCAGAGAACAAGTTGAGAGAAGTGCACTCACAAAAGGCCAAATCAACTTTCCTGAAGGAATTTCCGCATACTTCTTCCCTCAGCCAGCTTATTGTGGAGGGGAGGGGAAGAAACTAAGCTGTTACACTCGCTGGTGTGCCGGATCATATAGATGACAAAGCTTCAGGCAACGGAACAGAAGCCAGACGTGATTCAAGAAGCAGATTATGGTGTAGTTGTAATTCGAGCGGATGAGGTGATGAATATAGTGTAGACGTTCTGATTTCATTCAAGAATAGCACTGCTTATAGTCATGCTTTTTTTATAAAGTCTGGTAGCACAAAAATCGTCTTGGTGTGAGGGTAACCTTATCGTAAGGAAAATAGCGTTTGTCACAAAATGGATGTTTGCTTCGCTTTATTTTGTGCGGTCTAACGTTCACTAAAGTGAAGTTACTTATCCTTCCAAAGGCCTACGTACATGCATACCCAGATTGTCATGCTTATCCCACCAGCTTAGGATGAAATATAACAACTTGGTATGAAGCTTTTAATGCTATTTCGCTCAACACTGGTGGTTAATAACGCTTTAAAAATCTATTTTACCCGCTGTGAATCTATCAGCGAAGGCGATGTAAACCCATAAGTTCCTGGAAGTTTAACGAAAATAAAGTCAGTGTGGCGGAAAAGTAAAAAACCTACTGACAGGGCGGTATTGATTGTCATCCCCTTGTTAGAACCGACATACTGTTCATTTCCGATAATATGTTCTATGTTGACGGAAGCCATTGTCCAAGGGCAGTCAGTATAAGGTTTTTCGTTTACTCCATTATAAAAATTGGAGAAATGACAAACGGGTGTGGTCCTTGCGTGAAGGTATTTTATAATATGACTCTACCGCCGCATCATCCGAGAGTATGGACATCTGGAAGCAGTAGACTTTGTGAAAAGTTCACTCTGCAAGCTCCCTCGGTAGAACATCTTACGGCAAAGATGACCCCTAGATTCGGGCGTTAATTAACGTAGTGCATTTGTGTAGAACAATTACTCACACAAAAAGTTGGCAATAACAGAAAACTTCGTTGATTCTCTTGTTCAGCGATGGTTCTGACGGTTCCGACATCATGTTTCAGCTAGAACGCTAATGAAGACATCGACGTGTCTTCTTTCACTGACACTAATCAAAGTTGACGAAGTGAGTGCACAAAAGTTCCCGTCAAGCTCATACGAACTCGAAGGGTGGTTGCGCGCATTTTTGAGGACGATCCACCAGTACAGAGATCCGGTACATCCATTAGCGACATTTGGTATAAAAAATTTTTGGGTTAACACTGCCGACACATTCCCCACGGTCACATTAGCTCCGATACTTCAGAGTCACCTCCGACGTTCAGAAGCAACAAACATCTGCGAAGTAGAACCGATATCAAAGACTGAATACAGTAAGCGTAGCTCGCTAGAACTGTCGTCGTGACCACCAAGACGAAACGTCACTGAAGAAGACCTACTCTATAAAATCCTCGCTGTAAGCACTTTCTAGAATGCAGTAAACAGAGATTTCTTGAAACTGGGTAAAGACTTGTCTCCGAAAGGTTGAACGGTGTCAAGAATCATAAGAACATGTGACTGACTTCCACGACAGCAGGAAGCCTAGCGCCACTGGTTGCACTAGTGGACGATGTGACATGTATATTTTACATGACTCCCGTTTCGAAAATGTTTTTATCACTCCGCTACCTTTAAGCAGGCTTCGTGTGAAGTCATAGGGTGACAACTGTAGACGTGGATGTGCGCTTCATTAACCGAGAATGGCATATACGAAGTTATTTTTCACACGATACCGGCGGGACTGCATTCGCTGTCATAGTTCTTCCTGTGTAAACAGTTTACAGTTAACTGTATGGATGACGACACAAAGTTTGAAGGTTACCGGAGGTGAACAATCATGATGACTAAGAAGATCGGCCGTGTTTCTTGCCCAGGACCACCGCATAGCACCCAACCAATCAATCCCATAACACCGTTGTTTGGGTTCGGTCAGGAATACGAGAGTGGTCCACAAGCGCGTGCTAAGTCGGCCGTGATGAGAGTGAAATGACTATAGTAGGGGAACTTACTCCTCTATGGAAAGAGGGATGACGATTGTCAACAGAAAACAAACCGCTCCAGATCGGAAAACTCATTTTTACTGGGCTGGCATATATTACTAAGATGCACATCAGTCGATGGCCTGGATGGGCAAAAATGGGAGTAGGATTTCATCAACCAAATGACAGTACAAAGACAGTAGTGCAAGACGCCGAGTTACAGTTCACATGTGAGATCCAACATCAATAAGCCGACAAAGTCATAAAGTAAGTGGTAAGATAATCACATGTTTGGTGACGTAAACCGGAAATACAGCCGTCGCTTTCTCCACAATAGCTATAATCATAGGCAAATATTCGCTCCATTATACAGGAACAACAGAATTTGTAAACCCAACCCACTAGGGAAGGGTTATGAGAAACAACGAGTACGCAATGGCCGCGGATGGGAAAACGCCCAGCAACAATTCACAATACTCGGGCGTTTATTTCATCCTTACCTAATCGCCTCAAAAACAGTGATCGCTTCTTCTCAAGAAAAGAATAACGAGTGGGTGGTTATGAAATCGATGTTCGCGATAAAGTTCTCTGTACTACAAAACTGCGATCACCTGGACCACCGGCAAACTCTTCAGGTGGCGAGTTCGTCCACCATACTTGTGCGAGGTGTGATACAATTCTTGGCGTCCAATTCGTGGAATTAGCGACCCGGTGCCGTGAACATTGCCAGCAGTGTACCCAAAATATGATTCGCGCAGTTGACCAGTAGGTCTCATTGACCATTAAAACGCATACTGTAAAACCACACCGTTGTTTCTAACGACCAACTGTGGTGCATTATGCTTGTTAACACTGCAACGGAGATATCATACGGCCTTTGGTCAATATCGGATCGCTAAGACGGACGTATCTAGGACGTAACTAGATGCGATAAATGGGGCGAGGCTTTCACCATTCGAACCTGATAAGTCTCTTTATGCTAACGGAATGCCAATGAATGCGTAATTCCTACAAAAAACCCACGCGAGCAGATTCGTCAATGAAAACCTACTTGAACACTTTATGCTCTGGAAAAAAAATTGATCAAAAACTTCTGGCGCCCATTGTCAATTGCCGTCAACCTACACGGAACACAAAGACGAATGATCTTAAGGATTGGGGATCTGACAGTCACGGACCACTCTCACGCTGAAAAGTACCCGCATAAATGAACCGCTACATACTAAGTCCTCGAAGGAGCTAGTAAACCATTGCAAGTACACCTGCCTACACCCGACAATCGGCCCTTGACGTACATACAGATGCTATCACCTTCCGAGAATCTGTTTCTTCTTTTACATAGGTAAACGAAAGAGGGGAGAGAGAATGTAGCCACAACGTACACTTCTCAACGGAGCAAAATGAAATTAATCTTTTTTGGAGTTGGACACTAATGTACCATTTAGTATAGTTACGGGAGATGCAACTGTACAACGGCTGAGGGGACGATAACCAAGGTGCTAAAATGTCTTTCCCGATCCGATCCTATCCTTAAGTTTCATCTGAAATCTCGTCCTGTAAGTGCAAACACAAACTACGCTCAAAAGCCGAGAAGCGCTGCTTCAGTGCTTCCCAAACCTTCTCACATACGCTTGATGAAAAAACTATGGACAGCTTCATCCTTTTTGTGGCAAGCAGCGGCTTTGTGCACCACATTCCGTTGACGAATATCATGAATGAGAGACTGAGTTGTCCAAAATTAATACTATTATAATTTACAAATGAAACTCTGATCGGAAAATTCAAGGGTTAGGCTTATCTGATGAGCCCCAAACAAAATTAGGTTTTCCACAAGATGTCATTTCATAGAAAATTACTTGCTATCTAGGCGTAGATACCATATTGCTTGGATAAAATAGAAATTCCGTAATATCGGACCACAGTAAGCTGAATAGAAGCCACACTATATTTGAATAAACAGGAAGATCCCAAGCAAAACGTAGTGTTTGGGGAGCTAGTGTTCCTCACCCCTCAGTAGGTTGATAGAATCAAGGACTACTTTCCAAGAAGCCCAAAACCCTAATTCTATTCTGCTGTTCTCCCTGAAACGAAAAGTCTAGTATCCCGTCAACTACGGTGAAAGATTCTTGGTAGCTAATTACTATGCCGAAGTGCGTTAATCCAGCGAACCATTACAACCAGACTGGACAGAATAAAAACCGAGATGGGTTTAAACTTTATCATCCAAAAAGTTAACGAGACTAAGGGGAAAATCAAAGAAAACCAGTTAATATAGGGGAAAAACCTTTGTACAGTTTGTGCATAATTCTGTTACTGAACAATGACAATGAAAGGAAAAGCTGGCAGTGGCGCCAACGAAAGAGGAGACTAGCTACTCTCGATTGAGTTCCGCTGACGCGTCGCGTTCAAACTAGTATGAACAGCGGTCAGCAGCTGACCAAGCATTTGGCGCTGTTGTCTCAAGTGGGGAGCATGCGCTGGCCAACGACACACTGGGCAGTCCAATGCTCCTGTATCCAACCAGCGTCGGATACATGCTTCGTGGAAACCATGTCCACAGGGCAGTGCACCAAGTCGAACGTGAAGGCGAAATTTCCGCCAACAGATCACGCAAGATTCACACGGAATGACCCAAGGAGGCCAGTTGGTACACAGGTTTGCAGGAGTGACATCTGCATCTTCCACCCCATCAGCAACCCTATCTACTTCGCTGCTCTCAGAGGCTGTTGAGGTGTGTGACTGGCGATCTGGTCTCAGAGGTAGACGAGGTCTACGAAGGCGAGGGCGCCTGTAGACGAAGGAGCGTTGGTGCGCGGTATTCTCGTGCTCATCCGCTTCGTCCTCAGCTTCATACTCTGCATCCAAACCGAAAATTAAGCGGGTGTTTTCTTCTGATGTGCTCTCTTGAAATGGGTTATTCAGTTCGCTTCGCAAAACACTATCTGCTTTACACAGTCGTACATTGGGTAGGTTGGTAGAGGGTAAAGAAGTTTCGTCGGTCGTGACCGAAAAATGGGATGACTTTGAACACTGCCAGGTGTAAATGTGTGCCGGTGCAGCCAATGGCACAAATGTCGTCCGGCCCGCGTCATCTGTGTCAACCAGTTCCGGAGTGACCGGAGGACCGATAAGCGAATGTACCACACTATCCTCGCTGTTAAGGAGCCTGTGAAGACGAGTGAGCTGGTTTAGAAGACGAGTCTGATCCAGACCATCCCCTCTATGGACACGTGTGTTTGACAGCAGTCTCGAGCGAACATTCCGTCTATCACCAGTGATGGCCAAATCAGCATCCGTAGTCGCACTGCTAGAAGCACTGGAGCTCGTCGGCTCTGTTTGACCTTCAACGTCCGAAGCAGCCAGTAACAAACGACTCAGCTCATTTAAGAATTCATGAGGAGATGTCTCACGTATGCGATGAAGTAGACGGACTGAGGCCGAGCGACGGTGACCCCTAACACCAGAGGCTTCTGCTGAACCCGACCAGACAATCAGATAAACATGAGCCACNTGACCCCCAACACCAGAGGCTTCGGCTGAACCCGACCAGACAATCAGATAAACATGAGCCACTAAACCGCTCAGGAAAGTGCAGAAAATCACGGTCAAGAGAGCCAATCGGAATAACGTCACATGTCCCGCGGCAATAGAAAGTCGGAGTAGAATGATAAGCGAAGAGGTGACCAAACGGCGCAGCAACCACAACGATGAATTCACAACGAATGCCGCTTGAGGAAGGCTGAGCAAGTTGATGAGAGGTAAGACGGCAATTAAGAGTAAGAAGTTTGATGATATAAAATCCATAAAGCTGTTTTGTACGCAAGCAATAAGCCGTTTCCAAAGCACAGTTCGCTGAACCGAAGGAGTTGGGGCAGTCGATTCATCAAGGTATTCCATTTGTTCTTCACGTACCTGTGGTACCACATGGGACGTCCATCCTCGGCGAGCTAGCCGAACTATGGACTGTGCCATGCGTAGTCGACCAGTGGCCTGGGTACTAGGCAATGGGCTCGACACACCCATAGAGTAGCGTGCCAAACATGCCAACCATTTACCTGCTTCAACAGCAGAGTTTAAAATAACCAGCAGATTAACCAAAATAGCCAGTAGAAGAAGGAAGTCGTCTGCAGAGGGATACAGAAAGCGTAATTGGAGCTCGAGATTGGAATAGCTAAGGAATTCGCCTCTTTTGAAACCAAACGGAATACAGTGACCCTCAGGTGTTAAAATGTGAAACGACGCGCTTTTCGAACAACCGAATGCATCGAGTAGTTCTATAATGGGCTCGATTGAATGGCGTTGTGTAGATCGCATACGGGTAGATTTGGGTACAGGTTTGGAGTCCGGTTTGGAGTCTGTTGAAATAGTGAGTACTGAAAATCGAACACGACCGGTATAGGGAACTGATAGAGCAGAGAGCACCATCGGTGGATATAAGTGATCCTCCCAAACCTTGGACGTCTTAAGAGGATGCTTGACTGAGGACATATTTTTCACCCAGATGACCTGAACCGGTTGTGGTCGCCGACGCAGCCATGACATCCAACTAGATCGCAATATTTTTGGCTGCTTTTCAGATCCAACCAGCTGAAACGTGAGTGGTAGGATATCATCAACGGAAGAGATGCGGTGCAACCGCTCAGAAAGCACAGAGCTGAGCCACCTGCGAATATGACGAACAACCTGGCTGGTGGGAAATGCGGATTTCGACGCATCAGTATGAACTGATTGCCTTGGATAGGGGCGGAATTGTAAAGAATCTTTGATACGATCTCCTCCTTTTGGAAGCGCAAGGACGAGGTCTGCAGCGACGAAACCACGGTCATGACAGAGGCTGAAAATATGCAGAAGGAATGGGTCTTACAATTTGAAACGAGCAAGAACAATTCAGAATAAGCTTGGATTCTCCGGGAAATCTACGAGTGAGGAACATAACCACTGCTTCGTTTGCACACTACAAGATCAAATAGTTGAAAATAATATCACTTAAAGTCTGTCACCCCCTAGTACAACGATGAAAGAAATGGGCTCAAGCGAAAAAACCTTCGTCTGGGTCTAATAAGGGTGGGAAATTATTACTATCCTATTAATACTATTACCCTAGCGGAAAGTTGTTTCAGGATGTTACTCTCAGCCTTTTACAAACGCAGGCGAGCAAACAAGGAAATGAACTAGAGTATAGGAACAAAGTATTCGGAACAACTAAGGGCTGAATTGCAGCTTCGTCGCAAAGCCTGAGTGTCTGGTCTCGCCCACTAACCAAATGAGCCATCCTTTTTACGAATTTCTTGGATGTTCTAGCGTTACCGCAACACAATCGTAAAAGACGCCGGATACCACTATGGTTGAATGGCTTTCGGCCCAGAAAAACGACCAGTATTTAACCTCAAAAGCAGCTAATCCGCATGAACTGGGTATCACAATAAACTGACCCTTTATAAGGAAAATCCCAATAGCTCTGCTGAATTTATTTTCATAACAAGAACTACAGGACTAATAGAATCTGCCATTTCGAAATAGGTGGCGTTTTATTTTGCACGAATTCAATCACATGAGACGACAATTTTCGGAACCCGAAGCGGTTCACAGCTAACAGTACCGGGTTCCAGTAGTTTAACTCGATGGGTATGACCACCTCTCAATCAGACGACACTGACATGAAGAACACGAACGTGCTGATTAACCAAGCCAACGCAAACCAAACAAAGAGTGAGGAAATAAGTAGCGAAATGGAACCACTTCGTATAGTTTTGTCAGTCACCACAAATGTAACAACCCGAAACCGACCAAACAAGTGCGGTGCACACCCTGCTCATAATCCTGGCACAACACTGAGTGAGGGCCATTCGTTCACATAAAGGAGGGCAACCAAACAGCCAAACAATTATGAGCGCAAGATGATCTGTGAGGAGTAATCAATAAACCCTCAATGAAATGCAGCAGCAACGATCAATTACATCGCTGCTTGAGTTGACATAACGAAGTGGTCCATTTAGAGGACATGTGTGGTGATCGATGATGGCGGAGTTCGACCGGTTGTCCTTCGAGTGGCTTTATTCAGCAGCCAAAAGGGTAGATGCTACCGAGCTTGACGGTCTGTCCATTGATCCCAAATAAAATTCTTTGGAGCTGCAGGTGAAGCGACAAATATAAAGAGAAGTCCACGAAAACAAGTAGGACCATTTTGTGTGGGAAGAAACACTCTGAGTTGAGCTGTATGATATGTTCTCTTCAGAACAGTTCGCAGTCATCGTTTTATTAATTTTGCGAGAATATCACGCTTGAACAGCAGTGTTAGATAGGCCAGCCACTTTGGCATCCAGTGTCGGTTCCGTTTCAGACGGTGTCACGCTATAATGCCTGATAAATTATCGCCGGGCAGTTGTTCTGTTGCAGCAGAGTTCTGTGCAACTTCGAGCCCCTCCCCAAGTTTTTACGGTTTGCTCGATGATGTAATGTCCTGATTCCGTTGGAGAGAAACAACTGAAGCTGGACTACTACTTAGTTCAGGTGAGTTTCTCGCACACCGAGCGTCGTACAGAGCCAACACCACCTCTATTAAACAGCAAGTATAGAAAAGTGAGTCTGTTTGAGAGTTCATACTCACAAATGAACAAGGTGCTCTGCATCTTTTCTGTTTTTTGATTAATAACAAGACCACATCAATATATCTTTTGTAGAGGGGTGTCGCATTAGTCTTCGCTTCACTCTTGGGTTTGCGATGGAAATATTCACTAATCTTGACCAAATGGGGTTCCCGTCGATACTCCATCAACATGTTTGTGTCAGAGGACTTGAGAATAAAAACCGACTTTTTATGTACGCATGAAGGAATGAAATATCAATATTTAAGGGTTGTTGCAAGGTTACCTGGACGGTCAAAATTCTCAAACAAGGGTACGTTCGTGAACAAGAAGTTAACGTCAGAAGAAAACATAAGACACTGCGACATGTTGTACTCTTCGTTGAGGCTACAGAACACAATTGTGCGCTCAGAAGTGCTCGGCACTCACCTTGTGGTTACTCTGGCTCATGTGAATGAGTGGCCTGAATTCAATAATGTATCAGGATTATAGGCAGGGTGTTGCTGGCATTTGTTCGTTCTTTTTCGAACTATGTTCCACTTTGCAATCGACAGTACTGCACGAAATGGTTCCATCTCGCAACCTGCTATTGTGTTATTCAACTGGATGAAGGTGACAAATAAAAAAGTTGGATTTTCATATCTGAAGAGGTCCAGAAGAGGCGCGGACAGTGAGGGCAGAGCTGCACGAACCGCCACCGCAGCAAGAAATGACCAAGGTTGATAAAAATTAAAAGAAGACTGGTAAAGAAGAAGGGAGTCCTTCAGACTTATTTCCGTTGAAGAACATTGAATACTACAGGATGGGATGATTTGCGTCAGTCCCGTGGAGGTGTTCATTAAAGTGGATTCAGAAAGTTATAAATTATTCCTCGGCTTGTTTTCTTTGTGAAGAGAATTGTCAGGAACTTCGAATACTTGAAAAGTTATCCCTAGCATTTCACGATCCACGTGGAACATTTGGCATATGCTTGGATCCGAAAATGGTAGTAATTTCATCACCAGGGATAGGCCAAAAAAGCACGCCTTTAATATTCGTCTCGAGCTCAAAAGTAGTTAGCAGTAACCGGGTCCTGTAGCGAATGGATAGAATTTAAGGAACTCTCAAACAATCACGTTACAGCCCCCTGATGAGTCTTACTCAGGTAGGACCATGTGGTGGATTGCTTTTCGCTTCAGAATTTACCACAATCTGACCCCAGAATGAAGAAGCTAGCTTTCGTTGTTCACAGTTCATATATCCACACCCCAGGTACAAACTGACTTTCATTACAGAACGTTTTTTCTCATAAGGAATGCTTTCGTAGGCGGAGACCGAATTCACACGCATTCATTGCATGCAAGTTCTGTCACGATGACAAGGATTTTCCGCGACTCTGACCTCATAATCAGTACAGACTTAGAAACGAGTCACAAGAACAAACAAACCTCATGAGTATGTCACATGAGGCACATACAATGATTTGCAGTCGATACAATCTAAGAACTGAACGAATGGATAAAGGTCACGCTTAACCCAAGTAAAAAGATAAAGCGTTCAGCTGTAGCACCCCTCCGGTGCCTAGCTGCCATGCCACCCGAAGGGAGCACGAGGGCTGGGATACTGCCAGGTTGCCCAAGCCTAGACAGGGGAAGTCGAGTGGCGGAGGTCGGATTCGAACCGCGGACCTTCAGGTTAGTAATCCGCGCTCTAACCACTTCGGCCATCTCGCCCCCTAACCCAAGTAACGTAGCTTTTTGACGTCGCTGCTTCGACAAAGACGAATTCGGTGACCCCAGCACATACACGTTTAACGGATGTTGCTCCTAATGAGATCACTTGTGTCCTTATTGACCGCAGGACCAACCAGAAGTTGCGTTGGTTAGTTCATGTACTGCGCATGCCAAACCATCATTTGCCGAAGACAGCGCTGCTTTGCGTGCCCGATTCAACGGACCTTTCTGTCAGCAGTTTCACACCTCAACCGCTAAGCCATCTCCGGCTAAATCCAGCCCCTATTCGTTCCGGTTTATCAGCTACAAACCACTAACAAGGGTACGTTGGTTCGAGCTGCTCAACTTTCCGTCAATGAGAAATGAGAAAGCACTGAAGGTATAGCCAGTCACTGGAGGCAATATCCTAATCAATTAGCTGCTGTTGGTTTATTCTGCATGGAAAAGCAGGAAACTAAACAGTTCCGCATTGAAGGTGGTAGATTCCATGCAGGAGTGCCACTGGTTGCATGATCCGGTTACGTTTACCAATGTCAGTCACTGCTATAAGAGTTGGGTTCTGGACTCACCATTTCGTGAGAAGACAGTTGTTAGCCTGTTTGAGTTAGGTGGTCAGTACTTTCATACCTCGTTGCTAGGCCATAGATTGTCGACCTCTCAGTCGGGTCTACTCAGCACGGGACTGTGAAAGTAGTTCAGCGAAGTAGACAGTTTTCTGACAAGAGGGGAGAAGATAGGCAAGACCGTCGCCTTGTAGACTTGCAGTTTAGTCCATAGCCTCAGGCGTCAGGAGTTCAAAGCCCGTTTCACGAGTAATATAAAAGCAAAAATAGGGTCTTAGCTCATGATTAACGCTCACATCAGCAGAGGGTGTGCTGTCGAGGTAGCAGCAGTCCAATATTGATGCATGGGGGAGCGTTGGGGACTAAACTTAATCCAGTTGGTGCGTAGCGAATCTTCTCCGGGCAAAACTGTGCAGTTATGCGCTCAATTCGCCATGCGTACATTTGAACAGTACACTGACATCCACAGACACTAAAATGTGGATCTTGGTTTGACGGGTCGAAACCCTTGCGCCAAAAAACGCCCAATATTGAAAGGACTTGCATCAAGCGGATAGCCAAACTGCACACTAGCGCAGTCGTTGAAGAAATTCGTATCCATGATGGCCGTAAATAGGGCCTGAAGAGAATGGGGCAAGCCTGTTCTCCACCGGCGAAGATTTCGAAATCATTTGAAGTCCATTTATTAGTTTATACCTTCATTCTTATTCTGTTACATAGGCATCGGAAGAGATTGGCGAATGTTGGAAGACAGACATATTTGATATGTCACAAGGTGTCGGGTCGGAGTCGGTTTGGAAAATCTAGAAAACGGGCATGGGGCGACCATCGATGCGCACGAAGTTTTTCTTGAGGCTGTCGTGCAGCAAACACCACACCCAGATCATCACAGAAACCATAAAATTCCCAAAAAGAGTGCTTTGATGATTCCAGGGTCAAATGTTTGCGTAGAACTCGTTCCAAGAGCCTGACCACACAACTTCGCAAGCTGTAGTTGTCAGGTATGTTTGGCTTCCTTTTCCTTTGTGGAAGGGCAGGATTAGACCACCCGTGAATTCCAGTTGAACTCCCCGCATCATCATCATCATCATCATCGTCATCATTGACAACAATGAACCAGTAATATATAGTGGTACATAAATGTCGACTTCATTTAATGGTGGGGTAATATATCCACTGGGGAAAAGATGGCTCAAGTGGTTAGAGCGCGAATTTACTGACCGCAAGGTCCGTACTTCGAACGCGACCTCTGCCTCTCGACTTTTCCCGTCTAGGCTTAGACAACCTGCCAGTATCCCAGTCCTCGTGCTTCTTTCGACTAGCATGGCAGCTAGGCACCGGAAGGGTGTTACAGCTGAACGATTTTTTTTAACGATTTTGAAAGGCTGCACAGATATTCAGAATTTCTGCAGGCAACTACTTCTGCATTAGTCTCCAGCAAACATCCTGAAGAGTTGGGTTGACCTGACAATATTCAAAGAATCCTACGATTCTTCGTGTCATCATCAAGCAGCGAATCCTTCGATCTGTTCACTTTGCCTCCTGGGAAATTAGTCCTTGATGCGGTTGGGCCAGGTCATTTCGAACATTCTTTGGTTGATGATTCTTGATCTCGCTGTCCGAATGTGTGAGATTTGACAGCAGCTAACTTCTTAGTTACCAGCTGTTTGATTTGATGGTTACTGCCGTCAACCCGACAAGGACGTCTTGAAGGTAGGTGTCTTGGCTAGCTGATTGCCATTTTATCATCTGCCCGGATTCGGTCCACGCTTCGGCGGGCAGGCTGAGTGAAGGTTATCAATGACGCATCATTTGCGTCAAACTTCTCGCGTTTATTAGTGGGATTGATATGTTCAATTTCGCTCGGACAAACAAGCGATTCGTTGTGTAGTTGATCCTCTCATCACCGGTGTGACGCACATTTCTCAAACGTTTCGCCGGCGAACGACACCCTTACTGAATGAATGAGATTGGTCACTGCATGTGTGTCCAAGTTGCAATGCGCTGCTTTTCCAGGTCAAGCCCGATGTTAGTAATGGGATGGAGCATCGTCGGAGTCAGCCACCGTTGGGAATTGCAGTCCTGATACTATGATTTCCGAGAGCGCCTTACCACAGGAGAAAGTTTCGAAGGACACGTTCAGTCAACTAACCAAGGAAGAGGATCTTGTCAACTTCCGAAAGTGATCAAAAGAGAGCGCAGGACCTGTCGTTGTGGCCTTTTGATGAACATAACGTTCAAACACATCCACTGCTCACAGTCACAGCTTCAGCCGCAGCGATGGAAAGCGTGGATTGAATTCAAGGGGTTCCAAGTTGAACATTTTCCTGGTGAGATCAGAAAGGTCGAAAAGAATACCAAGATCTCACGAAGTAGCCGTTCAAGTGAAACGTTCATCAATTTCACTCAGGACGGTGAAATAGATTTAGTATCTCATCAGTTCCACTGTATCTTGCATTACGGATAATTTGGTTGCCAGTTTGGTCCAGTAGTGTTCGATGTACCGTGGGCCCATGGTTAGCAGTCGTTTCTGTAAAACACTGGAGTTAGCACAGCCTGTTACATCACCACCTTCAAATGTCGACCTGGGAGAGATGTGAATTCCTGACCTAAACAGTCTGTGGTTCTGACTGGCCACACATCCTTGGGGTTTTCATTTGTAGTATCAGTACATCCATAGATAACTATATATATA
>NW_008751671.1:1588589-1595073 GCF_000715545.1 Opisthorchis viverrini
ATATATATATATATATATATATATATATATATATATATATATACTTGTATCACAATCTGAGTAAAATCAAACGAGTATGGTTTAATATATGCGGTTGCCATTGCAGGCGGCAGCCCAGTTCGTATATTGGGATCAACATGGTCGGTGAGGCAACCGGTATCGATGCACGTTGAGTGAATATAAGATCGGATAACATGGATGTTTGCCACATGTTTACTCCGGGGAATATACCGAGGGAATGAGTCGATGTTTTACTGGTGTAAGTCCGAATAATTAAGGCGAGCAGTGGTGGAATAAGATGGGGGCGATTCGACCCGCCACTTAAACAGGCTTTACGCGAACTTCATGTATCTGGCTGTAGACCGGCCACATATGGTTGCGGAACAAACAAAGGAAAGGACGGCCTATTTGTTAGCTACTCTCTAGGTTACTAACACGGATGCTTCGAGCTGCAGTTTGTCAGGACCACATAGTTTTTCTTTTCGTCATCACCATTCAAGTGAATTGATAGTGATGTGCGGCAGTGAATCTGAATCGTTACTACCAGTGCTGAGAAAGACAGTCCGTCCACTTTAAGTTACTCGAACCTTAAAGGAACACTGTCTTTGAAAGAAATTATTAAAAGGGCCCGTGAGGGACGCGTCTTTAGCATGAAAACTCCACCACTTAATTTTTGCACACATGCTTACTCACCTACGAAGACGATGACAATCAATGAGACCCAACTTGAAACCAAACGGCGAGTAGGTATGGACCAGGTGTCCCCAAACCTCGCTGGTGATAGCAGAATCGGTATGCGCTGTTTCGACACCAGACCCCTTGGCGCCGTTCACACCATTGGCCACCACTGCCAGAAGCCAGACACTGTCCTTGTTGTCATCGACACGTTCCACAAATGCAGATTCACTGTCGAAAACAATGCTCTCCACACCAGTTCTATCCGAGTCCGTGTACGGGTCCCAACAAGAAGATACTACTTTTTGGTGCAGAAGAGCATCCGGAGATTGAGAAGCTTTGAAGTCCTTGAATTTCTCACGAAGCTTGTCTGCTGCGATCAGCTCTTCTGATGTGACCTCGCCTAAATGAAGAGGTTTAGGAGAAAACAGTGAGAATGTTTGAAACGAACACGCAGCTATTACGTGATACAGCGAGTCCCTCTATAAACAACCGCTCTAGGGTGAAGTAACTGTGTAAGAGAACGACCGCTACGGGTCCCGATTTGCTTCCATTGACTTCCTGTTTGAACCAGTCCCTGTATATCAAACACTCCACCAAAAGTTGACCCCTTGAAATGTGGATTGTGTTCCTGAACTGCGCTGTACCATTAGGAAATAAATAAATAAATAAATAAATAAAGGAACTTAATTTTCAAGTGGGCTAATGGTCACAGTAATAAACTGGTCCAACAACCGGTGGAAAGAATATTGGTATTTGGCCTGGTTTGTCGTGAGCTGCATACCATTTACCCAGAGAGTGCGCATGCGAATAAAATTGGGCCCAAGTTCCTGTAGGGCTTAATCACGCACCTGGCTGGTTGCTTTAGCTGATTAGTTCACCAAAGACCTTTAGCCCTGTAGCATCTAGTTCTCTCAAATTAGGGAGTTCAGACAGAATTCAAGTTACTCAGCTATTTTCTGTAATGTCATCTGAGTGCACGTTATCAATTGGGGCCACAATATTTGCAGTACACCAGTACTAAGACCTTTTCATCCTTTGACTTTATCATCACGAGGATCTGTTGAAATCAAACTGGCAGGGCTATACGGTAGCCGAGATCCACTGTTCCAATGCTACTGTTGCACTCCATACTACTACTACTACTAATAACAATAATAATAATAATAATAATAATAATAATAATAACAAAATCAAGGGTAGAATACGGTCAGAGAAGGAAATTTGGCTAAGGGTATGACGATATGGAAATAACGCCTCCTGTCAACTTAGACCGACAGATTCACATATGATATTCCAAAAGACATTCGTTTCGGGGATAAACTGGTGTGAAATCTTGATGGACAGAGTCGTTCTAACAGGTTGAAAGCAAAGAAACACTTGCTTTAGAAGACGGCCCTGTTGGATATCCTCGTGTTAAAAGAAGACTGAAGATGGAATGTTATTAACTCGACTCCAGAATCAGCGACGTCCGCAATACGGTGAAAGATGTCTGAATTACTAATTACCATACCCCTATCGGTGACTATACTTGTTTCGTCAAACTAAAAAAGAATCCACTTCGTGTTACAGTGAGAGCAACTCAGTATGACGCACGAATGAACCGGATAACTCGCGTAAAGAGTAGAGGAGAGATGAACAACCTTCATGTGAAGGTCCCTTTAGCTTACTAAAACGCGTGTATTAACCTTGAATATTGCGACTCCGGGTGAAACTTACTGTCACCTACCAGCCGAAATAGGACCCAAAGGTGTGATCGTAATCTTTCAACTGAGTGGAAAACTATCCCACTCTGTGCTTGCTTTAGATAATGGTTATGATTTATAGAGGCACATTGTTTGGTCTACAATTCGTCGATTCTAAATATTCAGGAAGTTAAGAGTGACGTGGCTCCTTTCTATGTGAGGTCAAAGAGCTGTTTGTCATCCCCGAATGTTGCATCCCCGAATGTGTGAGAAGAAAGTACACCCAGCTGTAGCACCCCTTCGGTGCCTAACTGCCACGCCGCCCGAAGGAACCACGAGGGCTGCCAGGTTGCCCAAGCCTGGACAGGGGAAGTCAAGACACGGGAATTACGCTCAGACATTAACCACTCTTCTGGAGGGTCAGTAGCAGACCGTTTGCTCCTTTGGCTTTCCATTTGCAACCATGGCCTCTTGTTTGTGTGAAATATGCAGCAATAATACCAAACATGCCCCGTGGTATCCACGCCCAAGCGTATAAAGTTTCATTGTTTGGTGCCACTGCTTGGGGTGTAGTCTATACAACGCGTCTACCATTCAAGCGTCCCACCTTTGCACTTGTTCTAGCTGATCTTAAGCCGCCGCCGCATACAAACAGGCGGCGACCAGCATGCTATTGCTGGTCGGATGAATGTTGAATTCAGCAAGCTGAACAGCTTGGGATAACAGCGTGAGTCGTTCCGCTGTAACACCCTTCCGGTGCCTAGCTGCCATACCACCCGAAGGAAACACGAGGGCTGGGATACTGCCAGGTTGTCCAAGCATAAACAGGGGAAGTCGAGAAACAGAGGTCGGGTTCGAAACACAGACCTTCCGGTCAGTAAATCCACGCCCTGACCACTTGATCCATCTCGCCCCTCACCTTATGAGCACCCATAACCTAAACTTAGTCGTCCTCATTAGGATGGTGTTGACGTCCTTTGAGACTGTTTTACGTGAGAACTAGTCGATGCGATATCATCATGATCATCATCATCAACAACAACAACAGCATGACATTAGTGTTCGACACCGACGCTACGCTGCCGCACAAAATGATTTATTTGAAAGCTTTATTGTGGAGAAAACAATAAAGGTGGAGTGGGAAAGAACTTAAGGCTAGCTTGCAGCAATCATTCTGACGTGGATGGTAACCAACACCTCAATTGCAGACACTCCCCCAATCTAAATAGAAACTGACACCAAGAACGCCACTGACATCAGATGGCAGCCATATTTTGCAACGTCCCCAACCAGGCGCAGTGGGGATCACGCGGTCCCCATCCTACAAGGCGAATAGCACCGACAGCACCCTAACGTTTCGTAATCTCCTTCATACCCCTCTACCAGGTCAAGGGTTGGACACATCTCTGCTTCCGTCACCCTGAATTGGGCATGGAAAACAGCACTCATTTCAGCAAGCGATGGTTAGGCCTAGGCAACACATGTCCCAACGAACACACCTTCTGGTGTTAGACACATTCTTTACCGGAAGTACCCGTTAAACAACCGAGGACTCGTGCTCTGATTGCTCCATTACGGATTAACCGACATCAACCTACACGAGCTGTTGTCGTGAGACAACGATTATTGAACACCTGAAGACGCCTCAGTTCCGCTGTTCAAACAGGCCAAATCTCACAGCCATGCAAAAAAAAGCCCGCACTATAGCTCGGTACACATGTCCGTTGAGACGCCGTGTCTCTAATTGCATACATGCGCTCTCTCGTTCTCTTCGAAGACGAGAAAGATGTCGTCTGCATACCCCCAGATCAACAAGGTTTTCATCACAGGATTTTTGAACACCGGGGTTCTGGAGACCTTCCAGCGTCGCAGGATTTCATCGATCACGAAGTTAAATAGGAATTAAGAGAGTGGGCATCCCTGACGGATACCACTTTGTGTACGGGAGCTTTCGGAGAGCTCTCCGTACACTCTCACACGTCCGGAAGTCTGAGAATACAAAGAGCGTATCATGTTCACTAACTTGCGGGACATTCCTTGGTGGGCAGGCATGTTAACTGAGTCGAATGCGCCTTGGAAACCCACGAATACCAGAATTGTAGGTCGTTTATAAGTATGGCGTTGTTCCAGCACCCGACAGAGTGTGAAGGTGTGATCAACGCAACCCATATCAGGTCAGAATCTCGCTCGCTGCTTTCGAGTCGTGCGGCCACGAAGCACAAGTAACACCAACATCTCGTTACGACCAGGCTCAAGCTGATAGCCCTGTGGTTACCACACTCACTGTGCGTCCCTTTTTTGAAAATTGCCACTATCACCGAATCTCTCCAGTTGTCTTGGACAGACTCCAGTTCCCACATGCAAAAAAATGGATCAGAGAAAAAATCGTTTAGTGCCTAACTGCCATCCCAACCGAAGTTTGTACGAGGGCTGAGATACTACCGGGCTGCTGAAGCCTAGACAGGGGAAGTCGAGAGGCAGAGATCGGGTTCGAACCACGGACATTCTGGCCAGTAAATTCGCGCTATAACCACTTGGGCCATCTCGCCCCCATGGATCAGAGGAGCGCTGCCTGAGGACTTCACCGCAATATTCGGTCATCCGGACCCGAAGCTCGGTGGCGCTTGGGAGACCATATGCAACCATAAACCTCCGAGGCCGTAGGCAGTTCCAGGCTCACCGTCCAGGGTTCTACTTCAACTATGGGCTCCAGGTGAGTGGCAGCTGGTGGTCACGACAATTGTTGTTCGAAGTTTTTGGCACATCGGTCAAGGCGTCCTTCTTTATTCAAGATGGTCACTCCTTTCTGATGCTTGGTGTTTTCGGTCACAGGTGGTTTCCTTGGACCAGTCGAGCGGATCAGCTGAGATAATCTTCGGATGCCGGCTTTCTGGACCTCTTCTATTTCATTGGCTTTCTGTGTTTACCAGGCTTCATGGTCGGTTCGTACGCTCACTTTCACGTGACGTCTGATAATTCTTCACGTCAAGTTATGTTAGGGACCACCTGGAATATTTCTAGGAGATTAAAACTGTGCCACTGTTCGGTCTGGTATACGGTGCCTGAGTGAGTCTGGTAGCGACATGCCACAAGCAAAACTCTCAGCACTGTGCGAAGAAGTGACGATCTCGTCCCAGTACGAATTCACATCCGATGATGGATCATTTGGAAGAGACTCTAGAAAACCATCCCGGTAAATTCTTCCAAAATCCGGATCTACCAGTGTCATGAATATTCTTTGTGCTCACATCTTTGTGCTCCATTATCGTTTTGTATTAACCATGCTTTCGCCTTCATTTTCAGCTTATGTACGTCTATTCTTAGGCAGGTAAAGCGCTATTCATTCTACGCTATTCAGTCTTGTTCTCGCGCTCAATCAGAATCGATATCCGCTCTGAAGTTAACCGACTATTGGATGAAGGTATAGTCGAACCTTCGAATTCTCCCTGGAGGGCTCAAGTACTGGTCACGAAAAATTCAAACCACAAAAGACGCATGGTAGTGGACTACAGTCAAACCATTAATCGGTTCACATACCTAGACGCGTATCCGTTACCGTGAATGGATAAAATGATCGAAGAAATTTCCCGTCATGCTGTCCTTAGCACCTTAGACCTATTAAGTGCTTACCATCAAGTTCCAATCAGTGAGCAAGACAAACCGTATACGGCTTTTGAAGAATGCGGAGAGCTGTTTCAGTTTCGTCGTATTCTTTTCGGTGTAACCAACGGAGTAGCATGCTTTCAACGCACTGTTGACCATATAATCAAGCCTGAGAACCTAGGTGGCACCTACGCTTACATCGACGTCACTATTTGTGGGACTACCCAAAGTGAGCATGACCAGAACCGCAAATCTTTCTTTGAAGTAATAAGAAAATATGGAATTACCCTTAACTGCAAGAAAAGCATCATAGCAGCCAAACAAATACGCCTTCTGGACTACGAAGTCTCTAAAGGAATTATCAAACCAGATCCTGAACGAATGAAACCTATTCGTGAACTCCCTTATACACATGACGCTAAATACCAACAACGAGTTGTTGGTATGTTTGCTTATTATTCGCAATGGATACCATGCTTCTCTGACAAAATCAGTGTGCTTGTCAGAAATAAGACTTTCCC
>NW_008751671.1:1596053-1678973 GCF_000715545.1 Opisthorchis viverrini
GAAGAGATTTGACCGTGCCTCAAAGTATGAGCCCGTCGTTGAGGAAGTCCAACTTATAAAGTGCAATCCACATTACGCCCGTGTTCGTTTTCCCGGCGGGAAAGAAAGCACTGTATCCGTCCGTCATCTCACTTATTGTGGTGATCGCACACATGTCAACGATTTCACGCGTACCTCATATAATGAAGACAATGGTGTTCATGCACCCCCTCTATCTGACTTGCACACGCCTCCGCTCAATAACATTGGAGATAATATCGATCATACTTCAGTCTCACCCCCATGCCCGGGCAATGCACCTGCATCTCCAGATACATATGACCCTAGCATCGCTGATTTAGCCAGGCTCCAGCAGCGTACACGGCAGCGTACATTTTAAGAAATCGAGAAGCCTAACCACACTCATTATTACTCATTAGATTTTTACAAGCATTCATCCAATACCTGTACGTAATTTATCCCTCTCTACACACAATCCAACAGCCAGGGTGAATGTCATGAATATTCTTTGTGCTCACATTATCGTTTTGTATTAACCATGTTTTCGCCTTCATTTTCAGCTTATGTACGTCTACTCTTAGACAAGTAAAAAGCTATTCATTCTTATTCTCGCGCTCAATCAGAATCGATATCCTAGTCGTAACAACCAGTCTTTTTGTTGCCAGGCTATTTTCCTGCATCTTACGAGGCCCTGGAAAACGAAGGGAGAAGCAACTCCGGACGAACGCGTGGTTAGAATCCAAAAATATGTTCCAAAACGAACGGCAATCAGCTATGGATCCACGCCGTCAGTAACTGGCAATGTGACCGACTTGCGTTTGTGGCATGCCATTGGAGGACAACATATAGCCTGAAAACTTCGGCCATTTTGGAAGTAAGCACGGCATAAAAACAGCCTGCAGTCAGCACATAACTGAAGCAATCGTTCACCATTGTCCGCACGTACCTGATCCAATGCATGTCGTCCTCCTAATTGTCTCAAATACGTAAAGCTTGTCCACTTGTGCATCCAGATCTCTGGCGACCACAACCATATCTGAGCTTTTAGCTCACCGCAACAGGGCATTCAGGGAGTTGTCAAACGTGCCTTTGACGACGTCGGAGCTACAGTCAGTTGAGGCGTAGTTAGACACGATAAACAGACATTGTTGAACTTCTCGCTTGTGACCCCTTAAAGGATGTTGCCAGACAAATCGCGCACGCCAAAGGGTATCTAGTCAAGCAAGGATACTTCCGCCCGGTGACTTAGAAACCCGCATAGCCTATCGCAACAGCCTCCGGATCGCCAGAGGTGCGCAGCCGGAAGAGAGTGGAGAGTGATGGGGCGGTTAGATCAACCACAGTGTTTGCATCTTCAATTCTTGTTTCAGATAAACGGCACACATTAATGCCAAGCGAGTCCAGTGTGGCGGGACTGGCAGCTTGTTGACCTGCTTGCTTCAGAGTGCCGACATTGAAGACGGCCAGAGTCGAGTCTTGAATACTGATTTCGAGATGCCTGAGGATGTCAGCGCCGGATGAGGCTCAGATGTAGCATGCGAAACCGATGTAAGAGGAACAAAGTTATCAGTCCTAAGTGTTCGGTCTACAAGGGATTTATTATTGGGGTTGAGAAAGGGAGTATTTGAAAGAGGAAGAAGAGAGGCGTCAGCAATATCCTGTTTTCGTTTATCCGCCCTGCTGTATGCAGCGAGTAAGGCGAGGGCACCTCACAACGGACGGTTAGGCATCCGTTTATTGTTAGACGTTGGTATAATGGTTGTACTTGGGATGGGATACTATCAGAATGTCCACGCCTAGACAGAGAGACGAATATGGTCCTCATCTAAAGCCTTTGACTCAAAATTTAACTATAAGGCGGGAGTGGTTGCTTGGAGATGCAGAAGCACCAACATTGCCGCCACATACTCCAACGCCCAACCTGGAGAACCAATAGATTATGTTCGTCAGAACTCTAACCATTGACAACCTGGTACAAGAGACTCTGTGACTATCGTGGGGACAACCCCCAAAGTCGCTCAATGAGGTGCGCAAACTGTCACACCACGGTAAGTTCGTCTCTTCTCATATCCCCAGCACAATTGGAATAGTCTCCCCAAGATACTGTAGTCGCTAGTTCCATACAACCGGCACACTAGAATTAGCCCAGTTTTCTCAGCACTAATGGGCATGTTAAATTCTCGAACGAAATTGTACCCTTGTTGAGACCCGTTTTAAAACCGTCTTTGATGGAGCCTACTTCCCTCCGTAGCTTTACATCGCTTGCGAATAAGAGGCAACTCCTGTGGGAGAAATCTGGTGGTGAGTTCGCGTGTTTGTAATCAGTCTGAAAACAGAACCAGCCTATTCATGGACAGCACCAATGGCGTCTCGGTTCCGAGAACGCGCCGCTGACCCCCACTTTCGGTTAAGGTATTCCATTTTCTGGTGCGGAAATGCGCGGATTTCGGCCCGCCGAAGCGAACACATCAAGGCGGCGTGAGTTCTCCGGTTATAAACTCTGCTATGGCCAATAACCACTAACTGAATCATCCTGTAAAGCTTCCTAATTTCACACCAATCTTCCCAAACCATCAGGAGGATCCGCTACAGACAGATAGTTGAGAAAACCTGAAATAATCATTCAAACAGACTCGGATATCGAGTCATACAACCTCGAAGTTGTTGTCACAATGCGGCGATTGAACACTTTAGTGCCGTTCTTCCACTCGAAACATGGCGATTCATGAATGGATACATACACGACGATTGAAACGAAACTCCATCGGGAAGTCAAATATTTTCCACTTACCGGTGACCGTCAGCAAAGCATACAGCTCATCACGTTCCACTGGTTGCTCGGCAAAAACACCACGTTGCTCAAGGATGGCTTTCACTTTTGCGAGGCTGAGGCGATCTTTGGCAGACCACTTGTGATTTACATCTTCATTCACCGGTACACTGTCACAAATTTCATCAACCCATTTGTACATGCAGGCAGCGATGCATAGTGAGATTGCGAAGCAACTCAACAGGCTTAGGTTGCCTGAAAATCGCAGTAAATGCGGTCTCTTTCTATGACAACGCAGAACGGTGCGGTACCGAGGCCTTAGGAAACCCACTACCGTAAATCCTTGTGTCTCCAAGGGAGGAGCACTGGGATGCGTACGAAGAGAGTCCCCAGATTGCACCATCTACCAAATTACCGAGAAGCGTCAAATTACGCAACGCCGCGTTGGGTTGTTGACGTGACCTTAAGTTACTACAAGAATACCGGTTCAGTTCAAAATTGGGCTTGAACGTCTCGCCGAGTTCGGAATGGTTGTAGGGGAAATAAGAGCACAAAAGTTCGCGGGAACGTGTTACTGTGAAACCAACAGGTTCAATAGGTACAGTATACACCGTAGATTCAGCTACTGTTGTACCTCCAGGAAGTGTGGGAGAAGGAAGCAAGCCAAAACACCTGGACCACGATCTTTTTGTGTCAAGGATTCAGATTCATGTGATGACTGGAATGGTGGGAATATGTGTGCCTCACTACCTGTGGCGCTTGGGAGGGTGGATCAGGAATAATGGAATCTGTTTTTGAAAGTATACTCACAAGTGCATGCTATCAAGAAAATTAGTGCACGATTATATACAAATAGTGCACTCTGGAAGGAGGCAAGACATCAGAAATATTCGGTTTTTATCAGAAGACCAGTTTTGGATATACAACTCAATATAGAAGGGTGAATAGGCGTCAGGATGCTTTATCAATTGCTCTGAGCCCCTGTAGCCAACGGGTCGCGTATACCGGATCCGGTATCTTGATACGGGTTTCTGTGTGGCTTGAGTCGAACCACTAGAGAAAGGGACACTTCAAGTGACTAAGGGAACACGAAGAGGTTGCCTCAAGTTTTGTTTCAAAGAGCGTCACTTATTTTTGGTCGTTCATGCGGATATCAGCACATAAGATGGGACAGGCTCTGACGGCTAAATCTCCTCAAATAGACTACATTGCGCCATTCCCGATTGAGGTCCCTCGTTATATCCCCATCAATCTGCATTTGCTTAAGCCAGACATGGCTGCATTGTTCAAGCGGTGAACAGAAGGAGGAGTGGATCATTATGGAACTGTGCTTATCAATGGGGGGACATAATGGGAAATTTGGCGGTCTTTCCTTAAGGAATGGATGTACATCAACAAGGAAGACGGTCAGGGTATTATCCATGCTCCAAGGTCTATGTGGAGAGCTTGGTCTGCAATCCCGTGGGTGAACCTGAACAATGACATGGTCTGTTGTTACGCCAAGCGACACTTTTGTGTATTATTGTGCTTTAGCTAGAAAACTTTGGCCAGAAAATAGTGTGGAAAGGCGTTAATCGCTATTCGAAAGGACCGTTCTCCTTTGCAGCGATTACTTCTGGCCATCAGTGAGGGAGTGACCGATGGATGTAGGGGAAAACCCATAGGTCCGTGACCTTGTTGTGAAACCTCCACCGATAATCGAAACAGTTTGGAGGCACACCCATAAGTTTCTCGAAACCATATATTGTTCAGCTTCAGGAAGACAGCCAAAAGAACTGCCGAAATTTTGTGACATCTCGGGTGGGCGACAAGTGTACCCAGTAGAATTGATTTAATTTCCATGCTAAGTGTTATGCACCAAAAGCACCATAGGCTATGTCCAAAGTCCCTGAAATGGTTGCATTTTGCTCCAATAGAGCGTAAGCATATGGTCCCACCGTAATGCGTATTTTGAGTTTAGAATATGCTAGTCGTGACAGCAAGTTGGCTTAAGTCATGGTACCCGGCGTTTTAAGCCCGATAGAAATTTACAGTACAGGGGCACGGTTTCAGTATTGCAGACGATAAACTGGGTAAATCGGAGTGACTCCCTTTTGCAGACAGCACTGCGATTAAAAGGCCCTCGGACGGCAGTTTGAGAAACCCGCGATGGCCAATAAGTTACCATTCCGAAATTTAGCACATTCGTTTGATATCAGAAATCTGGCCACACCAAATGTAGTTTGCCTTTTAACGGACAAGGTCATCGGAGATAAACAGTACCTTGCCATAGTTCACGGATTCACGGACTGATACGCAGGATCGAGGCTTTTGCCCAATTTTCCCGGGTCGGTTTTGTTCTTGCCGGTCAGTGGCCGTCGTTCACCTGAAAGGCACTAGTGAAAAAAGGGTGTAGCAGTGCTCTTCATGTTCTCAGCAGTATGCTTGCCAGCGCGAGTATTCGGATAAATAAGTGTCTAATAGTGCTTTAAACCGGGTTCTAGAAGGAGCGTGGACAACCGTCGGAGAAAGGTCATTCCACGCAGCTACTACCCGGAATGAGAAAACATTGTGTCTAATGAATGTGTGTACTCTGAACTTTAAAAATTTTCTTACTATGTTCCCGCCGTGTATTTGCTGGGTCACCGGTGAAAAACCTGTTTGCCAAGCTTTGTTCAAACAGGGCATAAGTAAGAATTGAGTCCCCTCGGAGGCGACGGTACTCCAGCGGAAAGAGATCAAGCATCGCGAGACGCGTTTCGTAGTCCACGGATTTGAGGCCGGCAACCAGTCTAGTGGCGGCCCGCTGGACACGCTCAATGAGGGTAAAGTCTTTCGTGCGTCCTGAGTAGACAACTTGGTTGGCGTACTCCAGGAGCGGTCTGACGTAGGCCCCATAGAGTATTTGGAAGTCCATGCGAGTAATACGGGAGAAGGTACGTCGGATCATCCGTAAAACGGCGAATGCCTTTTGGGCCGATTTCTCATGGTGTAGTGCGAAGGACAAGTTTGAGGAGACCCAGATGCCTAAATCTTTTTTGGCATCTATCCTCATGATGTTTTCTGGTCCCTTTTCACCATGCATGACAAAGGCATTCACTGAATCCCCTCCAAACGACACATATACGCACTTTTCATCATTCAGAGGAAGGTGCCAGTCCAACAACCACTGCTTGGCAGCGTCTACATCCATTTGGAGGGCACTGGCATTGGAACTCCAGGATTTCAAGTCGTCCGCAAAAAGTAAACATGGACTCGCAAGAACGTCTGGGAGGTCGTTGACGTAGATCAGAAACAGGAGTGGTCCCAAGACGGAGCCTTGAGGAACTCCAATGGAGACCGGCGCTGGAGAGGAGTAGGTCGAGCCTATTCTCACTCGGAATGATCTGTCTGATAGGAACGCCTTGATCCAGCGAAGGATTTTCCCTTGAATCCCGTAAGACTCGAGTTTGTGGAGCAGCGGGACGTGTGGGACCCTATCAAATGCTTTTGAGAAGTCGAAAAATATGGCATCCGATGAGTTTTTCGTCCCTGGCTTGGGTTAAGCTGTCCATAAACAGGAGCATGTTTGTCACGCAACAGCGGTTTGGGAGAAATCCGTGCTGGGCTGGAGATATCAGATTGTTAAATGTGGCAACAGAGGTATTTTTAGTAGTTTGCGAAAATGACTAACAGACGACTTCAAATGAAGTAATTTTCGCTGTTTCAATAAAGACCAAGAAATGTATGGGAACCCAGAGCAACTTCTTCTACGAAATGCTGAGAAGCATTTATCTCCAACAAATGATGTGGTGACGTTTCTTGACTGCTAATTCTGATCCAGGAAATCCATAAAAGAGCACCGCTGTAGTTATTCTGTATCTGGTTTCAACTTGTCCCTATCAGTATTTTCCTAACAAAGCCAGGAAATGCAAACAAAGGATCGCTGTTCTTTCCTCTGATCTATAAAAACGCATGGGGCAGTCTGAAGATAATCTGTCAGACGCACAGCTAACATTGACGTGCACGGTTCACCACCTTCGTCTTAATTGGGATTGCACAACTCCAAGCCCACTTCGTCAGCCAGACACAAAACACGCGATCCTTCCTCTTGTTATATGAAGCAATCATTTACATATAAAATGTAGTGACTTTGTTATTCTCTGAATGCCAGCGGTCACGACTGGCGTCATTTGTCTGTGTTTGCTGTGCACAATTTTTTATTTTAGCCGACTGGTGTATCACGCTCTTATCTTTCTGTTCAGTTCATGCGGTAGATTCCATTTAGACTAAAGTTCCTATCCATAATCTTAAAGGCTCTTGTGCAATCGATCGTTATCTGTCTACCGTCCTTCTTCACAATAACTCCGCACACGTTAAAATGTAGAGACTTTCTGATTTGATCCTTTAGCTGAACTAAACCTACTTCATCTCCCTGTCTACCTTACCGTTTATCGCCCGCACCAGCTGGTTCAACGACTAGCCATCGTGCTTGCCTTCTCGGCAGCTTCTACTTCCACTGCTTCACTGACCAACGCGGCAATACTCATTCCTATTCGGACAACCATGGAGTAAAAAGATTTCAATGGCCAAAGACTAGCAACATAAATTCTTTAGCCGTTCGGAAACGCCTCCGACCAATAAACTTACAGTCCGACCAACTTCACTGATCATACAACCATCGACTGACTATAGGTAAGTGCAGAGGGTCCATGGTTGTACAAATCTTCCGCACAGAGACTTTTGTGGGGAAAATCATACGCTCCCGAACCTATCTCACTAGTTTCAATGGAGGCAACGAGTACCACCTGGGTGTACGATACCGTACGTACGTACGCACGTACTTTATCGGGGCTGCTGCCAGTTTTTTCTTGCTAAGCGCCATCCTCCCTCAGAATGAGCTTAGCATGTGTTGTCTCTTAGTCTTTGGATATCGCCATAGGGGGCTTTTGCACCGCACGATCTATCCACCAGAATTAACATTCTCTCATGACTGCAGAAATGATTCCAAAAACTATTTTGTATAAAGTACGACCTCCAACTCGGAAGGCGTCATTAGCGTCATATCCTTTCCTCTACCTCTGATACTATTTGCGCCTTGCGCCGATCAACTATTCTGATAAGTCCCATTCTCGCAATGTTTGTTGGATTTCCACATGGATACGTTTTATCATACCCATGCTGACATACGTTACCAATCCACAGCCTGATCACTCGGAAGCCATGTGCTCTAAGGAAGCACTAATTTCTTACCAGGTGTTTTGCGCTATTTACCCACAATTGGCCTTGTGAAACTCCTTATTTCATCCATTCCATCTTCGTTCTAACAGATGTCACACGATCGTTCTATTCACAATAGTGTCACCTAATCACCATTACAACATTACATTTTCGTAATAAAAAGTAAACCTGACCATTCATTTGAAGTTAAATTTAAGTACTACGTCGAAATGGGGCCAACTGAAAATAACTTTCAAACAGTATATCCTCCTGTAGCTTCAAACATTTCGTATTTTGTATTTTGTGAAAACATCACAAACCAGTCATAAGGTAAAGGAGATTTTTGACGGTGCAACTGTTGGTGAGATAAGGAAAGCCATTCACCGATGAGTTGTTTATTAGAAAACATTATTATTGAACACGAAAGAAAAACTCTCGTATGCACCTTGTTTAAAAAAACGAATATAGATCTTCCTCGTGAACACGTCTTCTTGAACTTTCCTGGATATTCATTGACTATCACGCAATCGTAAACGAATGCCGCAAAGCGATTCCAAAAATTCTGTAACAAATCCCACCTCCTATTATATCAAGGCAGAATAAAAAGAAAATTACATACCACTGGCATGCCTTATCATAAGTGTACACTGTTGCACTGGTGTCAAATGCTCAACATATTAGGGCTGTCACGCTGTCACTTTCAACACGCAATCGTAACGAATGCCGCAAAGCGATTCCAAAAATTCTGTAACAAATCCCACCTCCTATTATATCAAGGCAGAATAAAAAGAAAATTACATACCACTGGCATGCCTTATCATAAGTGTACACTGTTGCACTGGTGTCAAATGCTCAACATATTAGGGCTGTCACGCTGTCACTTTCAACAGGTGTTTTTTAAATAGCAATGGGAAAATAATTAACGTTCATGTGAATGGGTTTATACGCTGTTTATCAGGGCTGACAGGGCTCAGAGCTTCATTTTAATAACATGAGCTATCGTCTTAAAAGTTAGGCCCCTCGGCGGTTCAGTGGTCTATGTCTACGTTTGCTTGGACCTTAGGCCTGCAACTTATGTACGGATTTCATTTTTACAAACGCCACAAACTTGCAAGCCTAGTTGCTCAAAATCAGCGATGATTTTCCGAGAGCCACCAAGTTGAACTTTAGGCCAAACTATTCCCTCAAAGTGTCCACAGAAGCGCCTGAAGAGAAAACACAGAAAAACAGGTAACAAAAGTCCTTTTTTAAGGTTAAAGAAATTCCAGCCCGCCAACTGTCCAACTGCAGCGTACTCATCATAAATCAATGTTAGCTGCCTTGCGATCGTTCCAGTTCGCTTCAGTTAAAGGAATCGTGGATGGCATGGACGCGGCTACAAGATACTTTTAACGGGCATGCATAACCGGCGCCATCAGGCGCTCTGGTGCAAACTTGTTTAGGCGTATAACGGGTAGTAGACTGCTGCAACTAGAAGCAAACTTGAAACCATAGCTACTAACGGATGATGAAAAGGAATTGTATTTTATCAAACAGGTTTAGAGGATACTAATGTATAATGTGTACATTTTCCATTCTGTGGAACTTGCATACCACCGGACAGCACAGAAAACAAAGCGTAACTGTTCGCTGCAGACTTGAATTTTAAGAGAATGTGAGCTATGAAATATCCACAAGTTTTTCCGAAATTCTGTCCCGTGTATGCGTCACTTCTCAAAACTAGAACAGTTTCAGGATTTCCATTCTGAGGCCAGTTCTTTCCAGTTCTATGGAGTTCCTTTAACATTTCTCTGCTTAATGAATTTTGCCATTGTTCCATTTTCCTCAATGTACCTGGCGTGTGGAACGGAGCTCATTCCCGGACGTCGAGTTGGACAGACGCACAGTATCAAGGAATGCATATTTAACGATGGTTATTGGTAGTCACTTTGTTCTAACGGAAGAAGTTTCCCGGTGCCGTTTTAATGGCGGCTGCATATTATGCAGATGACATGATGTCCGATTAATACAAACCCTCAGCTTGCAAGTTTTCACCCATTACTCGCAATTACACATCAGGCCGCAAGGCATTCGTCTATGGAGGAAGCTGTGTCTGCCCGTAGAGATGGCCGGTTTATTGTGCTACAGATAACATCGATCACCTGAACTGGATGCGCTGAATGAATGAAGAAGCCGGCATCAGTCAAGTTCCTGGTGTAAAACATCTGATGTGTTGTTGTTCTAGCGCCGCACTCTGCGGAGAAGCACTTGTTTTCACGAAGCAAAGGAGCACACGGGTTGACGAACGGCTTTCCGGAATCCATTGAGTAACCGCTTTACGAAGTATTATTTTTGCCCCAAAGGGCTGTTCAGACCTACTGGGTAAAACATCGTTTCCTCATATGGTCCAGTATTCCTGAGGAAGGGGTTATTTTTGGTTCTCATCCCGCGTTTGGGGCAAGTCCCTCCAACTAGAAAGCACCTGAAGAACAAAGGTAGTGTTTCCGTGCAAACCTATGCCAGCACCCGCAACAGTCGTGGCTGTGGCTTGTCTGATCTGGTCAATTTATAAGTAGAAACGAAAAAGATCTACGTAGCGCTGTTGGAAGCAATGCGGGCCCCCATAAATATTCCTGGTAAAATACTGCTAATCATTGGAGGCTATCTAAGGGGACAATTATGAACAACTCAACTCACATACGATGAAACTTTCCTTACCACATTTCTTTCTAGATATTGTCGGGAACTCTTTCCAATGTTCATGCCTTCTCTTTCCGTAACCTGGCAGGTGACTGCATATAATGATAAAACCCCTCGGATTATGCGAAAGATCACAGTCCAGATGAGCTTTCGTACGAAGTTTAATTGTTTCATAGTTTTGATAGTAACGCCTACTGTCTTTTTCTACACAGTATATTTAAGCTAAATGAGATCATTATTAACTTGAGTTTCATTTTTTTGAATTAGTGATGGCTGTTAGCTACGCTAACAAATTATACTATGTGCTTCTTCCTTGTTTCCTTCTTTCCTAAGGTGTACCTTTCCTAATGTGCACTTTGTCACCGTCCTTCAGCCAAGGCTCCTATCTTTCACACTTGTCACACCGCCGTCGCTATCTACTGGATCAAGGGTCTTTACAAACAGAGAGGAATCCAAGACTTCCTGAAAGTAGCTTCAACAGATGAAACTTTTAAACAGATTTAGCATTTGACTGTAGTGCAGAACTTTCACTGAAAGCTGTTTAAAGCGTATTCTGGGTGTACTTTAGGCACCGAATCATTATTTTCAGTGGCTGAAATTGCCTAGCCGTGATCTCGCTTCTTCCGGCGCTATTCTTTTTGATCGGCCGAACTCTCAATTGTAGGAGCATTAAAAATTAGGTCCCGGCTGATTGAAGGTCCACATCGGGCCTTCTTGTGGGTAGCATGGAAACATCTTTGGGTGGTAAGTGATGGAAATTTACAGCAACCCATTTCCTGGTGTATTTGGCGCAGAAAGTTTTTTACTAGCATCAGTTTAGCGTTGCCTGAGTTGACCTTTGTCATCGTCCGTCTTCGTCGAAACCATTAGAGTTTGGCAAACAGACGTTAAGATGTTGCCGTTATTGCTCCGGTTTTAACTGGTTTTATTCTCCGCAGTTAAATGCTATTTAAACCGTTCATTGGATGTGGACACTGCCAAGGCCCCGGTTTAGTTTCATTAGATACATAACTTGCATTTCATAATTTCTGGCTTACTACTGACTGCGTCACCTCCGGGTATTAATAATGAAATTGTCGGTGCATCTTTCGCAGCAGGTGGATAAACACCAGTGGCTACAATTATGATGGAGAACATTGCTTATTCCTCATTCGCACACAACACACAACCATTCGCCTTAAGGTTCTGTGTGGGAAAAAACGGTTATGGCCATTTATTTAAATACGGCATAGATGCCAAAATATTTAGGCGTACAGAGTACACGGTGCTTACCATTTCGAATGATTCATATATCAGTATTGGTGACGTGCAAACTAGCTTACTGAAAGTAGGCCCATGAGATTTCTTTTCGTCTTCCGTCCATGGGGATTTAATCCCTAAATTTGAAGAATGACTGTCCCCTTTGATTTTATGGCGCCCATACGACAACTGCCCTCTTAATGGGTGGAACGTCCAGAGGACGCACAAGATGTATGGTCTTGATAGCCCAAGTCTACTGAGCTTTTCTGTCCTGGAAACTCTGCCAGTTAATTCATTACAGCCCACCTAAAAAAGTTTGGATTGCAGCAGTTTGTGGCTAACTTGTCTGTTACGGGCAACTTGCTTGAAGTGAAGCACAAGAGAAGATTGGTCAGCGCCTGTGTCAGGTAAACTGCGTCCAAACATTATGAAGTCCACTGTGCTTGAGCACACTGCGAATGATGTCTGCCGGTGCAAGCGTCAACTGTGTAGGCATATGCTTGGTCAGTCGCGAAGAAAGACTACTCTCTTCGGCTCGGAAGCATTACGTCGTGCGCCCTATCTAAATATATGAACCAAGTTGCTGTGCATTCCCCCTTACCCACGTACCTAGCAGACATTGTGGAAGATGAAGCATTTTGCGAAATGACTAATGTCGCCAAGCTGGGAATATGTATTTGTGGTCTCACACACTTGAGAGCTCGACGGACGGTATTATCCCCCGTGTAAGTAAATCACACTAGGGAATTTTACCACTCATTCGATATCCACTCAAGGTTGAATTCAGCACAAGGTCTGGGTGCGTGGCACTTGCATTATCAGAAAAAGTGAAGTTACTGGTTCGGAATTATATTCCTGTCGGTAGGGATTGTAACAAAAATACAGAAGAGCAGGATCTGCATTCAAGAGTTGTATTGAAAGGAAAGAAAGAATGGAGAACAATTAGTAGTGGCTATCCACCAGTTACACCGTTCGCACAGTCTCCAACCCATTCATCATAAAACTTGTGACTGATTACGGACAAGGATGTAAAACACGTTACAACTAACACCATCACAAAACGTTATTATCACAGGTTGTAACCACCTGTGTCACCCTGAGATGTTGATTAAGCTTTTGCATCCCCGTACTTCGCAAGCGACCACGGAGTCTAACTGGAGATCGCGGCCAAAAACGCAAACTACCGTAATAGGGAGCAGATATTGCAGTTCTCTCATGTTCTCTCCAGACCTCAAACAGGATTGCCAAAGCAGTGCAGTTTGTTGCGCAGGGCTAACCATCACCACCTATAGAGCCGATTCCAAGTAAATTCCGGAGGTAGTCAAGGATTTCAATGGAAGATTCGAAACGTCTCAACAAACTAGAATCTACGTGTTTCTGTCTTTAATTTATATGGCGACCATTTGCGCAAACCTACTGGTTGGACCGTCACAGGTAGTGCGAATGTTGCATAGTAAAATTAACCATTAGAATGCAACGGTCCTGGTGGATCGCCCGGATGACGGACCACCAGCCTGAGTCGGCGTACCTGAAAACAAGTGCTTTGGACAATTGTCGACGCCCCGTTGGCCGCGCTTGTTAATGTTCCAGTGTGGTGGTCATGTACGCACTCATAAACCATGAACACGTAACAGACAGTTGGCGCAAGCACTTCATTGGACTTCTGTTCATATTTCTACGCAAAAAGACTATGTCGGTGTCCGTAATGTCACAGTTACCCGCTGGCAGTCTTGCAAATGGGATATCAAATTAATGGAGGGGCAAAAATCACTATGCCGAAAGCACTCATGCATCTCCTCTCCCTCACTGTTTCCCAACTATTGTGTCATGTGCACCTCAGATCATTAAATCACAATAAAAGCTTACATGACAACATTTTAGTATGCCGTATACTTGGCTTTGGCATACTAGGCACCATTCTCTTCATTTATGATGAATCGCCGGATTATTTTAGCATTATTCCGCAGAGGTCCAGAACGCGCGAGGAACTAGCGATGACAAGGCCTTGAAATGTTCACTGTCCGGTCCAAAACCTGAGTCGAGTACTCTGAGCCCAGCACAATGGCGATGGTGGGGATTTCTGTGGAAAATTCGATATTTTCACGTGCCTCCTATTACGTTGGATTTGTAAATGTTTTACAAGATTACATAAACAGTAAATAGGTCGTGCGCTACCATGCAAACGCAAAAGGGGGCAGCTATTTGCGACCTATGCGGGAACATCTTCCCCATTGTCATAAGAAGTGTTCAGTTATACACCCCCAGGAAATAGCTGGCAGGCAGTTAGGTGGGCAGATTTTTCTAATGATGGTCAGACAACGTTCTGTTGGGCGAACGGCAATTATCATTTATTTTTGAGGGGCATGGTCACAAACATAAAAAGTGAGTGCAAGCGATGAATGCGAAAGAGTAACAGGAGAATATGGGAGAAAATAGAGAAACGTCTCATTCGAGATCATGCCAAGAACTGTTCCAGTCTGATGAGGTGAATCCCAAAGTATGTAAAGATTTTGGTATGGGAACACGCGTCTAAGGACCAACAACCAAAGAAAGAACAAACAATGGTGAATGCTCTTCAAGGCGCAGTGTGCGCTAGCACAGTCGAGTCTCGCACATCAGGCACAAAGTGACCATCATACTGGGTCTGGTGTGAGATTAAATGGCAAAAATGTACTTTCAACGCCATGTGCCACGCCTAAAAGTGTCATAAATACGCAGGGAGCCCACAATGGCAAGCAAACACAAGTCACTGACTGCGACCTTAGGAAGTCCCAGTCCAATAACAGCCTTAGCGGATTGAGGAAAGCAGATCCCTCGATAAGAGATGATCATCGGTTGGTGAAACAAAAAGTCGATATCACAACCGATGGCATGTGGGGCTGAGATTATGGCGAGGGAATGTTCATCAGCACCATACTTCTGCTTCTTCTCATTCCACACTATCACTCCACGCCCATCCGAGACTATGCTGACGTCTATTACAGTTCCACGGCGATCTCGAACAGCGATTAGGTCAGGTTTGATGAACGACGTAGGAGTAGGGGCTCTCAACTCCTCGAAGACGGTGTACCCCTGTCGACGGAGACGTTTTGCAAGTTCCCTTGCAACCCGATTATGACGAGCACATCTGGCATCTTCGGTGCTTACTGAGTCTTCGCATGCAATATGTGTAGGATTGATGGGTTTGTACGGAGCACGAGCAGACAGTACAGCATGGTGGCTAATACTTTGAAGGATTTTAAAAAAAATTCAGCCAAATGAAAAAAGCGCACATAGCATGCTTCGTCGGAAAACCCCTGGACTGTGAATGGTTTTCGCCATTGCGATATCATAATGTTGTCCGGGGAGATTATCGCACACACATGTTGCGTAAATCTTTTAAAGTTATCACGGAACCGTGAAGCAGTGTGGCGGAAGAGGACCAAGGATATTTTTGAGCTAATCAAGGGCACTGTGTGGTTAATTGATGCTATTTAAACAAGACAATAAGACAACCGTATCTCGATCGAGAACTGTGAAGAAGCGTCATGAAATTTTGTTAGAATTTACCACTGTATATGTTAGACTACTGCCTAGAATAGCAGGCATCTAAAAATGTTACGATTTCCAACTACGGTAGTGGAGCCCACTTTGTAAACGATACTCGGCATTTATATAGAGACAGTGGTGTGTCGCTATGCGTTTGATGCAAACTGGTGTGGCCATACGCGAATGCGGAACACGCTTTAGCTAAATGGTTGACAACCAGTGTCGTAGCCAGTTGTGCAATCGTATATGAAGATGGATAGAAAAAGCAGAGGAGTAAGCGGACTGTTTCCAAAATATGGTTGAAGCGTACGTCACTTCCTGGGTAGCTAGCTTAAAAGCACGTGGTTAGCCGGCAAGCATTTGGGAAGTTGAAATTATCGTATATTGGAGTGTGCCAAGGCCGTGGATGAGAGTTACAGCAAAAGACGACTCACAATTTAAAGACCACGGTAAATTGTATCATGCGGACTGGTGTGTAGATGGCTTTCTGAAATTACGTGCTGCGCAAAAAGAAACGCTAATCAATCCGGAAAGTTGGACGAGTCGTTGAAATTGATAGTCCAAAGTATCTACGGACAAGGATAAAAAAGATTGAGGTGCCCTCGCCGTTTGCAATTTTGGATGATGAAATGAACTCGGCATGGTGGTTGCAAGCCAGGGGATTAAGACCCAGGCGCTATACGCGTGTATTGAGCCAGTGCGTATAAGCCCAAACATGGGATGTTATTTTTTACTCTACACCACCCACTGTTTTGGATTCCTTGAAAAATTTTCTAAGATACATGCCAAACCCCAGGGTAAGCCCAAGCTAATTGCACAGACCTTTGACATACGCTGCATTCTTTATAATTTTTGTGCATATCTTTGAATTTGGCGATTCAGTCATCCATTACAATGTGGCTAGAGCAGCCAGTGGCGGAGGAAAACCTGTGAACCTATGGCGGAAGTCGCTTAGCCTTAGACGCGCACCCTAATTATCTCTAAAACCGTTGTTCGAAGGAAGGAATATTTTTGAAGGTAAATATTCGGATCCTTAAGATCTCCACGTGCGGCCCCAGTTTTGTTAGAATTTGTCCAGACGAACTCGGGGTCCAATGCGGGCATGAAATGCGTATTTCGGCGGCTGTCGGTGGCTTCGCGCATTGTCTATATGATAACGGTGAGAAGTTCTGTGGAAAAGCTGTTTTCCTACGTTTTTTACTTATTAGATTTGGAAAAATATCAAGACGACAAAGACAATAATCAGGCACCTTCTCTTGCTGCGCGAACTTAAAATGGAGCGGCAATTCCTAACTTGCATATGAAAATTTATTGCATCGTTTTGGAAGGTGTCCAGCCGAAGCCAAGAAATTCGTTATAGCTGGAAAGTTTTTTGTTTTTTACGATGACCAGCACACGTTATATACGGCTGAAGGCAAGGTTTGGTCTTCACCGATACACCGGGCCATCAAGTGAATGAACGACTGGGTTTGTGGGCAGAACAGGCTGGTAGCACAATTAAGTGGCCACTACTTCCAAGCACTTGCGAAAATTAAATGGATTGAGACGGCCTTTTGGGTGCTAGCAACACGCTCGTTTGAGAAATATTTCATAAATGGGGTGAACTACGATTAAATCAATCAAACTGGGTATGGTAGTCGCATTACCGTCATCGCAACGCCGTAACCGGGTTTGCAGACAGCCCGCAGATGAACATCTTGGATGAGCCGTTTAGAATTGTCATTGTATATGGAATATTCTTGGGTTCATCAAGGGCATACGGTGGTTCATTGCTACTGATGGAACGAGGCAATATGACTGCCGTGTCTACAATGGGGACTCAAAATGGGAAAAAATTATCAAAAAAGGTCTGCACTTCGAGGTGAGTTAAAATCTCAACTAAAATAACAGGCAGTCAAAAGTAGTCACAATTCCTAACTACTTAAATGAGACAACACTACCAAATTTCGATAACGATAATGGATATTCAACTGCAGATAATGGGTATGCGGTCGTTGCAAACTGGTGTGGACATGTGTGGTTATGAGGGACTACATTGGCTAGGTTATGCGCGCTAGGATAGCTCGGAGCTTGCAGAGACATGAGTTTACAGGTATCTGGTGATGTTAGTTTGTACGGTGAGCTGTTCTCAGAGTGGAGCCGTGACAGCCTTAAGAAAAGCGTAGCGCAAAGCAAAAACTCTAATGCATCACATCGCGTATATTTGGTTAGTCTCTGTTAGAATGTTTTGTCTTCCATCAATGGATTTTTCGATTCTTGGGGGGATTGTTCAGGATGTATACCACAGACGGCAAGCTCAGGCCTGAAACGCAGGTGTCCGATAAAAGTTGCTCCCATTTTGTTTATCTCTTCCTTCATTGCAGAAGGCATATTATGAGGCTCGTCATGCGGAAGGAGTATATTTTGGGGAGGGGACTTCGAGTTTAAGAGAGAGTTGTCAACCATGCAGCCTTTCGCATCATCGTGGACAGGAGATCCGGGAGGGGAGGGCATGTTTGGGAAAGATTAAAGACCTACAAAATCGTTCGTCCGGCGTCCTTAGAGTGTGCTCTTGCTCCATTTACTAATGATGATACTTATTCACAATTTGTGGGTAGCATATCGTCAGGCATGCTCATAGCTTTACAGTCAGACTAAAGTGTGACTGGGAGGATTTGCGGGTACTGAAGAGTGCGCAAAAGAGAAAAATAACATAAACAGTGGGCAATATTTGATGAAAAATAATAATGAAAGCTTCATTTTCCAACTTGTGAGGAGCGTACCGGTCGAGGCATGATCGGGTTGCTGCAACCTGGACGCGGCAGACGACAACACAACGGGGAAGAACGTACAACTTAAATTCTACTTAATTTCGTTATTGGCAAGATAATTACACGGACGCCGAGATGTCCTTTGAAACTGAGTATCAAATATCTTAAGGCAAAAATAATGGTGTTTATTCCCAAATGGTTGGTGGCGTCCCGTCAGGCATGATCATAAGGTTACAGTTGGAATAATGTGTGAGGTTGTTCGTAGTTGCGGGTAATGGAACATCTGGACGATATAGTGCAGTCAAGAGAAGGAAGGGGATAGTTGCGGGTGTGCTGACAAACTGGGTATAGCGATGTCATACCATAATTGCACTGAAGTATTTCGGTTTCTGAACAGCTCCTCAACGGCGCCATTTGTTGGGCGACTGGGCTAAAATGTGCAATTCTGTGAGCAGCGTCTTGTTGAACGAAGGAATATTCAAAAGGGAAAAAGCTTACGTAAGATCTCAGATAGCTTTCTGGTTCAGTTGGAAATCAGCGAAGCCCTTTGAGCTTGAGGAGACATCCGACAGGATAAAGTGCGATACTAGAGGGAAAAGCTTAACGCTCACAGCAACTAGTGTGGTGACAACAGAAGGTTGGATGGGACAGGATATTTGTATCAGTTTTCATTGTAGTGTGACATCTGAGGTCGGTGCACGAACCTAGAAGGTTCGGACAGCGTTTGCTTATATGAAACACCTATGGTGTCAATACAGCATACCCATTAATATCAAGTAACTTGTGAGTCAGGCTGCCGTACGGGTTGATCTGTTATATGGCTGTGAGACTGTTTGAAAAGGGGGACCGAAGCATTTTCGGGCGTTTGACAACGGTCGTTTCAAAGCCATAGCTCGTGTGCGCCGGTGTCGGCGAGTCCATAAGGCAAGAGTTAGATAGCGATTTTTCGGTTGCGCACTGGGGATTTTGATTGAAAAATGTATCCTTGCAGTCTCCATCTAAACCACGATCATTATCTGAGACAGCTGGGTAGCATCAGGTTTGGTTATCCTATTAGCTTATTTAATCGGATGTAGTCGAAATGAGTTTATAAGTGAAAATGGGTTGCAATACTTTGAGATGAACGTTGAGTTGCGTGAGACCCAGAAAGGAACCATTTTGTCAGTGAGATTGCTGCTGTATTTTAGTATGTAATGGTTACGAGTTTTGATGAGGAAAACGAGACCTTTTTATTTTATTAAGCTACACTTATTCGGTATCAGGGAGCAGAAATCTAGTGACGTTTGGAGTTAGTGCTCTGAATGGGCGGATTTGATATCAAGCTTCCGCCCTCTCACCAGATCTTCGCTACGGCTGCATTCATGCGTGCATGTATGAAAACGCGTGTGGCCCTTAGATCCTGGGGTCAAGTCTAGACCACCTAGTCTAACTGCGGACAAGGGTACACCATTCTTTAGTTTTAACTTCGCTGCGCCCAATAGTGCCTATGGCTGCTGAATCATCGATGCACGCACGGCTCCCTTGTTATCGCCAATCGGACTTACTGAGCAAGTAGTGGGTTTACATTTATAATAGGTTCAGTGTGAACACCGACCGGGAATGTTTAACAAAAGTATTTATCAAGCACTTGACGAGTTTGCCACTACATCTTTGTTTAATTGTGTTTTAAATGATATCGCGGAAGATGCGCACGAGTAGCCACTGGTTACACATGCTTTCAGAAACACGGTCGAGTAAAAACCTGCAAACTGGATTGACCACACGTTATGTTTATGCCAATGCAAACGGTAAATAGAAACATGATTTGATAAATGTAGGAGTGTATTTTTTAGGCACAGGATTGGAAGGTGGACGACGCAGAGATATGGGGATCCGTCGTTGATCGATGGATTAGTCTGTTATGTATAGTTGGGACATTATAGTCAGCCACGAGCATGTGCACGGGCTCAGCACTTATTATAATTAGCTTCGGCATTGCCATCGTGTACAGTTATGAGTATGATGGGCCTACTGGGCATAGGGGGACCCCATGGTCAGTGTCGCAAATAGATACGGACCCAGAGGTTACGGTGATTTGCCAGTGTGAGTGGCAATGGCTACAGTTATTATGGTGAGCGCTTTATGGCGGTCATCACCCATAAAGCATTGTATTCCTACTGGGAATGGTACCTTTGGCAATTTACCTGCAGCTATCATGTGACGCCGTACTATCTTAAGGCTAGTTATGCATATCTGGGGGAGGGGATCATCCACAGAGATGGTTATCGCACCGTCACTGCACAGTTCATGCGGCTGTCCTAAAATCTTGTACTTAATGGAAGCTGAGCTCCATCGGAAAATGTGTTGTGAGAAGTTCGTTTAACAGAATCATCCCACTTATCAAATCTGAAAAATGTAATGGACACCGAATGAAGCCAAAATATGCTAAAGTGCGATTTCATGTTTTATCTCGCGTAAACCGGTAACAAAATACGAAACGGTGATCGTTCGCGACCCTGAGCTTTCGCTCAATTGAACGAAATGTTACGAGCAACATGTCACCAAAAGATGAAGATGGAGCAGACTAACTTTCCGTAAAAATCACATACTTGAAAACCCTGTAGTTTCGGCAAAACTAATTTGGGCGTGCTTTCAGCGAGTGGCGGCAGACGTCGAAGTACAAGTTCGACCAGCGCGTTGAGCAGACTATTCGTAGGGGCATGCATTTGAAGGCAGAGTTGTCTACCACGTAGCCTTCGGCAACATCGGGGTCAGAGAGAGTGAACAGAGAGGACACAGTATAGAGCAGGTTAGTGCATGTTCAAGGGTGGGTCGCGGACAAAAAGGCCGGTCAGGTTAGCAAATGCAGATAGGCTGGCAAAGCCCAATAATGGAATAGACTAGACCTTGCAGTTAAGCTGGATAGCCATCAACAGAGATAACTAGAGGCTGTTGTCAGTGGCTGCCTTAGTCACTACGTATTCGGATTGGTTAGACACGAGTGTGTTGGGGTAGATGGGTGAAAATACGTTGGTATAAACGATTCTTTGTAGGGGGCCAAAACACATATAACAGATGCACGGTAGAACCTCAGGGTCGGATGGAACAACGGGCGGTTTTCAGCATGTTAGAAGTGTGCGAGATGTGGAGATTTTTAGCCTCAACCGGGTGCTGAAGGTCACAGGGTGGTCAGTTCATAAACGCAAGCACTAGAACTGACGTGCTGCGTCCAAGATTGGAGTCCCGCGGTTGGCCAGTGTTCCCATGGTGGGACATGTGATATTTACAAGTGACGTTGAGGATTATATGACTGGTTTTTCATTGAAATATGGGGTACAAGTGATGGGAAACAGAAAAGGAATGAATTTAGGATTTAATGCTCTAAGGGAGCAGATTTGACAACACATTACACTGGGTCCATGGGTACGTGTTAGAGAACGCAGGATGCTATTGAATTCTGGGCCCACGTCTACAACACTTCCTCACAAAAAGTCTTATATACATACATCCCCAGCTTTAGCTTCTTTGCGTCCACTATTGCGTACAATTACTGAATCTTGACATCGTGAATAGGCATTTACGCGGACTTCTCCTTATCAAAAATGTCACTAGTTGAGCAAGCAGTAAGATTGACCTTAGAGTACTGAAACCCCTCAGCCTCAGAAGTGTTAATTTTTCATTTCAGACTGATGGTCGCGTGAAACTGGCTCTTGAAAAAACGTTGAGCTCTTACCAGTCCATTCAATAAATAAAAACATCTCGCCCAAATATTTATGCCATTTTCCGGCACGGGCATAGCGGCGCAAGGACACAGACGTTTATAATAATAATATTTATTCCCAACTAGTGGGTAGCATACCGTCGGGCATGATCACAGTATTACAGTCAGAATAAAGGTATGATTGGTGGGGTTTGTGATTAATGAGAAAAGGGAAAGTGACGTAAACAGCAAACATTAATGGAGTAGAGTTTATCACACCTGAAGTGGCATGGGTGGGAATCCAAAATTACAAGGTCTCTATATGTCCTATGGAGAACATATCAGATGGCACGAGATCTAAACGTTAGGGTTTAAAAGTGGCGAGCAAAGAAAACAATACAAGTGAGGACATAACAAAGAGCTTCCTGACTGGAACGTGACAAAAGCAAAAAACTTCAAACTACAGGAAGTGTAGGGCCGGAATAATGGAGATGGAGAGGCATCAGAGCTGCCACGACATGGCAAGCCGGTTTGAACTAAAGCCTGTAACCGTCACTAGGGCTTCATGGCCTTGGGCTATGGCGGATGGCCACGGAAAGCTATGTGTGGTGGTGTAGTGGGGCGAAAATGTATTACGGACAAATGGTAGCAAGAAACGCAGAATTGCAGTATGCAGTGAAGCTTGTGCGACTCACTAGTGTTGCAGTTACTTGGGAAACGAGTTCACGCAAACTGAGCAATAATTGACTCAGTTGGTGAGGAGTACGAATAAAAGCCGTCGAGATCTTTACGTCTGGCAGAAGGTTCGGCAGATTGCAATGAACGTCTTCCGGTAGTGGCCGGGGACAAATGAAGGTTGATTGTGGTTGTCGGTTTGGGAGCCAGTGAACGAGAGGGCCTGGACAAAGTAAGAGGGGAACAATTGCGGGTATGCTATCAAACCGGGTGTTCCAGCGCCGTACCATCACTGCACTGAAGTACTTCGGTTTCTGGACAGCCCCGTGATGGACGTCGTGAATCAGGTTGTTAGGCTGGGATGTGCAGTCTTGTTGTTGTTGTTTTCCCTTTTATTTTTAGGCCGGGATCCCTTCCTTCGTGATGCACAAATCGGGTGGAGTTGAACGGCATTTGTTCGCTGGTGGATGGAGTTATCGTGCACAGCCGAGTCTTCATAATCAGTGTCCCACAAAGTCAATGGCAAAGGCGAGCGGCAACTCATACCTTCTTGATGAAGAAGAGTTCTTTTTACCCGTCGCATCAGGCAATCATGCAGAGTCGAGGCCTAATCACCGTCGGCGAGCACAGCTAGGCGCCTGACAGACACGAATACTAGCCAAGGACCCCGAAATCGTGTACGGTTATGAGCATGGTTGGCTATTGTTTAGCCGCTGAATTATGCCATGTCGCATAGTGATGACCTCGTAACCAGCGTCACACATAGGCATGGACCCAGAGGTTGCAACAAGTATCCAGGGTATAGGAGGATGCGTACGGTCTTCATGATAACGAGGAGTGCCTAGCCTCATTTTCAGATAGAGCCGTTGCGATTTGTGACGTACTCTATTTGGGAGGTATCGTGCCTTCTAACAGAAAATAAAACTCAGCCGAAGACACACCATTATATAGTGACTAGGTGCGCATGTGTGGGAACATAAGTACTTCACTCGCATCGCCGATGCAAGGCATCAAGTTGTCTTCAATTATCACAGCGAACACTGGGCAGGCTCCAACAATAAGTGTCTTGTGCAGAACTTCAATGAAAAATTTAACTCAATTTGTTACATCCGACGAAGTTAACACATAGAAAAGTTTTTAACCATATATCTGGGTAGATATATACGTTTTGGATATTATTTCTTAACTTACGAGCTCTAAGGAAAGCTAAAAAATATTAGGGTGTGATTTTGCGTCTGTCTTTTAAACTGGTAACCAAATGCAATTTGGCGGTTATCGGTTACCTTGAATGTTTACTACCCTGAACACACTGCGATCAGCAACATATCACTAAAATTGTAACCCAGTTAGACAGTCTCCGTGAAATTCGCGACTTCAAACTCCCCGTAGTTTGCTCATAATTAATCTCCTGAATGCTTTCATCTCCAAGAGTTTTTGAGCCAAATATAAATTTCGCGTCAAAACTTCTCGTCTACCGTTTACATGCTGGGAGTAAAAATCACTCTAAGCCGCTTTGATTGAAAGAAATTCATTTCAATTAAACTCGAAGCTAAAATATAGCGCAGATTCCAGTTTAACAGCGCAATTGTTCCAAAGGCGGCTTCAGATATGTTTCTTCGGAAATCGGCGGCTGCCCCGTTTTGATCCTTAATGTCATTAAGGAAGGCAATGAAATAACCAATGAAGAATAACCAAATATTATTTGTGCGTGCAGCATGTAATCAAAACACTCTTGCCGTTTTGCGACACTAGTGGGTATACTTTAAATGCACCAGGCGGCCGGCAAAAGAAAACGGAAAATCGGGGATTTGAATAATCTAGTTAGCCGAGCGCATTTGCCAAATACAAGCAGTATATGAAGCACCAACTCCCCAGGCCATTTTGTTTGAGGAGACAGAGGAACCATCTCTTAGTCACCTTGTATTATCCGGGGCACGATCGTGATGTCTCTAAGTTATTGTATGATAGAATTTCAGCAAGTCGAGGACTAGCCAAAGATGAGTTAGAGACCTGTAGGAGCCTGCTGAAGCATGGGACGCCATCGTGCGAGTGTGACAATGTGCAATGACACCAAGAATATGAACAGCAAAGGATGTGTTCAGCCGCAAAACGAACCGTGTCACTTTCGTGCTCCCAAACACATTTTTGCCTTCAGATTATATGCAACCACTGTAACAAGCTGTGGTTGCATTTGGTATCCTCGAGTGACTCGCAATACCAGAACCTTCGGAAAGGCAAAACAAAGTCGGAGCTGGGTTTCTATAAGTTACCATCAATGTATGACTAATTCACGAATTATACAGACATTAAGGCCAAACGACTGAAGTGGTAGGGACAAACAAAAGTCGGTAAATGTACACGTACTAAACAGAAACTTGAGCGGGTTTACAAATAGAGACAGAATACACGTGGAGAATTTCAAATGTTGACGTAATGGAGAACACACTACAGTCGATACTTGGCGTGTTTTAATGAACAGAAATGGATAAATATTCAATAATCGATGTCAGAGTAGTCTATGGTACGATTTGTACGCCTTTCTGGAAAGCGATGCACCCAGATGAGTCATATATGTTGGGGGAATTTAGTTCGCTTTGAAAATGTGAAAAAGAGCCATCTTGAGAACGCAAAGGGTAATTTGGAAAGCTTATGAACCACGCCGATAGAACGGAATGTGCCAGGAGGGCTATGATCACATTCTTTCAGCTAGTAAGCAGTCTTCCAATAAGGAAAACCAGGGCTCAGGTCTTTATAGGTCTTGGAAACTCAACTGACTTATGATCATTAAGCCCATTTAAGTTCAAGTTTTTTGCTCAACCTGGCATGAAATTTAAAGCAATAGTTAAAACTCGGGTATATATACAAGTGTTTCAAGTCTTGCACTCGAATTATGCTGCAACGGTGACCCGTTCAATTCCCGAATAAGAAATTCCTCAGGATGATTTAAGACCACTCACTCAATTGTAATGTCTTCCCGAAATGAAAGCCTGGATCACACGCCAACAAGACCCCTTTAGGTTAGGGAAGCCGGGAGTATGTTTCGAAGGAAGGCTACCACTTAATAGAAGGCCTGATTAAAGTTAATGCAGATAGTTTTCTTTGCGGCATTATCTGCATGATTACCTGGAGATTTTTATTTCATGTTCGCGCAATTTAATGCTGTTTGCGAAAGTGTAAATTGCCGAAACAAGACAGGAGTTCACAAGCCTAAATCCCTTTAAACGGTACCAGTTATATTCCAACAACAGCTCTTGGTGAGGGCTGGTGTGTTTTCAGGCAAAAAATGCAAGCTCTTACCGTCGCAGAGACGCACATTTGTATTCGTTTCACTGTGCAGTTGTCAGGCCACTGCGATTACCCCACAGAGTTCGGCTGCGATGGTTTGTTTTATTTTTACTTTTCCATATTCTGTTCTCTCTCCCGCAGACCTTCAGCTGGTGATGGCTTGGAAGTGAAAACAACGGTGGTGTCTGGAGAGATGTTCGGGTTATATATATATATTTATGCATATACTTCGAACTGCAGTACGCACTCGAACCAGTGAAATTCGCGTTCAAGTTTCCACTAAATAGCTAATTCTTTCCTGCAGTGACACCAACATACAGTAGTTTGAACACACAATCTAGGCCCTTTTTTCAAAACCAGCGGCGGATAAACAGTCGGGTAAGTTGAATCCATGTGAGTCATTCTTAGTATAAAACTGCCTTACACATGAATGGTCGTAAAAGTTGAAGAATCGGTACTTCGAATGCCAGTGCGCCTGATGAAGCAATTGGTATAGGTGTTGTAATGGTAATGCATTTCATACACGGATCACAACAATTAAATTGATATGTACATTCGTCCAAAATCGTCTTTGGGTTCCAAATATGTTAATCAACAGGGGGACGGAGTTTTTACCTCTTTAGTTTTTTACTGTATCAATTGCACAAAAGCCGATTATTCGATAAGTGTGGTTCCGAACATGCCCGGAGGAAAACACTGGCGGCTTATGATGATGAAGGACCGTTGTCGGCCACTGGGTGAGCCATCATGCATAAGCAAAGTAGCATATTTGTCTTGGTGTATAGATAGGGTACTGGGTGCCGCCGAGGTTAGTAAAAACGCATGCGGTTGTGATGACACACATCGATCGTTGACAGTGGGACTGAGCTGCGTTTCCTAGTAACCTTCCTGTACTTCGTTACAAAATTGAGAAGTATTGAAGGAACGCTTATTAGTGACAAAGAACTGTAATGAGAGTGGTTGCGAACCACGTGTAGCCGGCCTGAAAAATCGTGCCTCTCCTGAGTAGTTGAGCCTACTTGAGTCTAGGCATTATTAATAGAGGTACACAGGTGTGTCGTGATTTTTCCATACAGCTAATAACTTCTGCAAATCAGACTCATCAAGGAAAGCGGGATTTCGCTGGCCAGTAATCCGCATTGTTTCACTGAGGGAACAGAACAGAGGGAAGGATTATTTATCGTGATGGCTGGAATGAGCATCAACAGTTACGTCCTTTTTTGCCGGTACAGTTGCCTGCGCTTTCACGGTGAACTGCTGTTTGCATTTGATTCGTCAGGCTGGGTGATCTGGGTTAACGCTTACATAGACAAACTGCCATGAGCATCACGTTAAGGAAATGTGCAGCCAAATAGGATTAACTCACAGTAGAAATAGCGCGTGAAAACACTGATGGAATTTATATTAGGTCGAATTTATTTGTTTACCGATAAGACGAGCATTTAAGTAAGCCCGCCGGGGCTACAAACTTCAAGTCGCGGTTAGGAGCAGACTCAGGTTTACAAATGTAAATCGTGGATGGAAAGTCCCGAAGAAGGCAGAAACCTGCCCAAGAATTTCCGACAAATTATGGCTGTGCCAGGAAACCACGTCAGGAAGGCGTCGAGGCGTAAGGTCACTATCAGCCTGCCGGTCTTGATTGTGTGTGTGCTCCAATTAGTCACGAAATTTCATCACACCGCTTCGGTCTTCGGAATTAAGCTAAGAAGATACCACAAACGTTTCGAGTACAAGTTAGGACTAACATAAGAGCCCCTTAGTTACCAGTTGAAAGCTTTGTACCCAGAGGCCCACTATAAATGAGTTTTGGCCATGCAGCACGCTTGAAACGGCCATAAATGGATACAAATCATACAATGAATAAAGAATAAGGACGAGTAAGAAAAGTGCGATGCTTATATCAGGAAACAAGTGATGCAGGTTTACAGGATGACAGATGAGATGTATACTCCTTGGCCAAATTTTGGGTAGGGGTGTTTTCAATAAACGTAACTCAGTGAGGTCACAAGTTGGTGGAACTGGGAACCTATAATGTGCCTATCCTACCGGCGTATTAGCTCTAGATTTGGGGCAAGGAGGCTCCGTCAGTCATGGGAACTATACTGGCATCAGAAGTACAGACAGGAGTGGCAAATCGTGAGTCACAATGGCACACAGAACGTGGGCTAACTGGAAGCCTCCTAATCGACAAGGCAGATAATCTGCATAAAGAGGCTTCATTACGCAGGAAACAGGGACCGGGGGAGAGTCAGTCAGGTTGATGAATAGTCTGACGAGTGCCCAGTAAGAGTGATGTAATAGGGAAAACTCAAAGTGCGATAAATTCACTCGTATTTAAGGACAGCTAAGGATGAAGGACTTCTCAAAAGCATTCGATCGCCCCTCACACGTTCCGCTGGTCCACAGGCTCGTGTCTTATGGGATTTAAAAAAAACTCTCGCTGGATTAGGGCATTTTTACCAGTGAGGACATTCTGGGTGGACGTGGGCTCTGCTTCAACACTTACACCTGTAGTGGTCTGGCTACCCAATAAGTTAGTTTACCAGGAGTGTGTGGCAAAGAAATAAAAATGGTTACGCTAGGTTGGGTATACAAAAATAAAGAGGTCAGACGGAACAGACTCACTAACAATTGCTCTCTTTAAAATAGTTCGTCGTTGGCCCAGGTCAGCGAATAAACAATAACCCAATTATGTTGGTCCGGAGGCCTTCTTCTGAACAGTTCCCACATAATAGATTCCGAAGATGTCTGAAATGTTTTGGTACCAGAGTTAGTACATGAGACTCGCGACTGACCGCTGCAAGCGCGAGCGAAGTCAGAAGAGAGAGTCGAAGCATGTGATTACGCCTGTATTCTATGTAATTGTACAAGTGCGCGTTTTTTGTAGCTTTTCGTATTTAAACAAAAAACGATTACGCAATTGATGAAATACGTAGTGTTATAATGGAAGTAAAATAAAGGTAAAAAACGCCACGCACCTCAAGGCTCCACATGGATACCATTTCTGTTTCTGATCTATGTCAATAATCGTTCAGAGTTCTCTCAGGCCGACGACTTTGTATTCATGAGTTACAATGTCACAGCCTTAAAATATCGACTCAAAACATCCGTCTTCTACAGATGGCTTGACGCACCTTCCCCGTATTACTCGCATGAACCTCCAGACAAACTATCGAGTCTTCGTCAAAGGGATTATAAAACATGCCAGCCAAATTGTCTACTTAGGATGCAACCCTATTTGAGTGTGTCCAACGGACCTCTGTGGAAAGTGTTGCCGGCGTTTAGGCCGTTGATTATGAAATGCGTCTCACGGTGCTTGACCACTGTTCCCTGGAGTATCGTAGACCTCTGCAACGGGTTCCCATTGCTTTTACGCTGATGGGATCTAATGAGAATGTTTTGCTGGTCCCTGGTTTAGGATCTTTCAGAAGGGTCCAACGGAGTGTTCCGCCTAAACACTGTCATCTGAGGCCATCCGGGCGGCTGAGACATATTGGGTATGCCTAGCTTGCGAAATTTTTATCGTTACAGTCGTGGCTTTGCGGAACTGTAAACTGTCGCTCCAGCGTCTCAAGGTAGCCCTTCGTCGTATGCATAAATGTCTGGGGTTTGTGGTCCATCGAAGCTATGGGACCTTGTCCCACAGTTGGTTCGAGATGTTTTCTGCCTCCCGATCTATTGAAATATCATCTTTCACAGTTCTGGCTTTACCTCGTATCACCGTCCTTAGAAATCGGAATTCATACACTGTCAGGATTGTTCTGCAATTTGAGCTGGGCTGAGCCTCTTTGTTTAATTTGCTCGTATTATGTTGTTGTAGGTCAAGCACGTCTGATGCGCGTTTCGAAATAGTAAGTGGAATGGATGTGCTCGAGACAAATGGGAACTTTATCGTCAGGAACGGCAACAGGGCACTGTACTGTGACCGGCTGTCAGGCAAGCTCAGCATAAAAGATGGTGAGTCCGCATTATGTGTCCTGCAAATATTGTTCCACCCTGATTGTGAATGCAATTTCACTGAACGATATCTTTCAATGTGAACAGTCCGTGTCGTGTAAGCCACCTGAATTGACTCATGGGTTTTCAAACGTCTTGACTAGACGTTAATCCGCTAGCAGTCATCACCGTCAGATTGGAGTTCCCCCCGGTCGCTGAGTGGCAAAAGGAGACGGAACTGGAAATTATGTGCGCATACTGGGTAATGAATGAAGTGAATAGAAGTTAGATAACCTGCAGCCTCGGAATTCACAAATGTAGGCTATTAAACACGAATATGAATCGCATCAGTGCTCGAATGTATGCTACTACATGCGCGGACGGGAAGGAACTTCAGACGAAAGTTTTAAGCTCCTGGCAGTTAAAGTACACACCTTCTGCACAGAGCTCCGAAATCATTTTCATCTGTCTCTGTAGGATCTGATTTTTGGAAAGACACTCATGTTATTTAGCTTTCACTTTACTGAAGATACATTTGGTTGCCTGAGAAGTGGCCAGAGGAGTGCATGTCGAAATCAGGTGCCTGTGGAACAACAAGCAACGCAACTAGTGGGTGCTACCATGCATTCGAACCATCATGGATGTTCGTATTATATGTTATCCACCGGTAAGCTATTTGGTGCCTAATATGTTTTTCACCGATCGGGGAGATCTATCATCTGATGAGGGTGGGGCGGAAGTCATGGAAATGGATGAGAAAGTAACCCATGGAGTTGGTGAACAACAAAAATCGTTCAGTTGTACCTTTCGGGGCCCACCTACTATGCCAACGGAAAGAAAAACGAGGTTCAAGATACCTTCGGGTTGTCAAAGCCTAGACAGGAACGATCGGGACACGGAGGTCGGTCTCGAACCACACCCACCCCTGCCCGTAAGTTGGTACTTCAACCAATGAGCTATCTCCAGAGTTTCACTAAGAGCGGACGGTGAACCAGCGTTGGATACCAATTTGCAGCCGTTGTCCCAGATCTACGTACCAGCGAAGGAGACCAACACCTGTTAAATTTCCTCATAGCAGTCGTCAATGAGCTTGTCTTAGAATGTGGAGCTCGCTTGTCACCGACTCCACGAATATAAATTCACAAAGGTCAAAAATGTGCCCGAATGTAATGACCGATATGAAAAAACAGCAAAGACAAACATCTAAAACGACACGGGTGGCAGACGTAGTTCACTTCCCAAATCTGTGAGTCTCCTACTTCGCAAACAGGACGACCTCCCTTTTGTGTTTGTTGCTGATGATACTGACGTCAGTGATACGTCTCGAGCAGATTCACTGGCAAAATACCTCGAATCCTGTTCCGTCCCACCCACCACTCTCGTTAGCGCCGGTACAATAATCCAATCAACAACTCATCATTTTTTGCGGGAATAAGAGAGCCAAGTGTTTACTTACAACACAGTGGCAGTTGTAATGCACGCGCCGCAAAGCTTACGTCTACGCGCCACGTTGTGTCACCTGATTGAACGTTTTAGTTCCATAACACTGCCTGAATGGTTTACTTTTTCAAACGAGGTTTGTGTCCGCTTCGTAGTTTTCACCTCGCGATGACTGTTAATCACTTGTCAACTTCATCGGTGTACCGAAGGACACACATCATTAGATGTATCACCGGGATTCGTTTTTCTGCGCATGTCAGCCGTCAAAGCGAAGGGTTAGGGTCAATTGCGAAGGCACGAACGACATCAGGTGTGCTTCTTCTGATCCCCACACACTCAACGGAATACGTTGACGACGTTGTTTAAATTTTTGAAAAAAAGCAGGGGGCTCAAGCATTATTTGAAAGGCTGGCCCAGGTTATCCTGTTCTTAGGTATGTACTTCGCGCCATCGAAATGCCGCATGATAGTGTAGTCTTTGGGTGTGCCTCCAAAAATTGAAAGTGACGTGTGGTTGTGGGACGCTATACGTATTCCGGAAGTCGCATCAACTCTGACTGTGGGGTGGCAGGCGAAGAGAACGCACGAATCTCGAAGACCATAATTGCGTTTTCCAGTTTGTGCTACTTTTGATGTTAAACAGGCATCTCACTGGGTTTCAAAGAACTCGTGTCAGACTACAGCATGGGCTGCATTGTTGAAAAGCTTCGGGACTTGGCCACTTCCAGCGAATGGTTTGAGATATCTTCAGGTCTGACCACCAATGTCTCAGAATTATAGCTACAATCGGCTGAAGCCGGCAAATTCGAAATGAGACAATTAGTAGATAGGATTTTGGTGATTCAGAGGATACTTTCCTTAGGAATTGGTTGAGTACTGCCAGTCAGTGTGGCTGGGTCATACATTACGCATGAGGGGAGGGATGGCTCAGTGGCTAGAGCGCGAATCTACTGACCGAAAGGTCCGTGGTTCGAATCCGACCTCTGCCTCTCGACTTCCCCTGTCTAGGCTTGGGCAGCCTGGCAGCATCCCAGCCCTCACTCCTTCTTCTGGTGGCATGACAGTTAGGCTGGGTGCTACAGCTGGATGATTTTTATTATTAATATTACGGATGCCGATTTACTGCCCGCCTAGATGAGCACTGTTTTCCGTACTAAATTTGAAGCGTCAGGAACCTATAGGCGTATGGAATTCGACGGAAGGAAATTAGGAATGTTACGAAAAGTTTTGATGCTGTTGGTTCTGTTAGCCTTCTAGGATGAAGTCCACATAGCTCTATGTCTGGCTGGAGACAATGAACGATATGGCGGCTAACGGATGTCAGTGACCCTCATGTTTTCAGCTTCTATCCGGGTTGTCTGACTGAGTGTTGGAGGCGTAGGCACCTTGGATGTTTGTTGTAGGCCACTCCTTCTCTGCCAGAATTCCTTTCTTTCTATTGTTAGGCTTTTTTCGGATAAGTTGACATGCCTGTATGACAGTGAGGCATCCTTGTTCTCATTTTGTGTTACTGTCATCTCTGATGATGACACAGTACTTCAAGGCTTTTGTCCGAGGATTTCAAAACGCTGAACTGCAGTAATAGTAGCATCTCTGACGTATCTTTGACGGGTGTCGCTGAACATCAGTAGAATATGGAGGGCTTGGAAGCCTGGTATGAACGAAACATTTTGCAAGGACGCGGGTTAGTCCAGACATCCACTAATTGACCAAGTGTTTGAAGGGTTTTAGGAAAAGTTGTTCAATGAACCGATTAGGACCTAGAACCTACATGGCAGCGACATGGCCCAATGTTCCGGAGCGCGAATTTACTAGCCGGAAATCCGTAGTTCTAACCTGATTGCTGTCTCTTAACTTCCCTTGCCTATGCTTTGACAATCTGGCAGTATCCCACTCATGCTTCATTCTGGTCGCATGGCATTTCGCACCGAAAGGGTGCTACAGCTGAACGAAAGAACTTATAAACCCACAATCATAGGCACGTGAGGTTACCCATAGCATGTTTCGTATTACCAGCCTGTTGCGGAAACGAAGAACTGTATCAACTGGCGTCCCTCAGTTTTTTGTTCCTGGTGGTGATGTTATGTAATACAATTTTGAAATCAAAGAAACTTCGTTTTGGTGACTTCACGCTAGCGTTTTACAGAACCCGGATACTGAGCCGTTGGACAGGAGGCAACCCTCAGACAAGTTTTCAGGTCGCAACGTGGATTTCATCTGTCTGAAACCTTCCCGAGCTTAGTTACGTGAATGCATCGTCAGAAACTATCTGAACAACATTTTGTTTACGTTGTTTCACTAATTTGACTACTTATTGTTTGCTTTGGGACCAGCATCAGCCAACGCGTGAGGTCAACACTCTTGGACCGGGTGCCTATCAACAACATACGGTGTGCGGTGAAACTGACAAGATTATACAAACCTTTAATAAGCCTATCTCCTCGTCGCGGCACAACTGTGCAAGTTTTGTTGCACGTGGGCTGACGGAGCATTGGTGGTGGTGCCATCAGGGCATGGTTTACTTAGCTCTTCCAAAATACCACCGAAACCCACAGCGAAGTCNCAACATACGGTGTGCGGTGAAACTGACAAGATTATACAAACCTTTAATAAGCCTATCTCCTCGTCGCGGCACAACTGTGCAAGTTTTGTTGCACGTGGGCTGACGGAGCATTGGTGGTGGTGCCATCAGGGCATGGTTTACTTAGCTCTTCCGAAATACCACCGAACCCCACAGTGAAGTCATGACTTTGCGAGTGTCACCGTACCGTGAATAGTTTTAATATATCAGATAGAGAACGTGGACACCTATTCACCACTTAGTACTACCGAACTGGAGCACAGGCCTTGTGACGGCGCTAGAGACATGGAACCCTCAAACCTTACTGGTGAAAAGGGTTAGATGAGTTAATGAACACCGGATCCGACAGTGCGGGCGGATTAAGTCAGCTCAATATGTCTGGTGTTCCGACGGTTTCACTCTTCACTCCCTGCTGCTTTGTCTTTATCTTTTCGTACAAGGGCCAGAAGTTCACCATTAAAAAGAGCAATGTTGCCCAGAAAACGCCGCTGGTACGCAAATCTCCATGTTGGCCCATGATTTCTTCCAAAATACAAGGTATCGGCCACGCTGCGGTTTTCCCTGTAAGCTGTTCAGATGACAATAGACCTGGCATCTATATCTCAAAATCCGGAACCTATTCTATGTATGTTGGTGGAATGTCTACTTTTCCTGATGTGGTGGCAGTGCCTTTCGACTCCCTCTAGGCTTCGAAAACCTGGTAGAATCCCAGCCTTCGTGCTTCCTCTTGGTGGCTTGACAGCACCGAAAGGATGCTACCGCTGAACAATTTTTTATAGTGTGGTGGACTGTAGTCTCTAGTCAGTATGTTCGATGTCTTCTGAGTCAGTGGTTTCATGATGTACATACGTCTTCATGAGGCTGTCGAGGTTGATCTCGACCCTGCACTGTCAAGTTGTTGCGAACATTCTTCTAGGCGGTCCTCGGGAGTTCACGCACACGCCTGTAGTGTATTCACAAGAAGTTCACCGTTTTGCTAGTGTGTCTATAGTAGTAGTGCCATGGTAGGACCGAGTATAGTGGATGACGTTTACAGTAAAATTCGCAGGGCGAAATGATTCAAAATGCTTCAATCTGACCTTAGATGTGTGCTACTTGTTCTGGTTTGGTCTCCTCAACGTCTATCGATATATTCTAGGAAGAGACACCTCCTCGGCCTCTGCTGGGTAATTCCTGCTCGTCTTTCTTGCGATTTTACAACCAAATATCCGGTCCGTTGATCAAGTTGACATACGTCATTTAGGAGTTTTCGGCGAATGCCTTGTTTTGAGTTATACGCGGCCGGTATCAGAAGTACATATTTTTAAGGGGTGTTAGTTCGCCAACCGGCTACCAAACCAGACCACTTAGTGCTTACCGGCTAGGTTTGAATATCTTGCATCGTGGGGGAGGCAGTTGCGCGCGAACTGAACAGCAGACAACCGCTACTCATATTTCACCCTCTCACCTTGCAGATCTGTTCGTGTTTGACAAGATGATCTGGAAGGATTCCATCAAGACGAGCTCTTTATTCGGTTTTGACATCAAAGAATTATGCTGGTTACGCATCAGGTTCTATTGTGCGTGGTTCGGTATTGAAAGGCTTACGAATTGCGCTTATTCAGAACATAAAAGTTTGGAGTATTGGCTTTTGCTACCTCGAAAATTCGTCTGCATGACACCAAAATGGTGTTAACCCTAATTCCATCATAGACTAACTCTCACAAACCGCTTATCCGAAGGTCAAGCTGTCACAAACGCTAGCTCTGTAAGCATGGAGGTTGCCTTCAATGTGACGGTTGAGCTCATTCTGTTTGGCGAGCTCTCGATCAATGCGTGATCGGTACTGTACAACTGAGCACTACTCTCAGTTTTGCAAACAGTCATTCAAGTATGTGCCGGCTGATTGCAACTAAGATGCAGAGATGGCTCAGTGGTTAGTGTGCGAATTTACTGACCGTAAGGTCTGTGGTTCGAGCCTTACCTATGCCTCTCGACTTCCCTTATTGAGGCTTGGGCAACCTGGCAGTATCCCTGTCCGCGTGCTTTCTTCTGGTGGCATGACAGCTAGGAACCGAAAGGGTGCTACAGCCGAACGAGTATCTTTTGTTTCTTACTATTTAAGGTGCAGATAACATGAGTTCTGTACATAGTTGCAGTAGGGGCACCCTGTTGACACTCAACGAAATGACAACATTGTACGACCATTGCAGTTCTGTGCGTATAAGCCTTTCCCTCGTATGAACCTTCTTCCCATCTTACTTGAGTCTCCGAGCGTCCACCAGGTAATCGCCCTAGTTCGTGCATGCGTTTGTGCCATATGGGGCGGCCGGGCGAATATGCAGGGGCCTGTTGCAAGCCATCAGTCGATCCAAACATGATTCCATAACAGTGGACATCAGCACCGGTTGCTTGTTTATAGTCCGGGTACCAGCATCACTTGTGAGTTCTTTCAGGTTTCGTGTCATATCGTACCATATCAGCTGTAAAAACCGCGTACTCGCCGTACAGTAGTTAAGGCTTACAGCCTCGTCCGTCGATGATTTGGGAAGATGTGGTAAATAGTTACGCGTTGGAGGAGATAGCTGATTTAATTGATGCGTTTAGATAGGTGTTACTGGACTTTTCATTAACGAGATTGGAAGGGGGCTTTATATCGAAAGCAACAGCTGGTGTGTATGAGCGCCATTCAGCGCTCGTCTCAGGGTACGCACTCAGGAGGGCAAAGACCAAAGTAGCTGAGTTTGTTGGTAATTGCTTAATCTGCTGCCAGGTCATTGTTTGACCTCCACTGGTTCGTCTCCACCGTTCGCGTGATTGTTCGAAAAGAGCTCTTCAAGGAAGTCGGTCAACTAGCATACGGATCATCATCATAGTTATCATCATCAAAGAAAGCAGGATCATTGTTAATACTGATGCTTCACCGCCGTACAAACAAGTTTTATCTAATTATGTCCGTCAGGAAGAGACTGGACCTTACCGTGGTGTGATGGTTTGCACACCTCAGCGATCCATTGAGCTATACTGGAGAGTGTCCCGCGACACTCACAGGGTCTCTCATACCAGGTTGGTCAATGGTTAGAGGTCTGACGAACACAGTCTCCTGGCCCTCCAGGTTGGGGGTTGGAACATGTGGCGACTTGTTCCGTAGAAATGGATTTGCATTCGCATTTCCCGCCAAACACCGCTGCCTTGCGGTTAGGCTTTTGAGCCAAAGGCTTTGGTTGAGGACACTAATCGTCCTTCTGTCTAGGTGTGGGCGCCCTGACAGTATCCCAGCCCTCGTACAACCATACGGCAGTGAAGCATCAGTACCAACACTGATGTTGCTGTCTTTGATGATCATGATGAAACGCGCCCAACCTACCCATATTTCGACAAATTGACAGCCAATAATTTTGTTGTGCAAAATTGGTTCTCTCCGCTAGGTAGCTTATGTTTGGTGCTTTCGTCGGGGAACTCGCTTAAGAATTTTCGGTGTCTTCGTTTTCGATATTTTTAAACCCAGGTCGCACGTTGGCCGGAATCCAACAGCATCCTATTGATAAGCCTTATTAGAAGTAAATGGTCTCATTTAGCTAATTCAGACTTTCGTGATTTGCCTAGCTACCCGAGTATCTTTTGTTTCTTACTATTTAAGGTGCAGATAACATGAGTTCTGTACATAGTTGCAGTAGGGGCACCCTGTTGACACTCAACGAAATGACAACATTGTACGACCATTGCAGTTCTGTGCGTATAAGCCTTTCCCTCGTATGAACCTTCTTCCCATCTTACTTGAGTCTCCGAGCGTCCACCAGGTAATCGCCCTAGTTCGTGCATGCGTTTGTGCCATATGGGGCGGCCGGGCGAATATGCAGGGGCCTGTTGCAAGCCATCAGTCGATCCAAACATGATTCCATAACAGTGGACATCAGCACCGGTTGCTTGTTTATAGTCCGGGTACCAGCATCACTTGTGAGTTCTTTCAGGTTTCGTGTCATATCGTACCATATCAGCTGTAAAAACCGCGTACTCGCCGTACAGTAGTTAAGGCTTACAGCCTCGTCCGTCGATGATTTGGGAAGATGTGGTAAATAGTTACGCGTTGGAGGAGATAGCTGATTTAATTGATGCGTTTAGATAGGTGTTACTGGACTTTTCATTAACGAGATTGGAAGGGGGCTTTATATCGAAAGCAACAGCTGGTGTGTATGAGCGCCATTCAGCGCTCGTCTCAGGGTACGCACTCAGGAGGGCAAAGACCAAAGTAGCTGAGTTTGTTGGTAATTGCTTAATCTGCTGCCAGGTCATTGTTTGACCTCCACTGGTTCGTCTCCACCGTTCGCGTGATTGTTCGAAAAGAGCTCTTCAAGGAAGTCGGTCAACTAGCATACGGATCATCATCATAGTTATCATCATCAAAGAAAGCAGGATCATTGTTAATACTGATGCTTCACCGCCGTACAAACAAGTTTTATCTAATTATGTCCGTCAGGAAGAGACTGGACCTTACCGTGGTGTGATGGTTTGCACACCTCAGCGATCCATTGAGCTATACTGGAGAGTGTCCCGCGACACTCACAGGGTCTCTCATACCAGGTTGGTCAATGGTTAGAGGTCTGACGAACACAGCCTCCTGGCCCTCCAGGTTGGGGGTTGGAACATGTGGCGACTTGTTCCGTAGAAATGGTAATGCATTTGCATTTCCCGCCAAACACTGCTGCCTTGCGGTTAGGCTTTTGAGCCAAAGGCTTTGGTTGGCGACCCTTATCGTCCTGCTGTCTAGGTGTGGGCACCATGGCAGTATCCCAGCCCACGTACAACCGTACGGCAGTGAAGCATCGGTGTTGAACACTGATGTCATGCTGTCGATGATGATGATGATGGTCTAATTATATTTAAATCCCTATCGTGAAAAGAAAGTGTGTGAGGGAGAGGAAATAGTACTCTGGCCTTTCGAATCCGGATGGAAATATCATTCCTGGCTAGAACACCGTCATAGATACGGCTGCCCAGGTGGACAAAGGTCTACTAACTCAATTGGCTCATTAGTGTATGAGCCCATCCAGTCTTGCAGCAGCGCTTCACAATTTACAAGTATGGAGCGCATGCCCAACCGTGAAGCAGAATTATTTAGCTCATTTTTTGCTGTCTGTATTGCGGTCGCGTCAGATTTTAGAAGAACTATCGTCATCGTACTGGATATGTGCAACTGAGTGCGCGAACACACCATGTGGGTTTTTGCAATTCGTTCGCGTTGGTCGTGTGCCATCAAGAGAGACGAAACCCGTTCAGCTAGCTAGGTTACAACGAATTAGCTGAATACTGGTGTTGTATGTTGGAGTGGTGATGCAGGTTGATATCAGAAAACAAGCTTTCTTGAAATATTTATATTCAAACCGAAACGACATGTCGCTTAGCTAATGTGGAAGGTAGTTACAGATATGTTTGGAAACTAGGTGAGTTTTTCGGTTTTTCGTAACGTTCTGGAGTGGTGACTTCTCGGTTGGTTCAAATATCCGTCCGATTGGTTGAACGAACCGATGGTTATTATTCCACACGACATAGCCACAAAAAACCGATATTCTAGGGAGCCGAGCGTAATCCAAGACATGGTGCAACTCGAAAATGATACAAATAACACGTTTGTTCCATTTACTGGCATGACGGGCAATGACCCATAGCGTGAAACAAAATCTATAAATTTTGTATCAATGAAGGTTTAGGGTTAAATCTTGGGGATTTTAATCTAGGGAAAATGTATTGAGCATAATCATCATTATCATTGACAGCATGACATCAGTATTCAACAGCGGCGCTTCACTGCCGTACAACCATGATTTATTTGAAAGCTTTATTGTAAAGAATATAATAAAGGACGGGAGAGGGACTTTGTGCTAGCTTACCACAATCATTCCGAAGTACCTACGCCTCCAGACATTCACTTAGGCAATCTGGATAGAAACTGACAACAAGAAGGCCACTGACGTCGGTTGGTAGCTATATCTTGCAGTGTCTCCAACCAGGCACAGTGGGAATCACGCGGTTCCCATCATCGAAGGCGAGTAGCACTGACAACACCTAGACGTTTCGTGGTCTCCTTCATACCCTTCTATCAGGTCAAGGGTTGGCCGACTCTCTGCTTCCGCCACTCTGAGCTTGGTATGGAAAACAGCACTCTCTCCAACAAACGATGGTATGGCATACGCAGCACGTGTCCTAACCGTTGCAGATTCTATATCTGGACACATTCTTAAATAGAAGTCCATTCGTTCAGCTGTAGCACCCTTTCGGCGCCTAACTGCCATGCCATCAGAAGGAAGCACGAGGGCTGGGATGTTGCCAGGTTGCCCAAGCCTAGACAGGGGAAGTCGGGAGGAAGAGATCGGGTTTGAACCACGGACCTTCCGGTCAGTAAATTCGCGCTCTAACCACTTGAGCCAGCTCGCCCCCTTGAGTGGAAGTACCCATTGCACAACCGAAAACTCGTTTTCTGATTGCCTCGTTGTGGATTCTCCGACAGTAACCCACACGAGCTATGGTTCTGAGATAACGACTGTTGAACACCTGAAGACGTCTCACTTCCGCTGTTCGGACAGGCCAAGTCTCATAGCCATACAGCAAAACGTCCCATACTGTAGCTTGATACACACACCTCTTGAGATTCAGGGATATAGCGTTTTGACGCCATAGCGAACGCGACCCAAGCCTTGCAGATTCATGCATTGACCTCATCCGTCACATTACAATCAGAACTAGTAAATCTTTCGCGGTACGTGAACGCTCCGCAACTTCGAGTAAGTGGCGTGTTTAGTGAGTGCTTGTTCACGAGCGTGCCTTTCGATTTCTCCTGTCTAGGATTGGTCAACCTAGCAGTATCGAAATTCGCGTGATTCTTCCTGTTGTCATTGCAATTGGGCACCGAAAGGGTTCCACCGCCGAATGACTTTTTGATACAATATATAAAGTACACTCGTTTTGTCCGCAGATTTGTAATTCAAAAGCCACTTTGATGAAGTGCATTTTGTCGACTCTTTTAGCGGTTCTTATCGCCACAAGCCGCCGTGATTGCTCACTGAAATTTGCGAATCCCTTTTCGTCATATTGACGGTTTTTGTGCACAGCAATCAACCAGGATTCCGGACTTTCAAAATCTGCGTCTGTTTGCATGTAGAGTTTCATTTTGTGATTGTTTTTGGAGCATTTATCCAAACCCACAGTTTCGCAGTCATCATGCTCCTAACAAACACACTGATCGATTCCGTCACCTGATTCTATTATAGTCAATTGTCAAGAACACATTATACGTGTCTTGTGGTTAGGTGTTCTTGATGGTTAATTGGAAGCCATCTGTCATCTGACTGCCAACAACTGTGCCATTTATGCTGGTAGTTTTTCGTTTGACTTGTGCTTTTCCTGTTGTCTCTTTCAGCCGAACTGATAGGTTCGGAATGGAATCCCGTTTGCCTGGGTCAAGTCGATGGTGTTATCGGAAAACTCCGTTATTACCCAGGTAAACATCTTATCGGGAAACGACTAGGTTTTCACCTAGTCGCTGCAGGGTTTCCAAAAAACGTTTCTCCACATGAGCGATGTTCAATCAAGAGGGGATCAAACACCGTATTCTTCCACTACTGAATATATGTTCCAGTGAATAGTCTGTAAACTTCAGTTACATCCATTAACAGGTCTCCAGAATAGGCATATACTTATCACAAGTTAGCAACTCATAACCTGCATGTGGTTCTATTGTGTGTAGTAACTTGTAGGTGCTATTTTTGATCCCTTTTTCTTCTATCCCACATGACTAGCGTACATGATCAAGTAGTACTGCAGGTGTCTGCAGTATACGTTATCTTGGGTTAATGGACTGAGGTGACGAGTTCAGCATTTATGCGTGCTCGACCGCTCTACGGTGGGCCGACTTCGCCGCGATTTACTTGTTCTATCATCAATGACGTGATTAGTTTTGACCAGATGTGTTCAGTCAGACTTAGGCCCGGTTTCTTCCAACTGTCACTCAGAGACACGGAATTGTGCTCTCGTGTTCTGTTCGACAAACACTTTGTCTTACGACCAACGTATGATGCTCTACGCTAGCATTCAAATGATTACCCACCGAAGCTGGTGGTAGAACATGGTATTTTGTCTTTCTTGTAGGACTGGAACCGAAACTCAAGCACAGATTATCGGCCGTTCTGTTATCACTCTCCAGCTCATTTCGCATGTTTCGGTTTATGGTAATCTCTTCAGTCGTTGTCACCTTCGCATATTTACCTGAAATGTGGTAGATAGATTACTCATAACTGAGAGGGATGAGCGCTAGTTTTGTGCAATAAAGCCCTCAGGTTTTAGTACTGTGTGGTTCTCAGTTTTGTTATTGGCTTTCACAGTTGTAGGGCGTCGTTGTGAAAGCTAAATCCTAAGCCACACTGGCACATCATCTCAGTGCTTTTATGCAGTGTTGCGGTTTCGATATTTCAGCTCCTACGATTGTCGTCCGCGCCATATGTCATTGCTTGCTCACTCAACAAGTACGATAGTAAACGCGTGATTTGTAAGCTACATGTGGTTACTAAAATTTACTATCAACTATGTTCCATGAGCCAATTGCTCTGTAGGATAGCTGTCGTTCCCACATTCTTGAAATAGATTTTATTTAAACAGAAAAAGCGCAGTGGAAGACCCTTGAATATGTGGACGGACAGGTTTAGGTTTTTGACGCGCCCATACACTATCGTATTTTGTCGGCGACGGGCCACCGAGTGAACACCCATCATCCTTCAGGACGATCCACTTTATCCCAGACCGGTGTTCTCCGGTAGGCACATCAGGACCGATCAGCTGAAACCAATTTAGGCGTTTTTGGCTACTCAGGTCAGAACTTATGTGACAAGTATAGGTTTTTACCCCGGTCTTCGCAAGCAGTGAAACATGCTACTCAAGGCCTAAATTAGCTACTGTCTTCCTGAGTTTTTAGGGGACGAATTCCACTCGAATACCATTGTGGTCTGTAACAGCTCTATCGATAGGAGGAAGAATTACCATTCTTAACTCGTCAAATCACTACTAATGGAGAAAAATGCAGGAGGCAAAACCTGGAAAGAGATGGTCATTAAATTTCAGACCTGCAGTGTACTAGAATGAAATCATTCAACTTCTGGAAAACGGAAGTCGCTGGCATAAAAAGATTCCTTTAGCAGGTGAGAATAAATACGGGAACTTACGTTATTAGAGATCCCTGAGGATGGTTCTTCTGTTCTCTTCTGATGTTCCGTTCTTCTGTTTCTCTGCGATTTCTGACACAATTTTGCAGGAGATGAAGGAGTTGAGATATGAAATGGGGGGCTGGGACACGGATGTTTGCTCGTGGTTAGATTCTATTTTGACATATGTTCAAAGTTATTCTGTTAAGCGAATGAAATATCCACCCGTTAGCAAGCTATGGACACAAAGACTGTGATTATTCAGCCGTCTTACGGACCAGTATAACCTGTTTGTTCAATAACAATGGGAACAGTTTATGTCTGTCCTTGAAACATAGTTTCCGTTACACATTAAGCCAATCAAGTTTTCGAAGGAAAAACAGATGTGTAGGGTTGAATTTTCGCTGGGCACGGCGCAAATAGGACGTTGCCTTATTTTCACCACCCAACTTTTTCCGAAAAATGAACGTCCGTGTTTGGTAATAGCCAGCCATTTACGCTGACTTTTTCCATTTAGTACATTTTTGCGCGTTATACTACCAAGTTCGTTTGAGATGAATGCATCGAAATTGCTTTTTGGATATATCCCAGAAACCCAGGAAAAAAGGACATCGGACTTACAGGGACGTTTTGGTTCCTTCGACTGTTTTACCTTATGTAGTGTTTTCACTGTAACTGCGGTGAATCTCATTGCAAGCGAAAGCTTATACTGAATCAAAAGCTGCTCGTGTAATTCCCTCAACATGTAAATGTTTGCCATCCTACTAAAAGTTTAGGTTGAGGTGATTTATTACTCTTGTACTATCCAATACAGGGGACAGCTAACACACGTGCGTGAATTTTATTCACCGTGTCCGTGCTTGTACAATATGCGTATTTATGCTACAGTATCTGTTTTCATCTTCCTTAATGCTGACTGCATATACTTCCCCACATTCTCGGTTTACAGATAGCCCTTGGAGACTGTTTCTGATTGAAGAAAGTGATCACGTGGGATTTCTTCCGGATGGAATGGAAATTCGCCGCATTAGTCGTGTATGTGCTTTGGCCCTAACCACCGCCCCCTGTGGTGACTTGACTCTTCGAGTAAGTTGATATTTGTCTTTTGACGTCATTCTGTAGCTCTCCGTTCCCTAATTTGACTAATCAGTAGCCTATACTTGATTATTTTCCTTGAAAATAGTATCTACCTTTCAGAAGGGTTTGTTAAACAATCGGTAGTTTTTAATTGGGCAGCGTTTCGCTTTTGACGCAAAAGCCTCATCAGGCCGATTGAGCAGGTTACCCAACTGACCAGGTTTTAAGGCAGACGGAGAGCCAGTCAGTAAGATCTCTTCAGATTATCGCATTAGATCAGTGTTGAGTGTCGATTGACGTCTTTTGTCGCTTGGTGTGGTTACCAAAATCTTGCATTGATTGGTTGGAGGAGTTTCAAATTAGTTCTGATTGGTTTTCGTTCCTTCGTCTTCCAGTTCAAGGTGCTCCAATTAATGATTCATTGTGGGTTCCACTGGAAGATTTTCGTCGGTCTTCGTGGGCTTGTGAGTGTTGCGACAATGAAATTGGGGAGGCGGAGGTGGGTAAGGTTAAGTGGAATCCAAATGACGATTACTTCTCATGATAATCGCACTCCAACGTGTGTTAGCTCGACTGATTTAAGACCCTTCTCCACACTCTTGCCAGTTTCATGCCTTCTATTCTGTTAACACTGGGATGCTTGGCTATTTCTACCGCCTCAGCTATCAGTCTGTGTGACGTGGACCGTAGTCCTCGCCTCAAAACCTCAACATCTAGATCTATTTTGTGTCCCGTGTCCAGTCCTTGTTCCGCAATTGCTGGGTCTTTCAGTAACGCTTGATATTCATCTGCGTATCTCGGTGGAGTGTTTATTTTTTCTCCTGTGCTCTCCGATTCTGTCCTATATAGACCTTGGTGCAGTCGTTGCACTTCATTTGGTGGACACGGCTCCTGATTCTGTTCGTAGGAGGCGATCCTTCAGTTGCAACAGTGCAGAGCGCAGAGTGTTTCCCCTCTAGAAAGCTACTCTTATGTTGTCCGTGCTTAGAATCCTTTGAATGACCTCCGATGTCCCTAGTTTATATGGAATAACAGCAGTCCCGATCCATTCCCTGTTTGGTTTCGCTACCGGTAACAGCACTCTTCTCAATAGACGCCTAAGCATGCAAGCTGGATATCAACTACCCGAAGTTTGTTCTTTAATTCGATTTGGGCCGCTGTCCGATCAGCTTCTGTGCACAGGGCTCTTATACGCCTAAAAATTGATGAGGCAATACTGACGAATACCGACTTCGGATGGGCAGACGAGAAGTTCAAAACTGCTCCAGTTTCGGTTGGCTTCTTGTACACTATGGTCCTTAGTTTTTCCCCGACCTCATGTGTCATGCAGTCAAAAATGACTTTTTATGCTGGGAATGTGAAAATATCTTAAGTCGAATCGTTCAGCAGGCGTCGTTGGTCCGACCAANTTCTGTACTTGTGGTGCCGCGTTCTCGTTCCGCTATATTATAATACGTTTGTTTAGACTATTTGTGGATCGGCAGTGAGCAAATCCTGCTTTGTTCGTTGTGGATACGAAAGCGCCACCACTTATTCTCGCGTATGTTTACTTACCAAAATTTTCGAAGTATATTAGGGGGGAAAAGGAAGACATTTTTTGTTTAGTTGCTTTGGTTAGTCCAATAGGAATATTTTTCATCTGATAATAATGCAAGTCTGTGCGCCTGCGTAAGCTCGACGCTCCTGAAGAGTGCCACAAGAAGTAAATGGATGCGGCAGTACTTTTAGAAGTAGGCAAGCATTCCGACACTGACATCGGTTGGCAGCCATATCTTGCACTTTCTCCAACCAGGCACAGTGAGGATCACGCGGTCCCCATCCTGGAAGGCAAGTAGCACCGACAGCACCCAAGCGTTTCGTGATCTCCTTCATACTCCTCTGCCAAGTCAAGGGTTGGCGACCTCTCTGTTTATGCCATTCTGAATAGGGCATGCAAAACAGCACTCTCTCCGACAAACGATGGTTTGGCATACGCAACACATGTCCCAACCAACGCAGCTTCTGGTGCAGGACACATTCTTCAATGGTAGTACCCGTTGCACAACCGGAAACGCGCTTTTAAACTGCCCCATTACGGATTCACCGATACCAACCCACACGATCTGATCATGATGGTGATGCTATGGAAGCACCGGTGATGAACCACTTGAAGATGCCTAGGGTTCCTGTACCGGAGTAGTCAGATTGGCCAGTTCACGATAGAAAGTGTTTTTCAGTGAATCGGAGCTGAAATGGACACAACAAACAAGGTCCATTCAGTATTTTCCCCAGTGCTTTTATCAACCATATTGCTCCCTGGTTCCCTGGTACAAAAGAGCTCTCAAAATTGTGATATGTCTGTTCATTGCTTTGATTCACGCAAAGTGCTCAACTCACCTGAAAGACACATTGAAAAGTTTCTTCATGCAACCGGTGCTGTCGGCCCAGTAACAAAAAAAATGGAGACGAGTGTTGCAAACATGAATATATTTCCGCGCCGCGTCATTGACCATAATAAAGGCTGATTTCGGATGTTTTGTGGAATAGCTACATCGCATGTTTACTGAAAATGACAAGAAAGTATGTACTAAAAGGTTAGGGGAGTTGTACAACCCGAACCGTTTTCAATTGAGCTGTTTTGAGGAAGACCAGCAGACACGGTCTTTCATTTTCAAGCTGGCGCTTGTGTGCTCCAACCAAGAGGCTGCACGTGATTTTCACGTGACCTCTTTTAGCGTATATAATATACCATCTTGACGCAACATCAGCGCTCCATCGTTGCACATACTTTTATTGTTCTTGGTGTGCGCCTGCAGCATGGTGAGATACACACGCCTGCTTGTCAAGCAAGCTGCCTTAAAATGTATGTCATAATTACTGTACACGGTTTTTCTCAATGACACATTGATTGATGCCACTGTTCATATCAACCTTCTGGTGTATCTTGTATTGCGGTCAACGCTAGTGACCAAGATCACACAGACTTTGAGTAGATCATGAAACGAATCAAGCGGTACGTCCAGCACTAGTTATCTGTCTCGACACATATCTTTCCTGCGTGAAACCAAACACTGGGGCTTGTGCCTACTTAACGGACCACTTTTTTAGTCCCACCTACATCGTCCACCTAAAGTATATCTGCCACTGTAACCCTACTGGTAGGTTCTCTCGGCTGGAAAAAGCACCGATGCTTATATGCAGAACGCTGGTCAAATCGTTCGGATTGCTTATGGTAGCTAGATGTCCCACGTACGTTATTTTACAGTGATATCACCAAAACTGATGGAGCTGTTAACGAAGAGTAAGGGCAAGGCTACTTCACAGACGGCTCTCTCGGACCTTGTAGCTCCTGTTGTACTTTACTTGTATGCTTGAAGGTGAAAATGAAAATTCGTTTACCAGTGAAGAGGAACGGACGGTTGATCATGATGATTGCTTGACAAGATATATAAAAGTGTTCAACGGGCATGACATACAGCCACACAACTGTATAATATCGGGTGTCAAGCATTTCATTCTTTTATATGTTTATTCACTAATGATCGCCGATAGTTTTGTGAAATTTTAGTCTGTCCCATGGTTAATCACAAGAATGCTAGGCCAAAGGGTTCACACATTGCATTCTCTTGTTATGGCCGTGTGACCATACATAGTGTGACCTCAGACAATGCGAAGTAACATGATGTGTGCATTTACTTGATGGTGCGCTGTGTGGCATATTGCTAAATGGTCGATGCGATATGGGCGATCCAATTTAAGCCGCGGCATTTTTCAAGGAGTTCTATTTCGGGAACTGGTTTGCAAACCTTTCTGGACCTTAACGAGGTGCTTCTTCTATGGAGCAAAGCTAGTTAAAGCAGCTGGGTCCTTGCCGAAGGAGTGGGAGTTAGTCCTGGCGGTGCGGTTAAGAATTCATCCTCCAGAGGCTCTAATGGAGGTTGACTTGATGTTCAACAAAGTCGTTTCAAGCAGCTGATTGTGGTTCATTCCTATCCCCAGAGATAGCTCAGTGCTTGGGGCGCGGATTTACTGACCGGGAGGTCCGTGATTCAAACCCGACATCTGTCTTGATTTCCCCTGTCTAGGCTTGGGCAACCTGGCCTGGCAGCTGGGCACCAAAAGGGTGTTACAGCTGAACGATAATTTTACCAGTCTATTGGCTCGCTTTTTTCGCAGGAAAATAAGTCGTCTAGTGGCGTGAAAGAATTATCAATATCCAATGGTGATACACTATCACGTATTTATTGGAGAATCCTCTTTTATCTCGACATCCTCCATTACGTGTTGAGGGAACTGCAATGTACCTCAAACTTATCTTCCTTTCCTTTGGGCTAGAGCAGAACCGTTAGTACAGCCTCCTCTCTTGCCTTTTATCCCAAAACTTCTCCTGGATCACGCGTCTCGTCATGGGGATAGGAGGAAGTTGCAGTCCATGTGCTGTCCATGGTTTACGTGGGCTGGAACTGGCTCACACCTAGACAGGAGGACGATTGGGGTCCTTAACGAAAACGTTTGGCTCAAAAGCCTAACCGCAAGGCAGCAGTGTTCGGCGGGAAATGCAAATGTACTACAATTTCTATGGAACAAGTCGCTCTATGTTCCAACCCACAGCCGGGAGGACCGGGTGACTGTTTTTCGGACCTCCGACCACTAACCAACCTGATGTGACCAATACGAATAAGATCGTACGCTGGCAATGATGAAATTTCATATGTATCTAGATGTGAAAGTGGGATAAAAACCTCCATACAGTCTATAGCAAATCCGTAATTATTCACTACCTTTCCATGTCCGTAACAGGATGTGCATAGTGATTGTCAGCCTAATCGTCTGTGGTTACAAATCGGAGTTTCTTTTCCGTTCAGCGACCCTGGAATAAGAAGCATGAAAACATGCCCTATCAATCGAAAGGAATGGACAATTATTGGCAACTGGATAATTTGATAGTCATGTGTTTTATTGTGTCCCTCAGCTTCATTATTTGCGATATAACTCTGTGCGTGTCCAAGCTTAAATATCGGTCAAATCAAAGCGAATCTGGTCAAAAATAGTCCGCTGACATAGCATCATAGTGCATGACCGGATTTATGACATGAACGATAGTCGATAGTCGATGGCATCGGACGTTTCTCGCCTGCTGTTTTTTGTAGTTAAATCAGTGGGTTGGGAACAAGGAGGCGATTCTCTTCGGTTGGTTAATGTATGTTTTCTTCTGGTGGGCGCGGTTTGTACTGGAAAAAATCGTTATCCCAAAACTTTTCTTCTCTATGGGAACATCTCTTTGTAAAAGTGTAATTCCAAGAGAAAAACCCCGCCAGGATTTTGTGGGGTCTTTGAAGTGGAAGTATGAAATGGCTATCCTGATGTACCGGAAAAGGCAAACGAATGTGTCGCGAGCCGTGCCGAACATAGCTGAAATCCATTGGAGCTTGTCTGTATCGATCGGGTAGCCTGTTTTTGAACGGACATGGGTAATAGTGGCACACTCTCCAATCCATGCGTCCGTATGTATTGGATTCGCTCGCCAGCTAGAAGTACCCGCATATACTTTTGTCCAACGGTTTCCGATCACATAAGTCTGCGTGAGTTCAGATCTTTTACTTCTTATTTTTACTTTATTTGTGAGCTGATTGATTTGACTCTACTTGTGCGATTTTTCGAGTCACTGCGCTAGGATGCGGTGGTCGCTCATACCAGAGCCGTGGTTAGAACCAGCCTAAACCATCTGCCTAATAGATGGCTCAAGTGGTTAGAGCGCGAATTTACTGACGGGAAGGTCCGTGGTCCGAACCCGTCCTGCCTCTCGACTTCCTCTGTCTAAGCTTGGGCAACCTGGCAGTATCCCAGCCCTCGTACTTCCTTCGGGTGGCACGGCAGCTAGTCACCGGAAGGGGGTTGCAGTTGAACACCCCTCACTTCTGAGCTCACATGCGTAACAGAATTGTCGGAAATGGATAATTGATTGAACCCTTCATATCTAATATCATATTAATAGTCTTTCGCATGATTTACGGCATATCGGCCTCCCAGGATCGAAATTCGAACAGGAAATATACGACGTTTTGGCACTCCGCCAGAAACCAATTCAGAAAGCTCTGGAGTGACAGTTTAACAGGCTGTATTATCTGTCCATGTACGATCTAAATTACTCGTTTCTTTGTTAAGCCCATGTGGAATTTGGTGCGCCAATATATCAGCCGTTTTATGAAGGTTTACTTTTTAGCTTGGAATCGTTACTTCATGTCCGTAATGCGCGGTAAAATGAATCAGTGATTAGTTCTGATTAGTTTTGATATTGCTTCTTCCACATCTCATGTAATGCTCCGTTGATCTATGGTTGGAAGGTATCCCAACGACTCATTCTGTCCGACGTTAGCTGCTGTGCCCAAGATTTTCTATGGGTCAACGACGTGATCGCCTAGCTATTAGGTCCATGGTTCCAATCTGACCGGGACATTTCACTTCATTCCATTCAGACTACTTGCCAGCGTGTGCGTAAAATATATGGGATTTCTCCCCACACAATCCTATTCAGTGCCTACTCAGAATAAGGGAGTTGCAACTTGAGCAATTGTCATCCTCCATGGGTAGTTTTGGGCGACGGTGGTTACCATCCTTGTTGCTCATTCTGGTCGGTGCGGAGGTCCTGACCACGTTGTCCGTGGTTTGAATTTACCAATAAAATCTCACTTCGCCAGCCTTTTCATATCTTGGCACTTGTGCTCATTGACGGTTGATTGGCCACTGGATGAGTTGTTGTCGTCCTGTGCAGACTGACCATCCATGTTTAGTCACGGACAGTGACCGCAAAGAGCCGTTCAAAACTCGCATGTTTTGTCGATTGGTGTTCTCCGGGAATAGCATCTCTCAGTTCATGTTCTTGATCAATCGATAGGTGACTGAAGCTCCCGAAATTTTTTCCTAACGGTACACACGCTATTCGGTTGATATTGGTTGACATGAACAATGGTCAACTGTTTCACGATTTGTTAAAGAATAAGCTGTTTACCATACCATTCCCAAACGACATCTCAGTCGGTTCTGAACCTCTCTAATTGATTGAATGGTTGTACTATCATGGGAATATAATTCTCCTATCTCCGGGATGTGAGTTCTTCAAATTAATGCTTTTAAAATCGTGCTCCGTGCTGAAGGTATACTTTGGCAATGGGTCGTTGATCTGTTCCCCAAACTCGGTGAACAGACGAACAACTAGTAAATGTACTCAAGCTACCAATATTTCAACACTACCAATGAAAGGAAGAAAGGCCTTCGCTGCGGAGTTCCTTATTATAAAATGCCAACTGACCAGTTACAGACTACTGGACTACGGCAGTGAAGCATCGGTGTTGAACACTGATGTCATGCTGTCGATGTTGATGATGATGATGAAGATGATGGACAGGGAAGCAAAACTCTCATATGCATCTTGTTTACGAAAACTGAACATCCATCTTCTCTTGAACGCGTCTTCTTGAACTTTCCTGGATATTCATTGACTGTTGCTCAAATCCAAGCAAAGCGACTCCACGAATTCCGCAATATATCTCCCTTTTTAGGAGACACAAAGCGAATTTACAGGAAGAAAACATACTACTCGTATGTCTCCCTCGCCAGTAGTATCAATGTTACACCAATACTTCCGTGGTGACTGTGGTTAGGCATGTTTTCTAATGTTTGGTGTATACATGCATGAGTCTGATCGTCCAATTAGCCGTCCTAAAGAATTGAATGCCTGAAAAGTAGGCCTGCACGATTTTCGTTATAATGCTTGCAATCACAGTCTTTTGACAATCTTTAATCAATATCAAGGTTAGTTCATCCATAAACATAGAAATGATGCTTGTTTGTAATAACAGCGTACGTTTCCGTGAATTAAGTGTCTTCAGGTAATACGGTAGCAGCTGTAGTTTTTACTGGCATTGCACTGCCTTTCTAAGGATATTGTTCAGCGTCGTTTGTATGAGTTACACTTCCAAACACGATTTAACTGGGGACAGATAGTCTGTCAGCTCAACAAATGAGTTGTGCAGTGCGACTGAATATAAAGAAACCTTTTCAGTCGCTTTGCACACGAGTCGTTCGTAGATTGACGAATTTGACTATAATCCCAAATTTTTGTTACCGGTTTCAATTAATGAGTAGTTCGTCGCATGTTTATGGTCGAAAATTGGTTACCTTGGCGAAATCCTATGGTTTTTCCGATGTGACCTTATTTGACTGACAGAACTGTCCCTTTCCTTGTACACATCCAACGGCCAGTGTCTGCCTGACCTTGACAAAGCAGATGAGATATCTTTTTGGAGAGTGCAGTCAATACTACTGTGCTTATTGAACAGTTTGCATGTGGCAGTGCTTCTACTAACTTCCCACGGTTTCCTCCTACTCCGATTGCTGGAGTATGTTACGATCTCATTAGTCTCTTAAAATGAACACGAATGTCATGAAAGACGGAAACGGTGAATGCTAATCTTGACGACAGACAGTGCTTGAATGCGTTCATGTATTCTTACGTGGTCTCTCGTGTAAGTCCTACATGTAAGTGCTTAGAATAATTGACTGTGGTTCGTCGTTCCTGCTAAATTGGTCTTCCTTGTGGGCTGGATGTTTTCTCAAAGATCATCCTGTGTTATCGGTCTGGACAAGTAGCTCAGTGCAAACCATTTAGGTCATATTGTGGAGGTAGTAGATGTGGGCGGAGGTATTTTTTGGGACACATGAGCTTGCGATTGGCGCAGGCAAACGTATTTTCGCATTAGGAATTACGCCTCCACCACGATGGTCGTCATGTTAAGGATATGACGCAAAATGACTAAAAGGTCGGACCAGCATCATGCATCGTTTAGTACATTGTACAGGGGTATGGACATGATCAATAATCGGACAGCGGAGTTGTTATCAGTTGCTAGCACAGAGTGAGGCTAATACCTAGCTTTGACCAAGGTGACTTACGTTTATATCTACCTCCAATTATACACTCCATTTTCACGACACATACTTTTGGCGCATAATTTCAACGCTGGGATAATTCCACACAACTGCTCGGATGGCCTAGCTGGTGTGATCCTGTGCTGCCATGTTGAGGGTCTGGGCGTCCCCAAGTTTGCCACCGGCTCCTGTTCTGACAACCCTTACATATTTTTTTGTAGAAAAGATGGTATTAAACGAATTCAAGTAGCTTTTGCTCGTAATACATAACTCATTAGGTTGCTGAAAACTCTTCGACAGCCCGTGACCAGTTTCGCCCTTCTTTTGGCTCATCGAGCATGCGCAGTCCCCGAGTTTCCTTCATACCTTTTTTCTAATTTATCTCAAATTGCACGAAATTCGACAGCTATACCCATTGTATATCGATTTGTTTTTGTGACGGGAGACTCACTTGGAGCCCAGCTGAATTTTCTCATGACGTTTTTGAGCAACTGAATGTGCTGCACCAGGCTGCCTGCTGATTTCGTGCAATTTGGGTTCAAGTAGAGCATAAGGTTGACGGAAACTCGGAGACCGCGCCTACCGTTTGAGCCGGTAATGGATTGTCCAAGAGTTTTCAGCCACCTTATGAGTAGTGTATTCCATCCTACAATCTATCGCAATATCCCGATTATCGTGCCAGCTGTAACATGAGGCGACCTGGTATGGCACACTCAGCTGCTTAAAATCACTATAAACGAGAGATTCAGCTGGGTTCCAGGTAATTCTCCAGTTAAATCCAAACTGATATGCAAATAAGTATATTTCGCCAGCTTTTGTATGGTTTAGCACGTATTTCAGAACCGTTTATGGTTCTTACTACTAATGAGTGGTCAGATTCGTTCCCGATTTTTTGTTATCCCGTGGGAGAGTTCGGTAATCAATAGGTGTGAGGTTTAGGATTTTTTTAAGTGATAGGTTCTGGTATCTGTATAAAAAGGAGCGTTTGAGTTGGTTAATGCTTTCTCCTTCTGAAGTAATCGATCAAAAACCGTAGGCTTTGCAAGTCGCCGCAATAGACTTATCAGAAGTCCCCATCAGAGGTCTATCCGGTAGAGAATACCTCCATTTTCACTTATAGTGGGCTATTCTATGCGGTTTGTGTTACAGTGCACCTCCGAGTAGATATGACATCTTCTTCTGAGGGTCAGTGAAACCTCTTGTTATATGTGACAGCTAGTCGAATTTTTTTTAGAGAAATCTATGTGTTTTTGTTTCATCCTTATTCTCACTGTTACATAAATTTCGACTATTCAAACAGTCGACAATGAACATAAAGTGCTACCAGATGCCCAACTGCCCATTTTGTTCGTGGAATCTCGTCATCTGGAACAGTTGCTCTGCAATTTTTTCCGAGGGTGTAAAATAAGTCTGCTATCGCTTTCCTTTGACTTGTTCACTTGGTCATTCTCAGATTTGTCACCGCCTCAAAAACGTTGTTTACATGAGAGTGGTATTCATAAATCCAATCGTCAGAACTCCATGGGTAGATGTGACCTAACACTAAGAGGTTTAACTTTCGGCTCAGTCGTGCTTGCCATCGGAACATATCACCCATGTTCGAAATCCGATGAAGCTAGCCTCAGTTGTCGACTTGTCGGTGTTTTCCATGCTTTAATTGTCAGACTATCATATACCTTAGTGACAGGACGCATTTGATGTTACGCTACCTCGGAGCGTCATTGAACAAGAATTGCTTTCAATAAATTAGACTTTCGTGGCCTCATGAGGCTTGAAATAGCATTCGGGATAGAATAATCAATCCTACCTTTTCCATTGTGGCACTAGAGTGTACGGGAAGTAATTTCAGCCGAGGTCAAGTGAAAATTCATTATAATCGTCAGCAACTGTATATGAGCTGAGTAGTGTCCGCCATGGTTTCTCGACTGAACTATCTTAACTTCAGCCCTAGAGACAGGGACGAAATATTTTTCATGTCGCGATCATCAAGAATCTAGACTATTTGACTTTACTGCCAAAAACTTGTAAGCGTTCATCTAGTGATGGAGCTCGAAAGTTCATGTTTTTGATTAACAATAATGGACTAACCTACTTTGAGGCCACGTTTCATGGTACATCTCTCGGTTTGTGGTATTTCAGGCCAGCTAAAAACTTCAGTTGTTGGCTGAATGGGCATTATCAAAAATGCGCATCCGAGATACCAAGTGGAGCTGAACTTGGCTTATGGGCATTCCGACTCTTCGTAGCTAAACGAAAACCAGTTGCCTTGCGGAATGTTGCTCGCTTTCCCAGAATAATGAGTAGTCGGACCTCTGTTTGAAAGTGCTTGACTTAAAAGTGTCGCGATTTTCTGGTCCCTTTTGTGGATTTTAGCATTTTCTGAGCAATCCAAAGGTAAAGTTCGTGGGTTAAACACAAAGTGGTTCTCTTAGAGGGGGGAGGGGCGAGATGACCCTAGTGGTTAGAGCGCGAATTTACTGACCGGAAGGTCCGTGGTCCGAACCCGTCCTGCCTCTCGACTTCCCCTGTCTAGGCTTGGGCAACCTGGCAGTATCCCATCCCTCGTGCTTTCTTCGGGTAGCATGACCATTAGGCACCGGAAGGGTGCTGCAGCTGAACGTTTTTTTCTCAGGGAGAGGTTCATGTTTGGGGAAGGAATATGAAGTGAGATTACCGTTATAGTTTTCCTGACATACGAACTTGTTTGTTCATTTTTTTGATATTCTTTTAGTGACTCAATTCTGAAACGATGCACAATTAATGCTAGTTTGCGTGAAGCACTCAGCTTCAAATGATAGGAGCTTCTCTACAGTTGATTTCGCGGGAAATGTATATTGACAACGCGTAAGCCTAGGCAGTTTATTTGGCTGCACCAGCTGGTTCGAAACACCTAAGTGAAATGTCCAACTCTCGATCTAGCCTCTCTTTACTCTCCTCATCTGCATTTCTCCATTTCGCAATCCACAGCCGTGCAATCTTGATCATCCCGAAATTAGCAAGCGGAAATCCACAAATCCCTTGACGTCGAGTGGCCGACGACCCCTCATCCGCCAAGTCCAGCGACGCCTGCGAGACGCTGCAGGTGCTATGGATTATAAACTGGTGAGATTTCACTTGTCGGCATTTTCGTGTCCATTATTTGGCGATGCGCTTCCCTAGTGTTTGTTGCGTTTGTTGATGTGCTCGATGAGCTTGGCAGCCTACTTGCAGACTTTCATGCCGAACAATCCGGACATCATGAAGGGTGTTACAGCTGAACGATTTATTTATTTATCGGAACATCGTCAATGCGCGGCTAGGGGCTGCCCCTCCTTGGTTCCTTTCGTTTTGAAAGGTGTTTTGGACGCGACCTCCTTATTTTAATGTCATTGGACAATTTACGAATTGCTCCGCACTTTTGTCCACATTCCGTGCATTCGATTAGTTTGTGGGGCGGCTTCGTTCCGTTAGACTTTGTCACTGGTCTGATTGTTCAGTACAGGCTCTAGGGTATTTGCATTTTATCTTCCTTCATTTCGATAAGCTATTGTGATACCTATTTTTCTATATGATCTGGTTAGGCGGTCCCCGATTCGCATTGCGGTGTGACTTGATTTCCTTGGCCTTAACTGGTTGGTTAAACGTCTTGGCCTCCTTAATACTGTTTGATCCGTTCAGATGACTTTCACTATTCACGTGATTTTGAAATCACGTCCGCGCACCAATGTAGAGACTTGCACCAATTTACCTTAGCACAATTTGGGCTTTATACGCGGTCGAGTCAGATGGCCAACGTTTCCTGATTTCTACGCAACAGGGGTTTGGGCAGGCACACACGTACATCTTCACAGGAGCTGCTATATTTCCTAGTTGAACTGTGAGCGCCTCCGCAATTAGTCCATAGTTGTTATTCGTAACACAATAAGGATAGACCCGTAATTCTTACGTTGCCAGTAATAGCTGGATTTGATTACTTAGAAATGCATCAAATTGTTTTCCAGTAGGGTACTGATAATCTTTTACGTGCCACGCTAGGATGTTTCTTGAGCTGACTCGTTGCCGAATGGTTTCACTACGGATGGCACTCTCTTAGGGATAATCGCCCTTCAAGCAACATGTTTCGTGTCGTGGGTGTTTTCTTCATGATTCTTTGCACCCAATCCACATAGAAAGAATCTATTTCTCCGATATGGCCTTAAGAGAAATGACGGAATTTCCAAGCTTCCCAGTTTTTCTGGGAGCTGACATCTGAAGATTTTTTAACAGAGGTAACAAAGAAGGAATGTCAGGTTTGTCGGATTAACAAACACTAAAATACGTCTTACCAAATAGCCATGGTCTCATTTTTAACTCTGAAAATTAGTGCCATACAGTCGAGATCAAGATCGTGATCAATATGGTTCAAACGTGTGGCGCCGTAAAGTGGGACTGTTCTTCTGTCTTTGAGTCCGTAATAGTTAAAATTGTTTTCTTCATTATATTCGAATGTACCTTAGTTTTTTGTTTTGTCATTTAGTTCTTTTTCCAAATCAACTTGTCCTTCTTGTGATGCAAGTGGTAAGAACCTGCCTCCGCTACACGAGGCTCATGCTGATGTAGTGTTATTTTCACAAGTGACCAGTATACGTGCGTATTACGAAGGTGAACCACACACTCCATTTAGGGTGCAACTTTCTTCGATTCTTGCCGGAATCGCTCATTGACTATTTAAAATCACAATGACACTTAACAGTGAACGATAATTATTGGCGCCCTAGATAACATAGTTGTTTTTTTGTGCGTTTCTTGATCTGGTCAGTTGATTGTCAGCGTTTGTTCTCCAGTCGAATGTGGGCTGTCAGCACAATACAGTGGTGTCATCTCAATCGGTGACGAGAATTTCGCCTCCTAATCGCCCAGTTGAGGGAGCGAACCAACTGCCAAGGATGTTTTTTCGTTTTAGACGCCGAATTACTTTGAAGGCTCAGCTCGGTTTAGTCTTCAGTTGCATTCTCACAGGAAAACTATTGTATTGTAACCATATTTCTGCTGAGCGGGGGGCACGTTTGTGCTTGGCGCGGCCATTGATTCTGGTAAACATTCAACAGTACCACTAGTTGTGAAGGCTAGAATCCATCACCCGCTGGGCACGTACTGCTAGTCGATTGGATGGTTCAAATGGAATAATGTGGCAACGGGAACTGTGTTGTTCTAGTCGCGTGTTAGCAGTGGTGCCTGCGTTTCGACGTCTGGTTGCTGCCGCTCGTGCTTTCCATTTAGGCGTTTTGCTTTCGTACTACCGACATATTCGTTAGTAGTATAGATCAGAAGCAGTATAGTCCACGGACTAGGCTCCATACCTGACTTTCACGGTGTTTGTGTTCTCAGTTGTCGTTGGGTAGTACGGCTTACGCAGGATTCTGATTTTTTCGTTTCGACAGTCTCATAACCGTCAACGAATAAAATATGAGAAACGAATTCACGAGGTGAGTTGAAATTTTGTTACCTGCTTGTTGGTCTATATTACGTCTTCCCAGTAGTCCATTGATCGACCGCCTTTCTGAAATTCAGGAGGTTTGATTGTTTTTTCGTTAATGTCCTATACACTAACTAACCTCGTGGTTTTTAGCGTGGCTCTTTATAGCTCTGGTTGAAGTGGAGTTTTGTTGTTCAGGTTTTTCTTTTTTCATTACATCTCGTCAAGCGTTGAAATTTGGCTTATGTGCGATAATATACACACACGTTGGGTGCATTGTCTACTTTCTCTGTTGGTCTGCCTAGTACGACACTTATCAAAAATTTGAACAGCGGTATCACTTCAATCTCGTTACCACGGCATCATCCATCATTTTGAGTTCTGCACAAACAACTGAGTATACTGGTTTAGTAGATTTGCTTCACCGGCGAGCCACTTTTGCATTATATAACAGACGTTTACATTCATGATCGAAAGAGTCTTTCGAGCATTCTTGCAATTATTGTTCTCAAAGAAGGCAATTAGTAATTCATCCGCGTCGTCCATACTAGGTTTTCAGATCTCGTCTGGCATCATCTACGTCGAACACTTGGTTGCCCTCTTCAAATTACAAACGAGGCGGACACCAAATCATAACTATTTTAAGCACGTTGGTTTGATGGAGAAGGCGTTCATGGTAGTCTTTTGCCGAATGTATTGTGGCATAGATTACACCACAAAGCGCTAGTATCTGCTGTCTTAGCGAGTCCATTCACAGTTCTGCCCGATGAGATGGAATATGGAGGTGAGGTGTTTGAAATGGTGCCTAAAGAGAGTGAAAAAGTTGCTTTTGTCATCATTAGGTGATTGGAATGCAGTGTTTGTTTTCACTGAGCATGGATAGCGATGTTGTGTGATGTGGCTGATTCTCGGTGTATTCTTCCTTGGTATGTTGTACACCCATATCCCTTGTTCGCTGTTATCACGGTCGTGCGTCGTTAGTGCATTCACGGTTCTGATGAATGCCATTATGACAGCATTGACTCGGTGTCTGAGTGTGACGCTGCTGTCGAATTTTCCATTGTTACCTCTGTCGGGTTCACGACATCACGTAGTATTTGATGTTAGAGGCACATCATCATTTATCTCAAAGTTTTCTTCGGAAGAAACTAGCATATGTTCAAGAGGTGACCTTTTATGGACTGTCGTGCGTATCTGGTCTACCGTGCCACTGAGAATGCATTTCGGACGTTGGATAGACTCTACAGACCCCAATCACTGCATATTTGGTTAGCGACCCATAGATGTACAATTAGTGTCATGATTGAGTGGCTTGAATGTTCCTTACCTGACATCTTCCATCGGCTTCTAGTTGCACACTACGAATAAATTTCTGTCCCGATATGTACCGTGGTCAATGTATTTAACAACTTTTCGCGTTGTTCTTCTGGATTCTCCTCAAGTTTACGTCCCACACAGGATGGTCGGTGAAACCACCAATTATCAACATTGCCTTCTTTCGTTGTAGGAATTAGCTCGTTTGCTGCGTTTGGAAGAAGATTCTTTCTTTTACTTTTCCCCTGGTGGTGGAGACGTAACCAATTGGACTCAGTCGAAACTGGCTCCATCTTATTGGACAGGCATTTCTCCGTCACCTGATGATCCTTCGGATACGTCAGTCCATAGACAACCTGTTTGGCGGCGTGCGAACTCACAGTTTTTTTGGAATATCAACCTACTCTCAGAACCTCTTGCGGATGCAGATCGTCTGCTAGCTGCAGAAGGCCTCCCTCCTTTCGGCCAACGGTGCGGTCAGAAAACAAACTGGAACGGTCGATTGGTTCAAATGATCTCAGATTTGGAGGGATTATTTCCTCCGGTTGTGCAGGGCTATGTAGAGGTCGAACGGATTCCCTTGAGAAATTCCATCCCCTCTTCCTCGTATTCACCCCCCGCGAGACCGAAACCAAAATCCGTTTCGCAGACTACTGACGCGCAGTCATCTGTCTCTAAACCTCGATCTGCCCCTGTCACATCTGTTTTCTATTTACGCAATCTAAGTTCCTCGCAGACTACCAACAATGGCAATCAAACAAAAATACGTGGCTTCCCTAGTCCTATCGACAAAGTCAAGCAAAGCAACGGCACGACAACCTCACAACAGTCCTTCAGATCTCCATGTCCGTCTACACTTGATGTTGAATCGTATGATAAAATCTCACCGCTGAATAGCACACACAGTTCTCCTGTACACAGTGCGGAATCTGAAATCGAAACTACTATTTCGTCTTCAAAATCAACTGATGAACTCACCGTGGTATTATTTTCTCGTCGGAGTCGGTATCGCGCCGGTGAGTATTCGTTAATCCTAGTTCACGATTATTTACCCATGTTGCCGGTTTGGCGTATTTAAAATATAGGGGTTCGATTGTGTGTACCATGCTGCCGATTATGTGGTGTAGTCTTCCTCGAGAAGCTCCGTTTGGCACATCTTTATTCTAATGCAGTTGTTCACGCAGTCTTGATTGTTTTCTGAGTTCGATGCAATGGAAGACCTACTCAGGTATAGACGTAATACGCTACTCAGCTGGGATCCTGGTGAGTGTCCCGTCAAAACCAAATCGGTATGCAAATTAGTGTATTTCGCTGCACTCATCCAAAGGAAGCCAAATCCTCGGGTGATTCACTAGCAGCTTCTACTGTCAACAAAGAGCTTGCACATGATTCCCCAAGAACGTGGGATTCTGTTTTCATTGAAATGTTGACCAGTTCATTCTTCCACTGACACATCGGTGCGTTGCTGACGGCCAGCTAAACCCGCCATACAAAGGAGGAGTTCCATGGTTTGCACGCATTGCACCGAATCCTCATAAGCGCACCGGAACCTGGGCTCATCGTGTTGGTCAGGCGTGTCGCTTAGTGACAGCCCATTTCTGTGATTATCAATTAAGCTGTACTGTCCCAGATCCTAAGTTGTCAAATCAAACGTTGCTGTCTTTCAAAGATTGTCGATCACGTCGCAGAGCATCCATGGGTTGAGGAATAGTAGTGAAGGTTGGCTGTTCAACTCCATAAAGCAGATCACCATCTCTCATTCAATGACCACTGTCCAGAAAGAGTTTGTAACTTCCGTCCTTCAAGAGGGTAATGAAGCCAAAGTTTATCTTTCATAATTGAATTCGAGAGACTGAAGTCCTTTTGTTCCTTGTGATAAGCTTTCTGCTGCCATAAATCGCCCGAAACCTAGCCTCTCATTGAAGAGAACTTGGTTGGCTGGAGATGTATTTTAACGATAGACGTAGTGGCTTGACGGTTGTATGCAGTGCACAGTGTGAATAACTGAGCGCACTTGTCAACCACATCATTTCATTTGGATTGGGTTATTTTGTCTCTTATTATCGTTTTCATCTTCGCCCTGCTGTCTTCGACAGTCTTTTGTTTTCGGACCGTCAGGGGAACATACCTGGACTTTGACCGCTTCTATCACGCGTTTTGTGCTGAAATAAATTGAGGATACTCTCGATATTCGCTTATCCTCATCGTTATCCATGTTACCCACGATCTCGTATCTGGCGTACCACTCCCAGTCACAGGACATTGACTTTCAATTTTTGGGCAAAGAAGTGAAGTCCGCTAAAAGCATCTACTGAAATTTCCCTAGCATCCCTTCCAGCACCAAAACAACTCGATTGACATGAGCGAACATAACGCCAGTGTTGTCGGGTTTACACCGATGTTAACAGGTTCACAAAATTTGCTGGCATTTCGAAGGTGTCTTACTATTTTTGCGGAAGAAACTACCCATAAAGTTGCTGAAAATTTTTCTACAGCCCACTACCGGTTTCACCCTTTTTCGGTCTCACCAGGAGGGCGGAGTCCCCGAGTTTCTGTCAACCGTATGTTCTACTTGAAACCAATTTTCGCGAGATTCATTTGTATTCCAGTTCAGTCTTCGTGGGAATACCTAAACACCAGCCGAAGATTTTTTAAATGATTTTTCTTCCCATACATACGGAAAACTCGCAGTACTTCTCCAAAAAACTAAAGGCAGAAAGCCTATTTGGAAAAGGCGTTACGTCACTTTTACAGTTGCATTTAAGTAATTTTCACGAACCAGCCAAGTCGTCGATAAAAACCAGAAAATACATGCCTTTCCCCATTCATACGATCAAACGGTACTGATGTTTTAAACATTTACTACTGGTAAGGTGAACCAATTTAGCTTTCTTGGGAGACTCAACTAAATCCCAGCTCAATTAATCGATTTATGATATTCTTCAACTAAATGTGCTTCACAAGGGCCGCCTCGTGCTTTCGTTGGTATTGTGTTCAAGAAATCTCGTAAACCGGAGGGAGGTTCGCCTGTCTCCCGTGGAAACCGAATTGGCGTGCAAATGAGTGTATTTGATGAGTGTGTCACTACTGTTTGTCACAGGTCAGTCAACTTGAATGAATTTTTGAGGGGTAACTTGCTGTAGTTACATTTGAAACAGTCGATTTCTCTCCTTTCTAGTGGCTAATTCAGGGCTACCGTATTCTGATGGCACTAGATGGCAATACCGACAACTTGCCATTATTGGCGCTATTCAGTAACAAGACCGAACGTATAACTGAATTTCTTGTGTCTGCAAAACCTGTGAATATGTCCTTTTCCCTGAAGTTTTTTTCAAACGTTTGCGCAGTACTTGCTGAATTCCTTACCCCCCGAGTTTTTTTAACGTTGCCAGTAGCAATCAAGGTCGTTTATCGCGGCTTTCGCGTCGTGCCGCTGACTGATGACGGTGAGCATTCTCAATTTTTCACCGTGTTTATCTGAGAACCATGAACATGGGCCTTATGAGAATAAATGCAAATCGCTTTATGCTAGTTGCCTATCCGCTCACCGTTATCCTATAAAATAACACCACTCGGTCAAAAGATCTACATGCCACCGATTCGGCAACTCTGGATTGTGACAATGAGCTTGGTTCCTGTATCAGCTACAGCTTCTTCATCCACTGAAGGGTTCGCGTTAGTCAGATTTGCGAACGTCAGAGATGATCTTTCGCAATCCTGGACAACAATAACTCTGAGGACGTCGTACTTACTGTTTCTGTGGGCAAGAGCAACATCATACAGGCATGAGTAATCACTTCGTCCATCATAGTGCAGTCAGCGGAAAGATGCACCATGAACTACATTTCCGAAGGACAAGCAATGTCAACTTGATAGTCCAGTTTAGGCTATGGTTTTCCACGTAAAGAAGACATTCCAAAAGTCTGTGTGCAATGCTTTCCCAGTGCTAAGGGAAGGTGAAGGAGGACCGGCTTGCGTATTTACTGCCGCCGTGGCTAGGCCGCCGAGTTGGAACTTACAGGAGATGCTACGGCACTTACAACGGCTGTCACGTGGTGATGAGCGCGTGGTTTTTTGGACAAAAAGACCTATTTCCTACCTTTGTCCGTTTGTGGCGACCCTCACATGTCTTTTAGCCTTACATATAGACTGTTGATCACAACAAAAAAGACCCCATTCAGCAAAGAAACAAAAAATGTTTTGTCGCCAGACTATGTTATCCTCTGTCATTTGAGTGCATCATTCGCTATGGTACGTCTGTGTTTATAACAAAAGTATCTGGAAGCCGAAATAAAAATAAACTTTCTCCGATCTATGGTTAAAGCGGGGTTGTGGAACATAGTTTGACGGGTGAAATGCGATTGTTTCCTTTTGTCGTCATGCCAGTTTAAAACATAAAATTTCGGGGAGCGCCAAATTAAAGAACTTTATATTCTACTTACTGCGTTTTTGAAGTAGCTGGTGTTGCAATGATAACTACTCAGAATCACTTCAAGAAATCTCTTGGGATAGACGTAGTCTTGCAAATATACCTAAGTTTAATTGTTCGTTACTATGATCAGTTGGGACTTCTTAACGTGTGTTTTATGTGGTATCCATCATCAACCAGTCCGTCTGCCAGTCCGGTCCGCTACCACTTATCATTGGTTCCGGCAACCGAACCGAAGCTCACGTCAGTATGGTCAACTCTGAAACTGCTTATATCAGTCGTTTCATATACCCTGACCGTCGCTGGGATGCCTCCTCGCTGCGTTCATTAGTTTGCAGGTTTTCGTCCGTGTCTTTGCAGTTAGAACACTCATACAATTACCGAACGCATCTATTTGGTTGGTTGGGTTACGAACAACTGAGCAGGTGGTACTACCACTGTTCCTCATTCGCAGGAAAAAATGCGCGGTGCGTTTGGTGAGCGCGACCTTGAGGTGCCAGCTTAGGTGCCAAATGTGAGATGGCGAGAGAAAGCGAGTACATGGAACTTGTTTGGCAAACGTTTTTGTGCAAGCCTACAGGTTTATTTAGCTGTGGAATTCGTCCGAAAGTCACGAATCTGTCGCGAATCACCAGTCATGGATTCCGTTCAATTTGGTGATATCCAAGAGCTTTTTGGTCCGCTGGCTTTTCCCACGTATTCGTTGTTCTGTTCGTGCAAGATTAGAAACGTGTATGATTGCCTTCTAATTTCTTAATTACTAGGTACACATCTTTTGCAGTGTACGGGTGTGATTGGGATTTACTATAGGCGCTACTGCTCTCGGAACTCGCTCGCACACCTGCTGGAGAAAACGCCAATCACCCTGTGATTATGCGGTTGACACGTGCTCAGAACACCATGTGATTCGTGTAAACCACCTAATTGAATGTTCTGAAGGCAGAGCAATGAGAACACCCCCAAGCGATTAATCTTACTACACTTCCGGTCTCTGATGTACACTTTTTTGCCGGTAAGACGAGTTCAGCTGAGTAGGAATAGAAATACACAACGCGGCTAAATAAATGCGATTGTCTCGAAGCCAGTAAAGTTTCTGGAAATGAGGGATTCCTTCATGTCACGTAGCATCATTAATAGCTCGGTTTTCTCGCCACCGTACGCCCAGAACTATTTTCCTCAAATAATACATTTTAGCATATTTTCTCCAAAGACGCGAATTTTCTCATGTTCACATGTCCGGCTTGCGAATCGTCCTATGGGTATCACCTGATTCACTACCTTTGTAGTTTTTTCAAACACACCAGCCCTTCATTACTCGAATTACCTAAAACTAGAAAAATACCTTGTTTATGTCTTGAGAGAACTAAACAGGTTGTTTTTTGCGTGCACTTGCGACTGTAATCAGTCATACTTTCCTATGAACAAGTGGAGGGGAACTGAATTGGGGAGATATACAGTATTGGTTATGGTTCCCCTTTAGAAACTAACTTGCCAAGCTGGGAGACCACTAGCTGTCAGTCTGACCGCACTTATGTGGTTAGTAAAATTGTGTTTGGATATTTTTATCACTAGGTTCTATTGTTTCGAATTTTACTGTTTGCCGTCGACCACTGGACTGCTTATGGATGTGGGTTAATCGTTCGTACTGTGTTTCCATCCTGCATCTTGTACTGTATTTCGTCGGATGTGCGGTATGAATTTCAGCTTATGATCCTTGGGACGTACCGATGCAGGTCCGGGATGTGCTTCAATCGATCTTTCTAACCAAGATTGTAGGTGCTTTTGCGTACTACCGAACCGAATTTCTTTATTTCAGACACTGAAGTTTAGGTAAAACTGTCACTAGTACTATCAAACATGCTAGATATATTTCTGCTATATTGTAAGGTTGTGCTAGAGGCTGCAGAAAGCTTCGCTGCTTACTTGGGATGACATGCCTTTGAGTCACCGTTCGATCGATTGTGAAAGTCGATCGAGGAGCCGGGGATCTAGAAAATACTACATTCGAGAGTACGGATATTTAATTAAAACATTCACAGCCCACCGCTTCAACTTAGTATCGGAGCTATCCAGGCATCCGGTATATCTGATACAGACCCGTACCCTTGATCGAAGGAACACTGATTATTGCTTCCATGCTATACAGTTCAAGATTGTGCATTAGGGTGTGATGCTGCTGAATGACGTGGGTTGCATTGGTGCACCTAAACAATAAAACGTGAAAACACCTAGTAGCACGGGTTGGAAAGGTTGATTGAAGCACACCCCAGACTCGCTTTGGTACATCCTGCGGACCTTTAGATGTAGTTATACGTTCGATGATAAGGCCGCTTCGAAATAAGGACCGCACCACCAATACAGCCCACGCGCATGTACGTTCCAAGGGTCATGTGCATGTACTGTAGCGACTAGTGTAGGTGTTTTCCCGCCGTTGAAATAAGGCTGCTTTGATTTGCCTGGCGCACAATACAAATGCCACCCTTTTAGAATGGGATTATCATAATCGGGACCGCGACGCTTCATCCGTGCCTGTCGAGAAGAACTTGTTTGTGAGATTTACCGGGCATTTATGAACAGCGTGGTTTTCGGACGTGTAATCACGTGCACTTGTTGTGAAACTGTTATGGTCGGAAAGCATTGCTCTTGAAATGATCACTGATTACTTTCAATGTTTTTACTTCGACTTCATTTGCTTTGACAAGCTTGAAATCTCTCAATATAAACGCTACGGGGGCGTGGAACCAAACAGTCGTCGCTAACAACGATGATGGGCAGTTCAACTGTCACCATGGTAGTGTCGGCTGTCTCCATCAGGTTTTTAGCGTAATGGTTCTCCGCCTGTACGTCAGCCCGATAAACTCGGTTGCTGAGACCCTTTGAGACTACAACATTACTCGAAAGCAGTACCTCTATAAAAGTGTAGCTGTTGCATGTTGGACCTGTGCAGACCCGGTCAAACTGGCTGCAACGCTTGGCTACATCCGTTATTTCGTCCATCTCTGAGACGAGGCTGTACAACCTGGAATGTCCTCGATTTGCGCATTAGTTGGTTGTCCTGCTAGTTGACAGTTGCCGAAGGGGCTAGCTTGGTAGTATTGACGGGGAAGTCGTATTGTGTTGCATTGTTTCGTATCTTACTCCCCATTGAACTACATTTAATCCATATTTTAATCTGTATGCAAGTCATCCCTAGTCCTCTTGGCATTCCAGAGTGGTAAGCCTATAACGGTATCATAGGTGACCTATTTCGACCATCGTTGTGCAGATCAGAATGATTATTTGTCGACGCTAGCTAGCTGCATACGTGTCCTCATATGACTTAGCAGGCTTAGCTATAGAACTACCCTTTTTAGCTCATTCTTTGTTCCTGTCTCCTGGGACTACCACACACTGCCTAGCACAAACTGTATATGGCAAAGTATAGTTTTTGCGGTACATTTCAATGCGATTGGTAGATGTGGAAACGAGTGCCAGCCCAGGATGCATAAGTGCATTGGGTTATGTAGTTTTCGAGTGGAGATTAGGCGGTCATCATCACCATTGTCAGCTGTAAGAACCGCGTACTTGTCGTACGGTGGTTGTAGCTGCCACAGTTTCGTTCACCGATTATTTGCGGGGTGGGGATAGGTAGCTGCGCATTGAAGGCGGGAACTGATAAATTGGTGCATAAATCCAGCACTGTTAGTGGGCTGTCAAGTGGGGGTTGGGTTGGGTTGAAAAAGGGGCTATGCATTGGAGGCAATAGCTTGGATTCACGAGCGCCATTGAGGGCGCGATTGAGCCATGTCTCACAATGTCTCTACACATTGATGTGGACCGTCTCGGGATCCCCATCCAGGAAGGCGGCAATGGCCAGCGCAGCTGATTTTGCTGGTAACAGCTTTCACACTTCGCCGCCAAGTCATTGTTTGACCCTCTCTGGCTCTCATCCACCCTTCACATGGTTGTGCGGAAAGAGCCCTTCGAGGAAGTCGGTCGACTGGCATACGCAGCACGTGGCCAAGCCAGCGCAACCTATGCAGTGTGATCAGTTCATCTATCGAGGGTGAGTTACTTCTTCCGAATACCATTCGACTTACTTCAGCACCGCTAATCCGGTGTTCCCACCAGATTCGAGCAATGTTCCGAAGACATCGATGGTCAAACACTGAAAGTCTTTTGACCTCCTCGGCGCGCAGCGGCCAGGTTTCTGATCCATATAGTAATATGGAGCGCACCGCAGCATTGCAAACTCGACCATTGACAGAGAAGTTGATGTCGCGCCTACGCCACAGGTGACGTAGGTTCACGAAAGCTGCTCTGGCCTTCCCAATTCGGATGGAACTATCATCTTTTGCGAGACCGCCGGGACTGATACAGCTGCCCAGGTAAACAAATTTGTCTACTACCTCAATCGGTTCATCCGCAAGCATGAGGCTAGGGCTCGAGCCCACCCAATCTTGTAGTAGCACTTTACACCTTGTAGGTGTGAAGCGCATACCGAACCGCGAGGCAGAATTATTTAGATTATTTAATATTGTTTGCACATTATTTAATATTGTTTACAGATCGGATGGTAGCAACGATAAACTCTGTATACAAGTATCGAACCGAATCGTGATGAGCCATATATTCAGACTATGATCGATTTTACTTCTGTTGCTCAAGTAGACCGAAATTCCATTTTGGCCGTTCAATGGAGCGTAGAAAACCAAGAAATGAAAACGTAGGTTTTCAGTGACCGGTTAGTGAACGTCAAGTATATGAGCCGACTGATCAGCACGGAAGCTTAATAGAGTGAACATTTACAAGTACGTAGAATAAGTTTGAATTCAGGACTCGACGGTTCGAGTCAGAAGTACCTTCATTTTGGCGGTAGACTTTCTAAAACAGACAATTTTCTCCGTTTTGACCGTCCTCTCTCCCTCATTCTGTGCGGTATTCACGTGCACTTTTTTGATAACCTAGCCTAACGTATACGCGTCCTAAGTAAGCCATATTTGGTTGTAAGCGAGAACAGTTCGGCAGATTCTAACGATAAATTTGATCACCCACATAATTTGTGATCGGAGCATGCCAGTGGTCGCTACTGCGCCCCTGAATTCCTTAGTTGACAGTCGCTATTTAGTCACCCTCTTTTGGGGAGTAGACAACGAAACGTGATTCGATTACGAGTAACTAAAGGAACTCTCCAAAGATGAAACAGCCTCTTCTTGTTACGTGTGTACGTTCGGTGGATGGCGCGCGTTCAAAGCTCGAATGTGTTCATTTGTATAGGGGACGGTAAAAACTAGAGGCCTCAATAGTGCTTCGGACGCTACATAATGTATATGTTTCCCATAGTGAGCTACGTTTGGTATCTCATTTGGGATTGTCTGCATCCTTCAAAGTGAGGCTTCAAGTGTCAAAGTGGAAAAAGGCAGTAAGAATAACAGAGTTGTGGGACGAATTCATTGTGCACACTCTCTGCCACAAAACATCTACCGCAGCATAAGATACGTAATACACTTCACCCTATGCCATTTATGTAGGTCGAAAACAGTGCGACTAAATCAACGCAGTCTTCGAGTGACCCTTAGGCTTTTTTGAGCACTGGACAAACTAATTGATCAATTTGGCCTCAAGGAATTTCATTAGCTGTATACAGCTGACCAAGGAAACAAATTCATTTACCAAGTCGATTGGTTCATCTACAAGCATTAGGTTTAGGTTGGATCTTTGCAGCTGTGAAGCGCATTCGAAACCGTGCGGCAAGATTATCTAGGTTATTTAAAATCGTCTGCATTTGGGAAGGATCTGAACCAAGGTGTGCGCTATCTTCCGCATACTCACCGTCTGTGAGGGAACGTTCAGGGAGCATTTGGTCTCTCGAGGTTTCAGAGACAGGCAGAGAGATTTCAGGCAGCATATCAGTACTGACAACACCGCCCACCAATGGTGCGCTTTTGAAGATCGGGAGCGCCTTTGCGCCATGTTTTGAAACGATGTCCAGTTAGGTAGATCACCGAACCTCTTCGTTAAAGGATACTGTAATTACGTCAAGCCAGACAATTCACACTGTAGTCTACGGGCTCGTCAACGTTTATTCTCTCTTCTTCGATCAACCAATCCAACGCAAGTCACTTTAGCTTCCTCGCCCTTCTACCTGACCACACTTTGGCGATTGAGTGGAAATGTTGGCGCAGTGCGATCAAGTGGGTTGGCCGGATCTGACAAAAATACACGATCTCTTCTTCCTTTTTTGCGTTATGTGAGGCTGTTCGTTTTGAGGAGCTTGTGATTTCGTCAGTGACATGTATATTCATAATTTCATTCGTCAATCAATGATTCCGGTCTTTTATCTCTTCCCGGAACGTCGTTCCGTACTCGTTCCTCGAAGTGAGACCAGTTGTAGATGCTTAAATCCGTATGTTCAGTAGTGGAGTAATATATTGGGAGTATATCTGTAAATTCACTGACTTTTCTCGGTGAAACACATACAGAGATTGGGTTATTTTTCGGTCCTTCTACGCACTGAAAAGCATCATTATGAGTTTGTATTTCTTTTGGGCCATAAATTTGGGTCTATTCTGGACCTTAAATGCTCAACTCCTGTTTTTGCTCGTTAAATGCCACACAGTGGCCAAATAATCCGTTCTCAAGCGTAACTTAATCCACGGAGCAAATGGAGCCAAAGAACGAAACGCCTTGGAATCATTGCGGGCGTGCTCGCCCAATAAGGAGCTCAGTAGTCAATTTCCACCACGCCGAGAGCCGTGTGGCTTTTGATCACCATAAACCGAAGGAGGACGACGTACGAGTTTTTGTGAACATTTAACACAGGATCGGCAAGCCGCTACGTAGGTCTATTTTGAGATAAATCGCTTAAGCAAAGCGCAATTTCCAAAGGACATAGGTAGGATGGGATGAGATTACTCATAATCCTGTTGTGAATAGCCAATGGCCAATCCATTGGGTGAAATCAAACATTTGGGCGAACCATTAGCATCATGGGGTGATTGCTCCTATCCCTACAAACCATGTTGATCAACGGCGTTCCTTGAGTTGTGGCTCCCCTGTCCCTTGACAAAAGTAAATGTGGTTGGCCCTGAAAAGTAGTCGACGAAGTAGTAGCCTGACTCCGTCGGACTGGCGATTGCGATGCCGATTGCGAAACCGTACGGCTTTTGGTGTAATTTCTGTTAGTTCTTTATTAGTCCTGCTTTTCGCACCTACCCCACAAGTGGCCATTTTGGGAGCTAAGAGGCAGACTCCTTTAAAGCTGATTGCAGTTCATCTATGTCCCGTAACTTGTGAATCCGTCTAACTACCTTTTCTTGTGCATTTAGGATGTGTTGACTGCTCTAATTTTTCGGTACCTTTTCTCTCATGTATTTTTCGCTTACATTTACATGGCGTGACTTTTTCCGATACCCTAATTGGAATAAATTACCTCAGGCCAAAATCGGGTTTGAATTGTTGCTTGGCACGCAGACAAGACCGAAGCAACATCTAATTATCGAAAAACAAATGTTTCCCCAACAGGTGGGGAGCAGTTCCCTGTTATTTTTGTTCTAATCCGTTTTCGCGAATTGAATTACTTATTGCGTTGATCATTCTGAGCTGGGTGGTTTTTTTCCTGGTGACTGTTGTTTGCATGCTAGAGGAAATTTCCAACTCTCTACCATCTTTGGACTGAACACAAATCAGAACGACGGGTGTGGTTGATTCGTTTTTACCTCATCCATGTCTCTATTTTCTGCTCCCTTTTTTCAGTCACTGTTGTTGTCTAAATTTCATTGAGATTTCGAATGGCAAATGTAACCGGTTCGGGAAACTCAACCCACGCCTGCTGTCCTCTACTATCGTGTAAATTCCAGACTTATTAGTCCGGTTCTAGTGATCGTGAGCAGTTTGGGGAGTAACCACAAAACCTTCATAATGAATCGGGTTTTCCGACGTATCTGGGTTGTAGGCTAGACCGAGATGCGTTTATTTCACACCAGGATCTTCGAATGGTCCGTTAGTGTCTTTTCCAGGATTCAGTGAAAAGGATTTTTGTTTACACTTCCTGCTGACAGAAGTTCTGTCGTACAACCTTCCAANTACAACCTTCAACGATGTCCGCTACAACCAAACAAATGGACAGAATTCGCCACATGATATGATTGTCTGTAATTTTTTACATTAACAGGGTAATATCCAATCGCTTTGGTTTTTTGTGGATAGTTTTGTCCTGCACCGTTACTTTTTTGGTGTTCACTGTTGGTCGATCTTTTGATCTGTCTCGTTCGGGGAATTTTTCTGTTCCTGCCTGAATCAGTCCCTTGAATTTAAATTATGTATTAACCGTACCCAAGAAGGAGATAATGAGCACTCACGTGTCGAATTCTGGGTCCGGTTTGATTTCACGTCCAGATTATTCTAACGTTTGTTTGACAATGTTTTGCAATTTTATCAGCCGTTTCATAATCCGTCACATATAATAATAGCCTTAAATACTACCACTGTTTAGGCGAACTCTCTTGGGACTGTCGATATTTCACACGCCTTATTCGCATCAGCTCTTTTCATCAGATCTTTCCTAACCCAGCCATTGTCAATTGAATATCGGAATCTCGTTACTTCATGCAGCCGGTGCATGTGTACTAGACCGAATCGAGATGGAGGAAACCGTCTGCTTTGGAAATTGAATGTACAACGGTTTCCTACGTCACTGGATGGGTGGCTTTCAGTATTCTTATCACCAGTAAGATGATTGGATGTTTGGAGCTCTACGTACCTTAATCGATGGTTTGGAGTTTTAATTTAATTCGGGTTTTTATGGGGATTCTGAGGGCGGAGGTCTTCCAGACTCCGGGCCAAACAAGAAACGTTAACGTTTGAACATTTATGCTTTGCAGGTACGCGCTATCGCCGACGGGGAATCGACCCTGAAGGGCACGTTGCTAACTACGTCGAGACGGAGCAAGTAAGTCTAACCAATTTTTCATTAACTTACACTAGGCACCATATTTAGTTTGTGATTTTCTGCAGAGGGTCCAATATCGGGAGTTACTTTCGAGTAGTGTTTCTGTAAGGGGCGAGATGGCTCAGTGGTCAGAACGCGAGTTTACTGACCGAAAGGCCCCTTGTTCGAATCAACCTTTGCTCCAGAGACTTCTATCTAGGCTTGGGCAACTTGGCAGTATCCCAGTCTTCGTACTTCCTTCTGGTGACATTACAGTTAGGCACCGAAAGGGTGCTACAGGTGATATATGATATGATGAGTGTTTCTGTGAAACTGATCTGGCATTGTCACTTCAGTTACTCTGTATGTTCGGGCAATTGTTCAGCTAAAGTGAGCACGTGCTCGCTTTCGGTGAGTTGCAGCCAGTGGAAGAGTCACGATAGCGAAGATGTTATCAATGGTATACCTCTTATCCTACTTCCTTGCTCTGGCACTACGTGAGCGTTTGTCTACCGTAAGTATCCGAGGAGGAAACATCTTCGGTAAATTCCAAAACCTGATGTCATTGACACTGGTTGGTCCTTCCGCGGGAGGTATTCACACGAAGGGTATGTTGCCCATTGGGACTTGAGCAGCCCAAACTGAGTCATTTATCTCTTCGAAGAGGATAGTTATAAGCTGCGTGTATTTTTCAGCTGTGCTAAACTTCGTACGCATTGGTTATAGACTTCAGAATCCCAGTTTTAAATCAGACGTGGAAGCCTGAGACTGGCGCTCTTCACTGTTTCTTTATTATTCGTCCATCTATCTTATTCAGTCGGCTATACAGCAGATGAGCGGATTTCGCCGGACACCACCGCGGATTCCACACACTCCATAACATCGACTTTCTACATGCAATTACTATTTCCCCCATAATCCAGGTAGATGCTTCACTTACTCAGTGTCAACAACGCCTCAATTTTCGCTCCATTCATCTGCTCTTAGCTATCCGATTAGTAGTGGTCAGTCCGCTTGGCTTTTTGTTTCATCCGTTGCAAGGAGGTGAAATTCCCAGTACTCTTTATCTCCGATAGTTGCTTATCAACACCCTGTCCGATCCGATCGGTATGTTCCGTATTAGTGACAACTGGTAGTTAATGGTATTATTTTCTCCATGGGAACGAACGATCATCAGACACAGAACTGTCATTCGTAGTCTGTGCCGTTAGCTCATGCTTGCAGTTCAGTGGTTTGTGAACAGTTATTCTCTGAAGGTGGAGTCTGTGTGGCATTTGTGACGTTGGTTGTTTTTCTGGAAGGAACGGAACCACGGTGTATACTCCGTTGGCGTAAAACAGTTCATAACGACTCGCGACACGTTCATTCGTAAATGAATTCGATCCTAACCCGCATTAGATACGAGATTTAATTGGGAGTCAATCGAATCTCCCTTCAAAACCAAATTGGTTTGCAAATGGGTTTATTGAGCGAATTGCATCCAATTAGGGTTCAAGACCATGAAGTTGACGGAACTCGTGGACTATGGATACCGGATTAGCCCCAAGAAGTGCGAAACCGGTCATGGGCTGTCGAAGACATTTCAAAAACCTTGTGAGTAGCGTTCCTTCAAGTTCATATGTGCAGCTATAGATTGAAGTTCGTAGAACAATAACTCCAAATACAGGGAGTATCATCGCTGTCTTACTTTTTCTCATTTTGGTGGCAACACGTTCTATGCAGGTTTATTTTGGGTAGTTTTTTTCTGGAGAGAAAGGTTTTTTGTAGTTACACCTCTGTCAACCACAACGACTCATGGTCGGTAACACCGGAAGCAGTGGGGTGTAAGTGGCTCCTGCAAACTTGCATGCCGCCTAATGAAAATACCTGGTCCGTACAAACTATTCCTTTTCGGTTTTGTGCGGTTATTCTAACGGCAATACCCATCTAGTCTGTTTTGGAAGTAACTTTGGATGAAACTTTTACACCGATGAAGTTACATACCTCGTCTATCTTGCCGGCTTCTTGAGACAGTTTCCGAGTGAGTATTGGATGGTGAATCACTGGAATAAGGGTTATCAAGTTATGGTGGTCGTAGGACGTGTTAAGCTCCCCAGACCACCATCTTCCAAAGAAAGTCTCGTTTTCTGCTCTAAACCCTTGGGGGAATGAGAGAGGGGACTGTGCCTACTTGGTAAGCCCCAAGAGTGCGGAATCGGTTGCGGGCTGTAGAAGGGGTCTCAACAATGGAACGGCAATTCACTTACAAAATAGTCGTCATGACCGTTGGGGTTAATACTTGGAATAACGGTTCAGCTGGTCTCCAACACAACCTCTGGGGGAGCCCAGAGGGCCGTAATGGAACATCGACACCAGCCTACCATCAATAACAGAAATCCAGCATGAAGTCTCAATCCTCAAGTACGACAAGACGCCTGGCGCTGATGGTTGGTACCTCTCATTCTTCAAAGAAAGTGACGTGGTCCTGGTTAACAATCTAACGTCATACTGCAGAAGATTTGGAACGAAAACAGAATACCAGCCGAATGGACCTCCTCGACCTTCATTCCAGTTTTCGAGAAGGGCGCATCAGCCCTCTGGCATTGTTTTGCGTTGGTTGATCGATCATCGAGAGAGACGTTTTCGTGAAAGCCAAGCTCGGTTTCGTCCTGGCCGAGGATGCGTCGACCATATCTTTACTTTGAGACAAGTTCTTGAACAGCGCCACTCTTTTAAATGTCGTACGTTGGTCGTTTTTCTTGATCTAACATTTGCTTTTGGCTCTGTCGATCGTGGGAAACTGGTGGCGTCTGGCGATCGAAAATGTGCAAATATATATCCCTTATGAAAGCACCGTATGCCAATTCCTGTGGGTGCGTACGAGTATACGCCTGAGTTCACCAAGGCAAGGCTGCCCTCTCTCGGGACAGTATACGACGGCAACGAAATACGAAAATACTAACGAGTAAACTTAATCGTGTCACCGCCCTCTTGGATTGGAGCCCCCGGATTCACCTCAGTAATGGTTAGTGACACTGGCAAAAATGGCCCAATCGTGTATTCAATGGTGCTCATGCATCAGGGTTATTGCCTTCATTGTGTAGCCACCCCGTTCCATAACTAATGAGATGTGCCACCTCCTCCAGAGGTTGGCTGTATGACCCCCACTCTTCCATTTTCCGGTGATCTAAACTCTACCAGCTAGAACCACTGTGAGAATGGTACACGGTTTATAGCTGATAAATTGGTTGATCTGCTACCATTTCAGAATATTCTGTAACCGTTTTTGCGGATGTAGGCTCACGAGATTAGAGCCTAGAATTAAATCAATGCGATTTATCAGAGTTTATTCACGTGTTTTGCATATCAGGATGAATGCTGCGCGGCCTCACTCCAATCGGACTTAGTAGCACGGGCTTTTGTCCTTTGGGATGACCTGATTGAGTGACCGCCCTACAGACTCATCATCTTGATGTACTGGTCTCAGTTACATATAATAAAAGCGTTCATCCTAATATCAAAAGGTTGTATGAAATATTTCTGGAATTTGCAATTTTCCTGACCACATAAAAGTGCGCAGGTGTCAGTTCGTATTATACGTTCTTTTCGAGCGGAAACAATCGTACAATAGAGGCATGTTTTTCTACTTCTCGATAACTTAGAGTTGTAGAAATCAAGATTCTCGTTATTTTTAGGATACACCTGTTGCCTTGGTTCGGTGGTTATCGGAATGTATTCACACTTTCACTCTCGGTTGATTATTGTTACACAGGCATATAATTTGACTTCGTGTCGATTGCTTCGATAGTGTCATGTGTTTTGTTTGCTATTTGATGAGTGGGCTTCCACTACCCGTTTGAAAGAGAAAGGCTAACTGGAGGTTAGATTGATCATAAGTTTACGTCCCAAGTCAGAGACTCAATCCTGTTCTATGGTTGCTACACGCGATTGGCATTTGTAGTCGGACGAAATTTTATCTGCTGACTGACGTTGGATTGGATCGCTCAGTTCAATTTGACAATCATGAAAGCCATCTGTCACGTAGTACATTTTCTACGGCTTATGTCTGATCTTTTATTGCTGAAGGAAAACATGATGGTTGGTGACCGTAGTTAACTGACTTTCAAGTCACGATATGTGTGCATCTTCCCTTAAAATATGGGAGTAAAGTTTTTCCTATTTAAGGTATGGAGTTTTTTAAGTTCACTTAGTTCAAATCGTGGGGAAATATAACTCACGTAGCTGTAAACCTTTCTTTTAGTTTTCTCAAAAACAGAACATAACATGGGTTTCATAAAGCTGTCTCACTAATAAAACGTCGAAAAAAACACTTGGGAAGATTCGAAGTGGATAAGATTGGTCCTAAACTAGTGTCGGTACGCAGTTCATCCACTGGAATAGCTTTAGTTTTTCCACTGCTCTGTTGTTCCAGGACACGTAGAAGCTTCTGCGTATGTGGACAGCGGTGATCGATTGCCCATATTACGTTACTCGTCTTCCTTATCCCGATTTTATTTGGTGAACTCATTAGGGAATCGGACAGTGGTAGCGCTGTTTGGTTGTTGTGGCGTTGTATGGACATAATGGTCTAACAGGTGGTTTCGACAGGTATCTATTCGTTCTCGTGTCCGTCAATTTTGATTGTATATAGATGGCTTGACCAGAATATCGACACGGCGAACCCACGTATTTCCACCTGTTTCACACAGCTTGGTTTTCCCTGTGCGATCTCCGCGAGATTTGAAGTCAAAATCGGCATCGGCATAATGCGTGTTTTCCTACTACCGGCACCCTACCCCCCACATGTCAAACCCCGACGGAACCGGTCGTCCTAGGGGTGGAGGAATCCTGTTTAAGCTACTTTAGCCGTGAGATAAAAGGTATCCTTATGTGGCATTCACGTCCAGCTTAAGTCTAACTGGGGACAAATTAACTGCAACTGCTGCTTCAGGAATCATAGTAACAGTGTCCTAAAACATTAAATGAGCCAATCGAATTAGCTTATTGTATTGGTGTGCCTGTTGTATGTAGGCACCATACAGATGAATTTCACTTTAGCCAGTTAGACTTTGTCTCTTCTGTTAGATAAGCTTGAAAACAGTATGTCGTGAATCTCTTGAGTGTTTTACATTGCTCACCATTCTCATTTCATTTCTACGCTATTAGATCATCCAAACTCACGAAATCCATAATTCGCATACCGCAGCATTTCTCCAGGTTCGTGGTTCAGTACCGGTGTTTTGGAGTCAAACGAGTTTGAAGTATCATCCTCCGATCAACCTGGAAAAGGGTAAGATTTACTCAGTTGCTCCATTTCCGGAATCTTACTGAGGGATTTCTTTCTTGGCCGTTTTTTGTACGATTTTGTTCAACATGAAAATACTTCCTGTTTTGTTATACTGGTGGGATTAGCCTTTTCAAATCTTTCCTGGGTCGGTGGGAACATCGGACTAGTCCACAAAGTGCTTCGCAATAGGTGACCAGGTGAAGTTCACTGTACCATACATTTCGCGTTTCAGAAGACGGGAAAACGTCAGATTAGCACCCAAAATGCTCTAACCGCTGTAAATTTTTTGCGATAGCCTTGTTTCGAGTAGTGCATTGGTGTATTTTCAAATTAAATGACTGCTACGTTTTGAATGGTTCAGTGGTCAGAGCGCGAATTTACAGACTGGGAAGGTCCGTGTTTCGAACCCGATCTTTGCATCTCGACTTCCCCTGTCTAGACTTGGTCATCCTAGGTCTGGTGCTTCCTTCGGGATGCATGGTAGCTAGGCACCGAAAGGATGCTACAGCTGAACACGTTATGGATATGATGGCTGGTAGATTTCCGCACAACTACACGGTATACGGATTGACTCTCCGTACGGCTCGTTGCGCGACCACTCAGTACTGTCGTAAATTGCCATGTCAAGAAAACTCGCCTAGAATAATAGTCATTCATGTTCATGGAAACAGGCAAATTGATCCTGATATTCGTCGTGCTGATTTCCTAAGCTTCACCGTTGGTTTCAGAATCCCATCAGAGTTGTAGATTAGGCCTCAGGGTGGTTTTGTGCGCTTGCTCCACGCCACTATCCTGGTCGTAGTTTGAGGGTAGACGAATAATTTACATAAGGACATTTGTAATTATCCCACCACCGATGGAGAAACAAGTCGGTTTCCGCTCTTGGCTGTAGATTCCTCGTTTGTAAAATATAAAATGTGCAGTGGAATTCGTTTTCCGCCATTGCGATTAGTGGAAGTATGATTCGCAGAGCAAAGCTCACCACTATTGATTGTATCGTTTTCTGTGGCAGAGTAATTCAATCACACCTGACGCATCCGGAATGTAGCATTTCTGAATGAGCAGTCTGATTCATGCTGTGGTGGTCAGCCCCGGATGCATTGTTTTCATCTCAGCTCCATCAAGATGACCTAATAAAATGACAAGAGTTCCGCAAGGGGAGTCCGTCCACATCCGTACCGATCCGTTTGGCGTTTGTACGTCTGTATTTGTTTATCTCAGTAATGTTTGATGAACAGGCAACTAGGACATTTAACATATTGGAGGAAAAACATCCGTGAGTCCAGTGCACTATTTTGCGTGTTGGTTTTTTCCGGAAAAGACGGGAAGTCAGCTCACTCGTCAGAATGAAACGTCATTTGATTCATGAGCCACTCCTCAAGTCCGGCAACGCACTCCTCTGGTGCGTTGAATGTCATTTGATGTATTTGTACGACAGACTGAATCCGCAGGCCAGTGATAGTATGTAAAAAAACCTGTGCTGCATATTCATAACATGGATCCTCAGCAAGCGAAACTTTTGGTTGGCGAGTTTCAGAACGTGTAACGTGATTGTCTGGGGCGCCTTTAGTTTCCGTTTGCTGTTTGTTTTGTAAACCATAGAAAAACTTGGTTTGATATGCTTGGCGGAAAGGCTATTTTGTTGAATTAATCGTTCACTTGCAAAATGCGATATTATAGGCATAAGACTCAAAATAATCAATCTATGATGTTTCCACCAGCCGACTGTGATGAAACGGCTACCTCGTAGTTCACAGGGCTGGGTTAGTTGTACTAACAGCCAACCTGATGGTCCCTACACTAGACCTAGTTGTTAATATTATCTCACTGAATTTTAATTAGTTTCTCGCATGGGCACACTACTCTCCTTTTATTACAGCCTCAGGAATTCCATTATATATTGGGATCAGTAGCCAAAAACTGATGGTTACCTTACACAGCTCCATGGTCTTACTTTAGCGGGTTGTTACAGGGAGGGTCACTATCCAGATTCAGTATAACACATTGATTATTACCCTGAATAAACCCGGGCAATCCTATGTGCTGTAGTTTTGGTTGATATACTGGGGGTTTGTTCGGGGCTCTTGTTGCTAGGGTTCTTTCAGAAAGTTATTTGTCCCATTAAGGACGGGATGGGATTCAGTTATTGCCTACATAATCAGCCCTATGCAGGTTGGAAACGGTGACAGATCATTGGTGGTAGTCTTATACACAGCGTGGTACTTGTGGGTAAACGATCTCTTCTTATTAGTTTGATCTCAGGTTGGGATGTTGGTCCCGAACCGATATCACCTCGTTTGTTTTCGAAACGTGTTCAGCGTGCGAACCAAAAACTCTTCCAAATACACATCCGTGTAAACAGGTCAGTGGGCCACTGTGGCACTGGTTGGCGGATAGCTTGGCATCAGGTGCACCCCTACCGGCACAGCTATTGCCAGTCCTGGAGCGGTCATCACATTTTCAACCGCTTTTTACTATCCAGGCATTGCTTATTATAGCCTTTCTGTTGAGATTTTTCATAACTTAGCTTTCAGCCTGTATTTTTAAGGGGCGAATTCACGAAATTGGTTCACACGTCGAACATCCTACAGATACCAAACTCGCGTGAAACAGTAATCCGAGTCCACACACTACAAACAAATGGATTTATGCTTTTGAGCAGGGATGCCTTTGTGGGGATATCTTGCAGGTAAAAACAGGTTTGATGATCTTTATTAGTGTATCTTCGAGGGAGGGCTGTTTTAACGTCCGGAGGAGTGATGGTGCATAGACGAGAGATTCAGACGAGTCTCCCGTGGAAAGCAAATCGATATGTCAAAATTCACTTAATTCTGGTTCAGGTAGGTTGACCGAAACTCGCCTACCTAATGAGCCCCAAGAAGGACCAAAGCGGTGACAGGCTGTCAAAGGGCTTTTGGCAACCTTGTGAGCAGTTTTCCCCATAAAAATATACTGCGACATGTTGAATATAGTAACAACTGAAAAATGAGACGGCCTATGTGCAGCAAATTCATTTGAGGGGCATCATTAACGAGAGATTCAGGTGAGTCTCAAGTGAGAGTTAAATTGATATGCAAGGTTGAGTGTTTCACTCAAACACGTGATACCATGCCACCCTCAGTTGATTGTCTGAAACGTGTCGCGCTTAGGTTATCCAGTCGTTTAAATTAAAGGGAGCGGACTTTCTGTGAAACACTGGGCAAGATTTGACAAGCGTAAAGTTTTATTTCCCCGGGAAAGGCAATGAAACTTTTTGTTTCCAGACTGTTGGGCGCTGATACAGTGTATTAGTTTAGTTTTCTGGTTTAGTTTAGTTTTCCAATTGATCCTACCTGATCCGCAAGTGTAAAGTTGATTGCTACCCAGTTAATTTGAGTCGATTCACTTAGAGTGGTTTCGTTAAGCTTTTCTTGGTCGGAGTAACAGCAAAATATACAACCATTGGTCTTCCTACGGAGAGACCAGCCTTCTAAAGAGACCTCTTTTGTCCTGTACTTTCAAATCAAGAACAAGTGTATTATTATAAATTCCATCGCTGTTGCTGTTGTTTTTATTATCATGTGGGAAAGCCCATTTGAGTTATCCTGTAATGAGAATGCAATCTGTTATCTTTTCAGTATACCTTTCGGTATTAACCCGACCAAGAAATTGTGGTGTGGTTCACGACGGTCACTTTTAGTACCTATTGACGGCTGTATCTGATGTACATCTTTGCTTTGAGTCACTTCGAGGTATTTATATCTTTTTGGAACTCTTGGACGGCTCTCGTTTTTCCAGAAGGCTTACGCGATCTGTCCTACATTTCTACGCGTCCCGGTACATTTTTTGAGTATGATATCAATATTGTTGTTCAATCTCGCCCGTTATTTGAACGGAAAGTTGCTGAGTCCATTTCGTATTCGATAGTTATTTTGTGGTCAACACAATGAGAAGTCGTACCTACGATCGTTTGCTTATCCACAATCACAATATAGTCTTCTGTAATTGGTTGGGAAAATCAGAATTTTAATCGATTTCTCCCCGCAGGGTTAGTTTCTGGAGAATGGATGCGTAAGGTCTCCGTACTTGTGGATAATTTATTCAAAAAAACGGGGGGAATTATTCCTTTTTTCGTATACTTGGGAATCCATCTGGTCCAGTAAACACGGACTTCCAACCTCCGCTTCACCGATTTCGCTGCTAACTGCTTACCACAAGCTTAGTTCGTGTGTGTTTGTTTGTTCGCTTACTACGTTTCGACGGTTCCCTCACACAGGACGAAACTACAGCCGATTTAATTGTTTCCCAATCAACTCTTTGATTTTTCGGGCGTGTAGTTAACCATGAGCGTTGGAAATGGTGTGACTCTATTGGGCAACGTCACGTGGTTGCATTGGGTTTACAAGAGCTGATTAAGTAGTTTCCAGTGGTAAACTCGGTGCATTTTGGCGCCGCGTTAATGTGACTTATGTATGCATTGAACCGTTTCATGTCGTTTATGTCAACAGCGTAGTCTTTTACCATCTGAACGTGGTATTGAGCAGGAAAAGGTAACACGTGGATAGACCTCACAGACGAGCGAACATCTCGGTGGTATAATTCAACTTGTGTACTGGACTAAACACAAACCAGGCACTGAATTCCAGGTCTGCTGACCAGAAGCAAGGTTAGTTGCCGGTTGTTCAATCTCCATGACTGTT